>NC_137802.1:42480010-43080010 GCF_963383645.1 Muscardinus avellanarius | reverse complement strand
AAAACAAACTGGAAAAAAACAAATCTTTTAGCATTGTCTGCTGATTTATGGATAATAAATACTTGTACCATGTCTAGTTGCAAAATAGCAACCTGGAATCACTGAATATGGTGTTTGAAGGAGATGCTCAACAGCACACAATTGTATAGTATCTAAAATACAATTTTTTTTTCAGTGGATATGATTTAACTTTTAGAAACAGTTATTGTGAAGGTCATCTGGGTTGTCAACTTGATTGGATTCAGAAATTTCAAGGATTAAAAGACTTTTGGGTGTGTTAACGAGGCTGTTTATAGAGATGATTGGCATGTGGAACCTAAAACTGAGGGAGGAACCATTCTCTGAAAGTGGCCATCACTGTCCAATAGGCTGGGGCCCAAATGGAACAAAGATGGCAGAAGTAGGAAGTGGTATGGAGGCAAATTCTTCTTTTTTGTGGTACTGGGGGTGGAACCCAATGGTTATCCTACCTTGGTGCTATACTCCCAGACCTATTTTATATTTTTATGGAAACAGGGTCTCACTAAGTTTCTGGGAGCATCATTAAGTAGCTGAGGCTGGGTTTGAACCTGTGCGATCCTCCTGTCTCAGCCTACCCAAGGGCTGGGATTACAAGCGTGCACCACCACTGATGATTCTATTGCCCAAGAACATGTGCAATGGTTAATCTAGACTGTCAACTTGACTGGACTGAGAAACACCTAGGATTATGTGCCTTTGGGGTTTGTTGATGCTGTATGGAACATTGAATTGAGGGGGGAAGTCTTGCCCTGAATGGGTGGAAGAAGAAAACCACATGAAGGCAAGCTCGATTTTTTTTATGTGTGAAGATACATCTGTTCTCAACTGGGGAATCAGACTTCATCTTCTTTTTGCACTTTTCCGAGTAGATTATCACCAACAATTCTCTGGGGAGTTTTCAGGCCTTTTCAACTTGACTGGACACGTATCATTGGTCCCTCCTGCTATGATGCTGCTGATTCCTCTAGCTCTCCAGGTACAGGTGGCCACTTAGGACTATACCACTCTGCACATAAGCCCATTTGACAACCACCTTTTTTTTTAACATACATGTCCTGTAAATTCTGTTACTCTACCTAGACTAATACAGAATCAGATTATGGCCCCTTCAATTGTTTAACATGGACTTTCAGCAATGATACTCTAAGGAGTTCCAAGGTCTTTCATCTTAGACTGGGGCTACATCATTGGTCCCTTGTTTTCTAAAGCTCAGGTTTCTTGGACTGAGCAGCTGCTGGTTCCTCCTGCTCCCTGACATGCAGATGGCCATTCTGAGATTGCACAGCTTCTGAATATGTAAACCAGTCTGATAACACTCTCTCTCTCTTTCTCTCTCTCTCTCTCTCTCTCTCTCTCTCTCTCTCTCTCTCTCTCCCCTCTCTTTCCCTCTCCCTCTGTGTGTGTGTGTGTGTGTATATATATATATATATATATATATATATATATATATATATATATCCTGCTTGTTCCTCTAAGCAACCCTGACTCATGCAACTATTTAATAATTTAATTTAATAAATAGTTCACAAGAAATGACGAATTACCTGGGAAGATGGCGACTGAGAAAAGCGGGGCTTAAGAGCCCCGCTAACAACAAATCTCCATTACCACAAAATCAGCGCCTTTCATAGCCAGAAAACACCATCACCAGTGAAACAAAAAATCACCAGGCTCCAGAGAGAAAGCAGACTGAGAACAGAGCCACAGAGGAGATACACTGGCCTCACGCCCGAGGACGCGGCAGACGCGGCAGCAGCACCATACTGCCGGCGGCACCGGCGAATTCACCAGACGGCTACAGCAAGCCGAGGTGAGCCACTGTGGAACAGCCAGGTGGGATTTCTCCGCACAGAGAGCATCTAAAGCTCCCAGTGGCCGAGCTCAGCACACGCTGCAGGGATTCAGAGTGGAAATCAAAACCAAGAAGAAAAACACCAGCCCCACAGCCGAGGGCGTAGCAGTGGCGCCATATTGCCACCGGCGGCAGCAGCACCGAATTCGCGAGGCCAGTACAGCTACATCTGCGTACTCAAGAACAGTGAGTCAAATTGCGGGTCACAGAGGAGAAATCCCAGTACTGTACTCCCTGGGACTTGATCCAGTGGGGGAGGGGCGGTGGCAGAGATATCACACCATAGGAGAACGTGCAACCTGGCACCCACCACAGTCTAAAGCAGCCTCTATCGACTCTCTGGGTCGGAGACTCTGTGATACAACCCAGTAAAGGAGTAGTGGGGTCTGAGATACTACTGACTCGAGATCCAGAACACCTTAAGGGAAGTCATAGTGACCCAAGGGAAGAACCCAGAGAAGGCACAAACATCTGAAATCATGGGAAAGAGGAATAATACTGGAGCAATGAATGCCCACAACCCCACAACATCAGAACCCGATAAAACAGAAAATCAGAGATTTCTAGAAGATCAAATCAGGAAAATAACTGTAGAAATAATAGAGGTGCTTCGAAAAGAACTCAGAGAGAGCCAAAAAGAGATAAAGGATGCAATTAATGAAGTAAAGGCCTCAATTCAAAGCACAAACAACCGATTAGACCACATGGAGAACAAAATTTCGCTCTTAGAAGATGATCATTCCAAAAATGAACGCATAGTTTCTAATTTAGAAAAAAAAAATCCGACAGCAGGAATCTGATATTGAAGAAATATGGGCCCATTTTAAGAGAGCTAACCTAAGAATAATTGGAATAGAGGAGGGAAAAGAAAGTGAAACCAAAGGGATCAACAATCTCTTCAAGGAAGTAATAGCAGAAAATTTTCCAGACATAGAGCAAGAGGTCGATACACAGGTCCAGGAAACATATAGAACTCCCTTTAGACAGGATCGGAGAAGAGGATCCCCACGCCACATAATTGTCAAAATGACCAATGTGGAAGCCAAGCAGAGAATCTTAAAGGCAACAAAAACAAAGGGCCAAGTGACATTCAGAGGCAAACCAATTAGAATCACTCCAGACTTCCCAAACCAAGTCATGAGAGCCAGAAGGGCTTGGAGTAACATATTCCAAACTCTGAAAGAAAACAACTTCCAGCCAAAAATTTCCTACCCAGATGGAAAAATAAGAAGCTTCCATGACAAATAGAAACTGAAGGAATTTATGTCTTCAAAACCAGCGCTAGAGAAAATACTCAAAGAGATTAATCACAAAGAAGAAATAGGTAACACACACCAGAACCAGAGAAACAAGATTTTCCATCCAACAGACAACTAAGTTTGGTTATTTGTAGAGATTCATTATTTATGTTAGTCTTTTACCTATCTGTAAAGGGTATTGTTTGCCTTTATTGTTGTTAATTTCTAGGATTTCTAGTTGGAATATTAATATACCTTCAGATATAGCATTTGGAAATATTTTATCCCATTCTATTAGTAACTGTTAACTCTGTTTACATTGTCTTTGGATATACAATATTTTTTTATTTTTTAGGGAGTTTGTATACTCCTCTGTTGCCTGTGCCATTGAAATCATAACCAAGAAATCACTGCCAATTTCAATGTTGTGAGGTTTAATGACCCAGATTTTCTCCTAAAAGTTTATAGTCTTAAGATTTATATTTTGGTCTATTATCTATTTTGAGTTAATATTTGTATATGGGATTAGGTAAGGGTCCAATTTTATTCTTTTTCCATGTAATTATTATTTTTAACAATATTTAGTTAAAAGATTAATATTTCCACCACCAAATGTTCGTGGAAACCTTGTCAAAAATAACTTGACAATATAGGGAAGAATTTAGCTCTAGGCTTTTATTTAACTCCAATGGTTTATATATCTGCCTTTAGAATAGTACTACACTGTTTCAATTATTGTAGCTTTATATGGTTTGAAATCAGAAAATATATATCTTCTAGCTTTGTTCTTTTTCAAGATCGTTTTGGGTACCTAGAGTCCATATTCCATATTAGGATAGATTTTTTTCTGAAAAATAAATATATAAATATATGATAGTTTCACCTAAAAAATAGAAAAAAAATATTCTCTGGTAAGAAAGAAAGCAAAAAGAAATATTGAAATGTTATCTTTAAGTCATCAAAAGCTTGGTATCAGACAAATGAAACTGTTATGTGAGATTATCATTTTTAATTTTAGATAAATTTCCATAATACTAGATGTCAACTACTAAGCCAAGCATGGGAGGGAGGGATAGGGAGAGAATGGGGTGAGGATTGGGTGGGGGCTGACTGGGAAAAGTGTGCATGTATGTCTACAAAAGTATGTATCCTACTATGATGTATGAATACAGTGCACCAATAAAAAAATAAAATAAAATGAAAAAAAAATAGTTCACAAATATTTTGAGAATTTAACAGTTGGCTCTTGCAAGCAGGTAAGAGCTGGCTTCAGTTTACTGTTTCCCTCTGCTGTTCATGGTGATGTCACTTATGGGATGACTAAAATAGGTCCTAACTGGTTTGCTTGGTTTTACTATTGGTTTTCCCTTCCAGTTTTTCATTCCATAGCTGGAGCAAATTTTAATAATCCAAACCATCATGTGCCTTTACTCAACGCCCTTGATATCTTTCCATTACTTTTAATCATTATTATGACCTTCAAAGCATTGCCTGGCCTCCTCTGTGTACATCTCACACAAAGTTCTTATTCTCTGTGCTTTAGCTTTATTTAACTTCTGTTGTCTGCAGAAGAGCTTTGCTCATTCTGAGTTTGTTTGTTTGTTTGCTTATTTATTTATTTATTTGTTTGTTTTTTTTGTTTATTTTACTGAGGATTGAACCCAGGGGCATTATATGCCTGAGCTACACTGAGGATTGAATCCAGGGACATTATATGCCTGAGCTACACTGTTAGTCATATTTTATTTTTTTAAATTTTGAAACAACATCTCATTAAATTGTTGTCATTGGCCTTGAACCTGTGATCCTCTTGTCTCAGCATCCAAGCACTGGGGTTACAAGCCTGTGCCACCAAGCTGAGCTGCTTGTTGTGTTGAATTCTATCTGGAATGCTCTTTTCCCATTTAGCTCTTATCACTCATGTATCAATTCAAACATTATATACTTAGCAAATCCCTCCTTGAGTTCCCATACTAGATTACTTTCCTTTATTTTATTCTTATAGAATAATCTATATTTTCATTCAAATGATTTAGTATATTTTATGCTCCTTATCCCATTCTCAATCCAAGACATCCTTAAGTATAGATAATAATTTCTTATTTATATTGTCATAGATCTTATCTCTTTTAAAACTCCATATAAAAGGAATAATACAGTGCACAGCAGGCTTTCTGTATTTTACTTATTATGTCTGTAATATTAATCCTAATTTTGATGTGAAGCAGATTTTTTTACATAATCTGTGCTTTTACATAATTCAAATACACCACAATTGATTCATCCATTTTATTGTTAATGGGTGTTTGGTTTGTTTTCAGATTTATGCTATGTTGAATAAAGCTGTCCAGAATATTCTTTTACATGGTTTAGGGGCATATATAAAATTTGCTTGAGTGAATTTCCACTATAAGCGGAATTGCTAGCAGATATATGTTTACCTGTAGTAGACTCTCAAGATAGTTTTTGAAAATAGTTTTAATTTTTGTGGGAGTAATTTATACTCTCCACAGTAGATTTAGTTGTGTGGGTGTGTGTTGGTATCTCATTAGTTTTAATTTGATTTCTCTGTTGACTAATAATGTTGAGAATCTTTCCCAACTCTTTTATGGACTTTGGCCATTTGGATATATTTTTAAAGTCTCTTTTTAAATTTTTTGTTGGTGCATTGTATTCATACATCTTAATGGGATTCAAGATGGTGGAGACATACATGCACACATCATTCAGTTAGCCTTTACCCAGTTTCCACACCATTCTCTTCCCCTCCCTCCTTCTCATGTTTGACTTAGTGATTGACATTGATATGTTTGTTCAAATACATCATGTGCATTAGAGAATGTCCCTCTCTTTCCTCCCATCCCCTCAATTAGGTCACCTTATTTGATCATCAATAGAATCTTCTTGATCCAGGGTTCTTCTTTTGACCCCTTTTCTTCCCAGCTTTTGCATATTAGGGAAATCATCCAATTTCTTATTTTTTGTGACTAATATCACTCAGCATAATGTCTTTCAGTTCCATCCATTTCTCTGTAAATGACACTATTGTCTTTTTCTCTATGGCTGAGTAAAATTCCATTGTGTACATATCCCACAGTTTTGTAATCCATTCATCTGTTGATGGACATCATGGCTGGTTTCATAGACTGGCAATTTGGAATTGTGCAGCTATGAACATAGATACACATGCATTAGTTTGGTAGTTTGGTTTCCTTTCTTTTGGGTAAATACTCAGGAGTGGTATTGCTGGATCATATGGTAAGTTCATTTCTATTCTTCTGAGGATCCACCATACCATTTTTCAAAGTGGTTGCACTAATTTACAATCCCATCAGCAATGTATTAGGATTCCCACTTCTCCATATCCTTGCCAGCATTTGTTATTGTTCGTGTTTTGAATGATTGACATTCTAATTGAAGTTAGGTGGAATCTCAGGGTAGTTTTGATTTGCATCTCTCTGATTGCTAATGATGTTGAGCATTTTTTCATGCATTTATTGGCCATTTGAATTTCTTCCTTTATGAAGTGTCATTTATTTCACCCCCCCCCTTTTTTGGTTATTTGTTTTCTTAGTGCTGAGTTTTTTCAGTTCTCTATATATGATAGATTTTAGTCCTCTATCAGAGGAGTAGTTGACAAAAATCTCCCATTCTGTTGACTCTCAGTTGAGGTTCTTGACAGTTTCCTTTGCTGTACAGAAGCTCTTCACTTTAATACATTCTCATGTATTGATTTGCCTTTTAGTTTATTGTGCCTTTGGGGTCTTATTGAGAAAGATTTTATCTGTGCCTATGTGTTGTAGTGTTGGACCTATGTCCTCTTCAAAAAGCCTCAAGGTTTTTGGTCTAATTTCTAAGTCTCTTATCCACTTTGAATTTACTCTTGTGCAGGGTGATAAAATGAAATTTATTTCCATTTTTCTCCATATGGTTAACCAGTTTTGCCAACACCATTTGTTGAACAGGGTACCTTTCTTCTAATGTATGTTTTTGGCCCCATGGTCAAAAATCAATTGGCTGTAAGTGTGTGGATTTCTTTCTGGGTCTTCTATTCGGCTCCATTGGTCTATGTATCTGTTTTTGTGCCAGTACTATGTTGTTTTTATTACAATGGTTTCATAGTATAGTTTAAAATCAGGTATTGTGATTCTTCCTGCATGGTTTTTGTTACTGAGAACTACTTTGGCTATTCTGAGTTTTTTGTTGTTCCAAATGAATTTGAGAACTGATTTTTCTATGTCTGTGAGGAATGATCTTGGTTTTTTATTTTTTATTTTTATTTTTATTTTTGCGGGTCTGGGGATGGAACCCAGAGGCTTTTGACCTCCAAGCTACACAACCTCCCCAATTTTTTATTCTTTATTTCGAAACAGGGTCTCACTGATTTGCGGAGGGCCTCACTAAGTAGCTGAGGCTGTCTGCGAACCATGATCCTCAGGTCTCAGCCTCCCAAATGCTGGGATTACAAGCGTACACCACTACATCCAGCTTGATCTTGGTAATTTAATGGGCACTGCATTGAATCTGTAGATCACTTTTGCACATATGGCTATTTTCATAATATTTATTCTGCCTATCTATGAACATGAAAGATCTTTCCATCTTCTAAGATCTTCTTCATTTCTTTTCTTTTTTTAATGTTTTTAATGGTTTTTTTTAATGTTTAAGTTCATCCCTAAGTATTTTATGTTTTTTTTGTGTGGGAAATCCTGAGTTGAAGTATTTTCTAGATTTCATTTTCAGTGGATTTATAATTGACATACAGAAAAGCTTCTGATTTTTTAAGATTAAGTTTGTATCCAGACACTCTGGTGAATTTTTTGATAAGTTCTATAGGCCTATTGGCTGAATTTGTTGAGTCTTCTAAGTATAGTTTTATGTCATCTGCAAATTGTGAAAGTTTGAGGTTTTTTTTTTTTTCTATTTGTACTTACTTCCTTGATTTTCTTTTCTTCTCTTAATGCTCTGGCTAGAGTTTCAAGTACTATATTGAAAAGAAGTGGTGATAATAGACATCCTTGTCTTGTTCCTGTTTTTAGGGGAAATTCTCACAGTTTTTCCCCATTTAATATGATGTTTGCTGTGGGCCTATTCTTTACTATGTTGACATATGTTCCTTTTATTCTGATTTTCTGTAGTCTGTTAGTATAAATGGATGTTAGATTTTGTCAGATGCTTTTTCTGCATCTATTAAAATGATCATGTGATTTTTGTCTTTGGTTCTGTTTATATGATGGATAGCATTGATTGATTTTCATATGTTGAACCAGGCTTACATTCCTGGGATGAACCCTACCTGGTCATATTTTTTTTTTTTTATTTTCTTGATGTGGTTTTGAATGCATGTTGCTAGTATTTTGTTTAGCAGTTTTGCATATAAGTTTATCAATGATATAGGCCTGTAGTTTTCCTTCCCTGATCTGTCTTTATTTGGATTTGATATTCATGTGATGTTGGCTTCATAGAATGGATTTGGGAGAATCCTGCTTTTTTTTTCCCTATTTCACAAAATAGATTGAGAAGTATAGGGATTAGCTCTTTGATAAGTTTTATAAAATTCACCTGGAAACCATCTGGTCCTGGGATTTCTTTTTTATATGGAAGGCTCTTTATTTCTGTTTCAATCTCTTTGATTGCTATTGGTGTTTTAAATTTTCTCTATCTTCTTGACTCAGTTTGGGCAGGTTTTATTTATCTAGAGAGTTGTCAATTTCTTCCAGATTTTCCATTCTGTTGGAGTATAGCTTTTCAAAGTAGTTTCTGATAATTCTCTGTATTTTTTTTCTTTTCTTTCTTTCTTTTTTTTTTTTTAAGGTACTGGGGATAGAACCCAGGGGCCTTCTACCTCTGGGATATACTCCCAGACCTATTTTATATTTTATTTGGAAAACGGGTCTCTTAAGCCAACTGAGGCTGGCTTCAAACCTGCGTGAGCCTCCTGTCTAAACCTCCCAAGTGTGGGGATTACAAGCGTGCACTACCATGCCCGGCAATTCTCTGTAATTCTATATTGTCTGTAGTAATATCTCCTTTTCCATTGCTTATCTTCTTTATTTAGGTTGATTTCCTCTCTCTCTCTCTCTCTCTCTCTCTCTCTCTCGCTCTCGCTCTCGCTCTCGCTCTTTCGCTCTCACTCTCTCTCTCTCTCTTGGTTAGGTTGGCTAGTGGCTTATCTATCTTGTTAATTTTTGTGAGAAACCAGCTTTTGGTTTGGTTGATTTTCTGTATTTTTAAAATTTTCTACTTCATTGATTTCTCCTCTGATTTTAATAACTTCTTGTTTTTTACTGGCTTTGGGGTTAGATTGCTCCTGTTTTTCAAGGGCTTTGAGGTATGTCATTAGGTTATTTATTTGGTGATTTTCTGTTCTTATATGAGCACTCAGTGCTATGAATTTTTCTCTTCATGAATTTTGTGAACAACTTAAAAATTTTGTTGTTTGTGTTATTTTGTTAATAGTTTTGGGAACATATTCTGGAGATGAGTTCTTTAATAGATACAGATACGTCCTATAGCATATATCATGGGCTTTTTCCTGATTCTAGTGATGCTTTTAATGGTAGAGTCTTTAACTTTAGTAAAGTCCAATTTATCACTATGCTCTTTTATTTAACTTTGAACTGTTTTATTGAGAAATTATTACTTATATCAAACATTTATATGAAAATATTCTTTTTTAACGTATTTAATTTAAAAATTTTATTAATTACTTTACTTTATTTTTTAATTTTTATTGGTGCATTTTACTCATACATTATATTGGGGTAAAAAAAAAACTTGTGTGTACATATATGTACACATCACTAATTTAACCCCTACCCAATTCCCACCCCATTCCCTTTCCTTCCCTCCCTCCCTTGTTTGGCTTAGTGGTTGAGGTCGATATGTTTAAGTACATTATGTGTTTTAGAGAATTTCCTTCTACCCCCTCTCATCCCCTCATTTAGGTTGTCTTGTTTGCTCCTCTATAGGATTTCCTTTTTCATCTAAAGTTCCTCCTATGACCCATTTCTCTTTAGCTTTCACATATTATGGAAAGCATCTGATTTCTTTTTTTTTTTTTGTGACTGACTAATCTCACTTAGCATAATGTCCTCCATTGATTCTCTTCTGATAGAAAGTATATATTTTTGGTGCCATATTGATGCCCCAAATCTAGTTTAATTAATTCCTGAATTTATTTTAAAATTAAGATAGGGCTAACATTTTTTTTGAAAGATAGCCAGTAGTTCCCATATCACTTATTGTGAATCCCTCTTTTTCCCTTAGTGAATTAAAGTGGTTTATTTTTTCATAAATCAGGTGAACTTGTCTGTAGGTTTGTTTCTAGACTCAGTATGTTCTCTTCAATTGATATGTCTCTGAGAGCACTAATAATGTTATTATTTTTATTGTTGTATTTCTTACTATGTTCTAAACTGGGTAAAGCCAAGTTTTCCTTTCATCACCATTTTAATCTCTTCATTTAAAACATTTGTTATTTTGGTTAAATTTTTTTGAATTTTCATTGCCTTAGTGGATTTTTTATATTTCCAAATACATAAGTAACACAAAGCTTTTATTTATGGAAATACACATTTTACATTTAAATGTTTGATTCATCTTTTTATTTTACTCCATGGAGTATGATTCAGCTTTGTATTTGTCTAAGAGGCTAAATATTTGCCTTGTTACCAAATACTGAACAATGCATATTTCACCACAATAATCTGAAATGCCATCTTTATAATAAACCAAATGCCCTTTTTTGCTTGGGTCTATGTATAGACTATAGCCTCCATTTATCTTTAATAAGGAAAGTTTTCTTTTGTCTTTGTACTAGAGATTAAACCCAGGGGTATTCTACTTTTGAGCTATGTCTCCACTTCTTTTTCTACTTTTTAGTTTGAAACAAGAGCTAAATAAATTGAGAGTCTCACTAAGTTGCTAAAGTACTAAAATTACAGGAATCTGCCACTACACTGGAATAATACAGAAAGTATTAAATTTAATGTTGTATAAATTGTATAGTTTATTTATTTTCTTTTTTTGTGGGTCTGGAGGTGGAACCCAGGGGCATTCAACCTCCGAGCTTCACCCCCTGTCCTATTTCTTATTCTTTATTTTGAAACCAGGTCTCACTGAGTTGCAAAGGGCCTCACTAAGTAGCTGAGGCTGTCCGTGAACCGCGATCCTCTGGTCTCAGCCTCCCCAATGCTGGGATTACAAGCGTGCTCCACCATGCCCGGCTCATAAATTGTATAGTTTAATGTTAATGGATTTTAGCAGTAACAAATTTTATCAACTAGAATTTTTATTTTTTATGAAAAACACAATATGTAAATAAAGCAAAAATGACTTGTATTCATTTACTTATTCTCTATTAACTGGTGGCAGAAATGATTTATTTTTAAGTTTACAAAGAATTTATTACTATTGCCTGTAGTACCAACTAAAAGAAAAACTTCAAAATCTTGCATCTTATTACCAAATACTAGAGATTAACAGCACTTTATTATTTTAGGCAGAATTATTAAATATTTTCAAAGTAATAAAAACTTCCCTAAAATATTGCCAGAGTTTGCAGAAAATTCTAGTTATTATCTAAATGATATTAAAATGTTTAGTTAGTCTTCTGTGTATGTTGGTCTATCTTTGTAGAAGAATAGGATACCCACATGTACCTGCTTTAAATTTGTATATTGAGGGGAACATATGTGTATATAATTTGAAAATTTGGGTTTTAATGTTTATCTCAGTTTTCAGATGAAAATAATAAAATCTTCTCTGACTCTCCCATAGGATGCATGAACATTCTTGCCAAAGCATCCCATTGAATTACAAACTATAGCTGCTGCTTGAGCAGTTTTGTTAGTTACAGAAAAAATTATACTTTTATGTCTACCAACTAAGAAACAAAAAGATGCTATTTTCTATAGGAAAGGTTCCACAGTGGTGTTGTGACTAATATTAGGTGACCACTCAGCTGAGCTTTATCAGTCTTGCAGTCATCATTGAGTTTCTGTAGGGTTCATGTTGGAGAAATGGAGACATAATGGAGACTATTGCTTATGCCTTTTTAGATCTTTAATGGTGACCCTCATGTTTTCCATCGTCCAGTGCTTTTAGTTCACTGTTTTGGTCAGGTATAGTTGTAATTTCAAGGTTTCTTCTACATCTTTCTCACATGCTAGTTTTTTTTCCCCATGGATCACAGACCCATTATAGGAGTAATGATAATTTTTAGCAATTACAATTTCAATTTCCCATTCATAAACTGTTTGAAGAACCAGTAGAAGGTGGATCTTATTCAGGGCTCCTTTTATTACTGGATTACATGTAGCTGTCTTTTAGTTCAGAAAACAAAATAATGATTTAAATCTGAGTTTCAATGCCAACTCATATCATGTATCCACACATCTAGAGATGACTCAATACATTACTAGCCATATGTCAAATTCTACATCTCAGCAGAGTGCTCCCAAGTCAAAGTACATGTTCTAGCCTTTTTAAAAAAGTGTTCTGAGGATTTAGATCTCCACATACTTGCCAAACTGGTCTTGCAGATACCTAGGCAGATAGTATTTTCTTCCATATTTGACTTTTCATATTTCTCGTTAAGTTACACTATAATTTAACCCTTAGGTAAAAGTCTGGTTGAGGTCAAATTCAGAAGAATTCATTTATTGCTTTGTAGAAAAGATACCTGGTTTTCCTGTGTGAAGTGGGGAATTCTGCCTCTTGTAGGGAAAAACTTGACTGCTTCTGAAAATATATAAGTGTAAAAGAATTTAGGTAGTCAAAATTGTTGAAGGTAACCATTCAGGCAACTCTATTGAAGTTGTTTTTTTCAATCTAGCTAATGACCTTTGCCTAATAGTTTGGTATTTGACTTAGTTGGGTATTTAACTTTCTATGAAGTTCAGACATTTTAATAAGACTTAAACAGATTTCTCCAAACTCCCATGTCAAGACATAAGAGATTATTTGGATGCAAACAGAAAATCCTTCTGGCACACACCCAGACTTTCAAATGTTTATTATTCCTTATCTGTCCATTGTGTTTCTATATAATCAATTATGCCTAGGAAAAATACCCAATACTGTTGTTAGACATAGATTTTCAAGGAATCATAAAAAGACACAAGTTTTGAAAGTGGCTTGGAAAACTGATTTTGCTTTTTGCAAAAAGAAATTCTGCCATCAGTTCAGTCAGGTTTGCAAGAACAAAATGTTGAAAACTCACAGAGTCTTTTATTCCTGTGCTGTACTACTGGTGGGAGTATAATGTTATAGTCTTCATGTGATTGGCTAAAGTGCATGCTGGGTGAGCATTTGGCACTTGTAATTTCTAAGAAATGATAACTACAAAATGCTGATTTTATATAGAGAGGTTCAGTCAAGTTATTCCTTTGATAATAAAGATCTAATTATAGTCTCACACTATGATCCTCATAACTCACAATTTCTCCATTCATCTTAAGTGATAGCTTAGGAGGATTAAAGTGATGAAATAGGGGATTGCAGCATATTTTGACTGCTCTAGGACTCAGCCAGTGAGAAGACTATATCTTGTCAAGACAAGAAAAGCAGACAGAAGCAAACAGAAGAAAGACAGTCAAAATATGGTTGAACTGGTGGTGGCACAGAAAGAAGAATACAAAACAATGACAACAAAAAAAACTCCATGCATCTAATCTGGTGAGCAGAGCAGTATAGAGGTAGTAGGCATCTTGGCAAGCCCACTCAGGAGCCGGTGGCTACTGAGCCCCTGTGGCTCTCAGAGACCAACTATAGCAGGGAAAATGTGACTACAGATAATCAACGCAAAAAGCAATCACAGTCTCATACACCAATACTTTAAGATGTGACTTCCAAGACTGCCTAGCCAAACTACCCCGTGAACTTCTGCAGCTTCAGCTTAACTTGGCAGGCCAAAGAAAGACAGGCTTTTTCTGCAGGACCCCACTAAATAAAATATGAATCTCCAGACCAACCAGCCAGACCACCTAGCAAACTCCAGTGGCTATTCCAGAATTCATGGAAATTGAGAAATTACAGATGCTTTTTGCAGGAACCCTAGAGAAACTCATCAAAACTGTGACTTTATAAACTTTCTCAGCAGTAGCCTGTATGGCTTTAAGCGCTTGTTTGGAAACAAACTGTGGGATCTATGAGTTTACAAACTATACCTGTGGAGATGGGGGTGGGGCTATAATCAGACACAGCAGAAATGCTAACTAGAAGACAGTTCCTAGGGCCACTCAGGTGGACAAGACCTAGGATTGGTATTTGCTTTGACCCTGCATGGTCTTCAATGAGCACTGAAGGACTGCTAGCAGAGGTGTCTTTGGGTAACATACCTCAGCCAAACATGCTGCAGGCTCAGAAGCTATATGCTTTTTCTCTGTGATGTTTAGACACCAAAAGTACCAAGGCCTGTGGCCAACAGAGTCTTGTGTAATTGCAGCTGCCCAGAGCAAAGCTATGTCCCTATGCCTAAATAACTCAGCAACCCAAGCTACAGACTCATAACAGTACAATTTCTACCTCCTGGAGTTTGGGCTTAAAAGCAGAAAGATCAGAGGCCAGGGTCCAGCAGAGTTTTATGTGATCCCAGCTGGTAGAGCAACAACAGTGTTTCTGGGGCAATTTAACTGAGAAAGTCATGCTGCTGGCTGAGAATGCAACATCTCATAGCCAGCAGAGTTTTATTTTTTCTTATAAGCATGCATGATAGTGGTGGACTTTGCTCCAGGTAATCACAACCTATAGATTAGTGGTGGTGTTTCTGGGGCATCAAAGCTCTGCCATCTGGGCCTCAAGCATGGGATGAAAATGTCATAATATCTAATCCTGCTGAGCTTGGGCTTTGTAGTCACAGAGGTCAGAAGCCAGTACCTTGTAGTGTTTCATGTGTTCATAATCAACAGCAGTGATGGTGCTCTTGAGGCATTAAAACTCAGCCAGCAGGCTGCAGGATCTCAAAAGAATATTATAGTCCCTGGTTCCAATGATTTGGGGCACAGAAATTACAGAGACCTGTGGTCAATCAGAGACTCCTGCTTGCCAGCACTAAAAACTATATCCTGCTACAAACTCAAAAGTCTGATTATATGAGACCGATTCATTGAGGTGAAAACATTCTCTCAGCATAGGTCTTACCGTAAACAGATAACAAATAGACATAGGACTCTCACCTGAAGCAGAAAAGAATGTCAAGACAGAAGAGATACAAACGTGAGAATTCTGAAAATATGAAAACAAAGGCAAATGAGGGGAAAAAAATAAACTACCACAAGATGAACATCAAGGGAGATCACCAATATTGAGCTGCAGAAAATGCCCAAAAAATTCAGAATTTTAATTTTCAATATAATCAAAGTCCTTAGAAATAAAATTAGAGAAAGTATACAGGAAATAAAAATATGTGAATATAAAAACAGATCTTCTTTTAAAAACCAAAAAGAGGTTTTGAGCAAAACAAAGAAGACAATAAATAAAGGACATCAGTAGAAACTACTTTAGGCAGACTAGACTATATGGAAAATAGAGTTTCTCTCATGGAAGAAAGCTTATTCAAAGCTGACCAAACAGTCAACAGTACAGAGAAGATATAACATGACCAGAATATTCAAGAAATATGGGATAATATAAAATGACCTAACTTATGGATAATAGACATTGAAGAAGGTCTAGAATCACATAAAAGAACATTATAAATCTCTTCAGAGATATCCAAGAATTTAGCAAAGGTAGAAAATGAATTAAACATCCATGTAAAGGAGATATTCAGAACCCCAATTAGACAAAATCAAAGAAGAACATGTCCAAGTCACATAATAGAAAACTACATCAAACAGAAAATATTCAAAAGGACAAAAAGACAGAAGACAAAAATCATCTCTGAATAATAATACTGAATGTCAAAGGCCTGAATTTTCCAACTAAAAGACAAAAACTGGCCATATGGATTAATGAATATAATCCAACTGTATGCTGCTTGCAAGAATCTCACCATACAGGCAGAGATATTTATAGGCTGATGGTGAAAAAATAAAAAAGAGATATTCAGTGCAAATAGAGACTGAAAACAAGCAGTATTGGCAACTCTCATATCTGATAAAGCAGGTATTAAACCAAAACTTGTCAGAAGAGTCAAAGCATCTCATTTATTACAAAAAGCAACAACTGAACAACCCAAAAACCAACAACCCAAAAACTTAACAACCCATTATAATAAACATTTATGATGTCAATGTGAGAATACCCACTTTTATAAAAAATACTCTTTGGGACATTAGGTGTAAGATAATAATAAATAATAATAAATATAATAAACATAATTTTATGATTAAAATTAGGAGATAGCAACACACCACTAGATTGATCTTTCAGACAAAAAAATACATAAAGCTTTTCTGACCTAAATAATACTCTAAACTAAATTGATCTAAAGTACATATAAAGAATACTCCAACCAACAACTGAATACATATTCATTTCAGTTGCTGATGGAACCTTTTGCAAAATAGACCACATTTAGGGCAAAAAACAAGTACGAGCAAATTCAAAAAATTTAATATGATTTCTTACATTATTTTAGGTCATAATGAAACAAGTCAGCAACAAGAAGATCAAAAGAAATTATATAAATGCATTGAGACTGAGTAAATGTTTATCTGTTGAACTGTTGAATGAAGACTATATCATAGAAGAAATAAGGAGAGAAATAAAAAAATCTCTAAAATCAAGGGAAAATATATACACAGCACATCAAAATCTATGAAACATTTGAAAACAGTTTTAAATAAAAAATTTATAGCACTGAGTGCCCACACAAGAAAAAAAGAAAGTCACTAATAAACAACCTAGTAACACACCTCAAGGCCCTTAGAAGAACAGGAATTGGCTAATCCCAAAGGCAGTAAAAGGCAGGTAACAATTAAAATCACAGAAGAATAAGTTAAATAGAGAAAAATAATAATAACAAAAAACAAATAAAAAACAAACCAAAAGCTAGTTTTTGAAAAGATCAAAGATTAATAAACTCTTAGCCAACTTAACCAAAAGAAAGAGCGAATCAACAGAAATTATTAAAATAAAAAATAGAAAAGGATATAGCACCACAGACTTAAAATCCAGAGCATCATCAGAAACTATTTTAAAAATATATTTTACAGTAAATTGGAAAACTCAAAAAATTGGCAAATCTCTAAACATACACAATCTATCTAAATGGAATAAAGAGGATATAGAAAACCTAAAACAATCTATAACAAGCAAAGAGATAGAAATAACAATAAAAGACTTCTATCAAAAAATAGATACAGATGAATTTTCAGCTGAATTGTAAAAAATATTTATAGAAGTACTATATCCAATACTTCACAAATTATTTTGTGAAATATAAAGCAATGAAAACTTTCAAACTTCTTTTAGAAAACTGGTATCACCCTAATACCAAAACTGAATAAATTTCCCTCAAGAAAAGAAAATTACAAACCAATATTCTTGATGAATAGAGATACAAAATTTCCAAACCAAATTCTAGTGATATGCATTCAAAGACATATAAAGAAAATTTTACACTGTGACCAAGTTGGGTTCATCGAAGGGATGCGAGGCTGGTTCAACATACTCAAATCAATACATGTCATTCATCACATAAATAGAACTAAGTATAAAAATCACATGATCATCTTAATAGATGTCAAAAAAGCATTTGACAAAAATCCAACACCCATTTATGTTAAAAACACTGCAAAAATCAGAATAGAATTAACATACCTCAATATCATTATGACAATATACAATAAACCCATAGCCAACATCATATTTAATGGGAAAAAACTGTGAGAATTCCTTTTAAAATCAAGAAAAAAGAGGATTCCCACTCTTATTTCTTCTCAATAGGCTTTTTGAAATACTAGCTAGAGAAATAGGGCAAAGGCAGAAAATCAAAAGATTGCAAATAGGAAAAGAAAAACAAAATTATATCTATTTGCAGATGACATGATCCTATACTTGTAAAACCCAAAACACTCAACCAATATTTTTTTAGATTTGATCAATAAATTTATCATAATAGTGGGTTATGAAATCAATCTAAAAAATTAGAAAACTTTTTATATGTCAATCATGAATCCACTGCAAAAGAAATCTGAAAAAATTTCATTTATAATATTCTCAGAAACAATAAAATATCTTGGAATAACTCTAAACAAGGAGGTAAAAGACCTCTACAATAAAAATTATAAAACACTAAGAAAAGAAATTGAAGATCTTAAAGATGAAAAGATCTCCTATGCTCTTGGATAGACAGAATAAGTATTATCAAACTGTCCATTCTACTAAAAGTGATCTATAGAGTTAATGCAATTCCTATCAAAATGCCAATGCCATTTTCACAGACCTAAAAAAAAAATTAGTCTTAAATTTCATTTAGATAAACAAAAGACCCAGATAGCCAATACAATTCTCAGCAATAAGAACAATGTAAGAGGCATCACAGTTTTTTACTTCAAATTATACTAAAGAGCTATAGTACTAGAAACAGTATGGTATTGTTACAAACAGACACATAGAAGAGTAGAACAGAATAGAAGATACAGAAACACATCCACATACTTATAAGAAACTGATTTTCAACAAAGGTGCCTAAAACATACATTGGAAAAAATACAGCCTTTTCAAAAAATAGTGTTGGTAAAACTGGTTATCTATTTATAGAAAAGTGGATTTAAATCCTACTGCCTTTCACCCTGCATACACGTCAACTCCAGATGGATCAAAGACATGGAAATTAGACCAGAGACTTTGAACTTAATAGCAGAGGGCACAGGGCCAACATTCCAACATACAGAAATAGGTAGAAACTTCCTCAAGACCCCCAAATCTCAGAAAATTAAAACAAAATTAATAAATGGGATGGAATAAAACAGAGGAAACAATGAATAGAATAAAGGGAGAGCCTATGGTATGTAAAATATATTTGCTGGCTATTCTTCTGATTAGGGACTAATATCTAGAATATACAAATTTGTTAAGAGACATAACACTAAAAATATAATAACTAAACAAACTGTTAATTGAACTAAACAGACACTTCACAAAAGAATGAATACAATTGGTTAACTTATACATGTAAAAATGTTCAACACCATTGGCAATCATGGGGATGCAAATTAAAACTACATTGAGCATGGTGGCTCACGCTTGTAATCCCCGTGCTTGGGAGGCGAAGACAGGAGGATTGCGCAGGTTCGTAGCCAGCCACGTTGGTTTAAGAGACCCTGTTTCAAAAAATATAAAATAGGTCTGGGAGTGTGGCCTGGAGGTAGAAGGGCTTGAAGGAACCCCAGTACCACCAACAAAACAAAACAAAACAAAACAAAACAAAACAAAACAAAACAAAAAAACTACATTGAGATTCCATTTATCCCCAAATAGAATGACATTCCTCAAGAATTCAAACAACAATAAATTTTTGGAAAATAGGAGCTATTCTACAGTGTTGATAGGATTACAAAGTATTACAGCCACTAGGGAGATCAGTGTAAGGATTCCTCAGAGATTTTGTAATGAATCCAGTATATGATCCAGCTATACTATTCCTGGGTATCTTTCCAAGGGGACCCAAAATCATAATATTATAGTAATACATGCATATCCATGTTTATATCAGTACAACTGACAATAGCTAAATTATAAAAAGTAACCTATGTGTCCATCAACAGATGAATGGATCACAAAATTATGGGATATTTGTGCAATAGAATTCTACTCAGTAATAGAGAAAAACAAAATTATGTCATTTTGCAAGAAAATGAATGGACCTGGAGAACATTATTTTAAGTGAAATTAGCCAGTCACAGAAAGTGAAAGGTCATATGTATTCTCTAATACAGAGAAGCTAGGAAGTAATTCAGATGTGGGAGGGACTTAAGGTGATGGAGGCCGAACTCCAGTGGAGTGAGGGAGGTGGCTTTGGGGAGGGAGGGAATGAAGAATCAGTGAAGGAAACACTTCCACTGACATTATGCACATATGTGAGAATACCAATGTCTATCTCAATAGCAGGTATGGAAAAGGAGAGAGTGTGGAGGGAGCTGGGGGAGGACTCACACAATTCTGTGTGCATGTGCGTCACTATCACTGTGAACCACATTATGATGTAACTATAATGCGCCAATAAAGGTATTTAGAAATGCCAGCTAATTATTTCCTTCTACCAACAAACCATTCGAATTCACCACTGTGCACATTTTAGCAACTAGACCACAACTTTTGCCAGATGCTGTGTTTTCCTACAGCTAGTGATAAGGTTCGCATTGTCAGCAAGGACTGAATGGTATGGTTCCTAAATTCCATGGTATTGCCTCTTTTCTTGGCTCATTCATGGTGCCAATTGCCATAGATTGGATTCGTGGGAAACACACTGCAATTTGGGGTGTAAAATGCCTATTATAGAGCAGCACCTGTGAAAGGAATAGCAGAGTTGGGAGGAAGGAGAGGTCAGATTGTGAGGCAGGTCTCAAAAATATAAATCCAGTGGGGTCTTTCCTATTAATATTGACTGTTACTGTATTCTCACAATGGCTTAGAATGGCTAGGACCTCGTATCTCTTCCTCATTCAGTTACTGTATGCTGGTTGATCCAGCAAAAGTATAGATTGACAGGTTGGATTTCTGCAGGAAAGGCAGATCCTCAAGGAGCTAACAGCTGGGAGCTACATGGTTTCTGCATTCCCCACAGCTGACCAGAAGTTTTTTTTTTTTTTTTTTTGAAGGAGAAGAAGCTGAATCTCTGCATCTGCAAAATGTTTACACAGAGACAAAGGGGGCATTACTAGACAACCATTCTAGCATATTCTGTGATCAGCATTAAATTAAAATGTATGAGGTAGCTGAGCGTAGTAGCACAGGACTGTATTACCAGTACTTACTAAGCAGAAACAGGAGAATTGTAGGGTTAAGGCCAGCTTCAGAAACTTATCAAGGCCTTGTTTCAAAATTTAAAAAAAAAAGGGCTGAAGGTGAAGCTCAGAGGTTGAATGCCCCAGAGTTCAGTCCCAAATAGCAACAACCCAACCAATAAAACACATCACATAAAATTAATTCATAAGAGTAAAAATAGACCTGTTTATCCAAACTTTACTTGCTCATAAAGTTTTCATAGTGCCACAAGACCTCAGGTTTAATTTCTGTGTATTGGATTGTATTCTTTTTAGCTTTTTTCTTTAAAATGGTAATGTTTTCTGGCCCACACACATCCTGCTTACTGGTTGGGATAATCAGATAAATAAAAACCAATTTAAACACACACACACACACACACACACACACACACTCACACCACTTTGTAAATGCCAAAGCCCAATGGAATGTAACATGATGATGCTAATGATATTTTCTCCTTTCACTCATTTCTAGGGTGAGATATCACGGAGGCTTTTTCTCACCTTACACTTTTTGTTTTACTATTAGCTCTCTAATGCAAAGCCGAGTAGGAGCTAAAATACCAAGGTGAGTATAAGAGGACAGATATAAGCACCTTTTCTCCTATTGGATTCTCCCTTTCATTAACAAGTGGACATATTCCCTTGAAAATGATTCTGGGGGACAGGTACCCAGGCCTCCAAAAATGAGTTCTATGAGAAGTAACTGTAGACTTCCTCTTGCCAGCTAGTATATCTCTGTAACACAGAAACTCCTGGCACAGTTAGCATCATTCATTGGTGCCAATAAAGTCCAGTATGTCTCACCACAGAATTCATCCAGCTGTCATAAAGGGACTCAGGTACCTTTGGATACCATATGCTGGCAATAAGTCTAGCCTAATGGCCAAGCCCATGGTCCCCTCATTGCTTTTAAGTCATTCTTCAGCATCACAGGGACCCCCTCAAGACTACCATTTAGCTGTCACACATGTCAGCAGAGGCAATCTAAGAGATGATAAATAATGAATCACCCCAAACAACATGGGCCTATATGATTCCTGCTAACTTTTTTTCTTTGAAAATGCAGATCTTACACAGCATTAAAGTGGGGCAGACAAAGGGAGCACTACCAATAAAATGTCCCCAGCAGAAATTTTTGAAGATCCTCTCTTCCTTGGTTCCCAGGCCAGAGATGCTAGTCTTTTTGAAGATGCAGGTAAAGGGAAAGACTTAAGAAAGAGCAGCCTGTCAGTGCACCAGGAATCAGTGGAGATAGTCAGAGGCATCCAGGTCTCTCCTACCTTGTGCAAGAGATTCAAAATGGCTTGAGATGGGCTTGTTGTGCTTGCTGCTATCAATATAGCAGGATATATTAACTTGATATTCCTGTTCACGCCCTGCTCACATTGTGCGAGCTGGGATGTGTTGTGACTTATTGGCTTAAAATACTCGTTCTTCATTGTTTCTCAAGGTCATGATATTTCCAATTTTTTTTTTTACCTTCCTTCCTCCACTTGTTCAGTTTCAGCCACCCTAGCCTTTTCATTGACTTGCAAAGCCACTGACCTGCTTTTTCATTGAGGTGCTCATAGCCCTAAGAGGTAGGCCAAAACAACCAGTCTTCTGGTTGCAATGCCTGTTTATTAGCTACTTGCAAATCTTGCTCTTTCCTTGCTTACTGATGTATCAGAAAGGCTGTCTTCTCGTCCATTCCTCTTTTCTTATTTCATATTATTCATTAACATATTTGTTAATCACCTATTTGGCACCAGTCCTCAATTTGGAATGGAAAGTACACGAGAGGAGCTGTCTCTACTTTTGTACTGCTGCTATAGGGCAACAATATAAATATTGTTGAAGATCCAAGGTAGGGAACTTCTCCATGTCTAATCGAAATGTCCTATATTATGAAGCCATCTCTGATCTTCAGTTTCTATCTTGGTCTTTCCATGTCTTCCATAAAACCCCTTTTTGTACTAGAAATTGTGGTTCTAGCTTTGAGCCTATACACCCAGACTTATTTTTAAAATTTGAAACAGTCTCACTAAATTGCTGAGGCTTGAATGAACCTATGGTCCTCCTGTCGCAGCTTCCCAAGTATTGAGATTATAGATGAGTTACCATACATAGCCTTCTACAAGTCTCAAGAGATAGTGAACACTACTTCCTCATGCAGTTGTAATAGACAGAAAAGCCATTGCCATTTTACTGTATTAGACTGTGTTTCTCAATGATATAGAACTTTTTTTAAAATTTTGCGTTCTCCATAATACCATGACTATGACTTGTACTTATTATCTTGATGGGGAAAATGAACGTCCGTAGTGTTAAGAAGTGCATTTATTTGCTCACTTATGCATACATTTAACAATAGGAATTGCTGCTCTAGGTGCTTCGAAACACTTTTTGAGTACAACAAAAATCACATAAACAAAAATCCCCTCAGAAGCCATCTATCTGATCAGTAAGTGATCACTACATCAAGTACCTATGTTTTAAAGAATATTTTGCATAAGTTACTACTATACATATTTAATCTTTATTATGTTTTTATGATATCTATATGATAGATGCTATTATTAAATATTTTTATAGGATGAGTAAACTGGAATCAGGAAATCTCAAGTGTTAAAGTATTCTTTTTCTTAGATTCTAATGTCTTATTTCTCCACTTCCAACATAACTATCTTTAGCAATATATTACAAATTCTGGCTTTGAACAAAGTCCTGATGTGCGTTAGGACAATTGGTGAGTACATTTGTAGGACACCAACACTATGTGTAAAGGATGTGTGCTAACTTGAGATTGTATCTCAGCCCATCCTCTCCAGAGCCCTGGGAGGAGGTTCAGCTCTGAGGCTCTGAGACGTGGGGCCCGTTGGAATGGAAACTTGCAAGACTTCTTCCAAGTCAGCTCTCTTGTACTTATCTGAGCCACCTTCTTGGTTTCTAAGGGCCTTTGCCTTCAGTGAGCTGAGCTGGTGGATTCTCTTTTAGGACCATGCTCAGGCTACTGCAGTCACTTTGCTCATCAAGAAAAAATGTAGAAGAACCTAGAAATGTATTTCTTCCATCCACGTACCCCCCCCCCCACCGCCCCAATTTCCAGGCGTGGTCCTTGGCCAATACTGATGAGTGAGCAGTCTCTGAAAACCAGCTCCTCTGCTCCAAGATGAATTGATGAATTCTCTGGAATTCTCCATGGGCTTGGGCTGAGTTTAAGTTATGAGAGTTTTGCTTAAATTTGCACTCTTGTTTGATTTCTTCCCTGTTATTTGTTTTAGCTTTTGCCACTGACTTACTGGTTTCATCTCAAACCTAATAAATCACTTACATAGAGATCTTTATCTAAGGGTCTGCTTTTGAGGAATCCATCTCCTGCTATTTTTCACAAAAGAGTATTCTCTACCTGGATGGCCCTTTTAAAGAAAGTTGCTTACTTCTTTATCAGGTCTGATCTTAGTGGTTGTTTCTTGACAGCCTCTTTTGTGGTGGTACTAATATAACCTAGATTGGAAAGAATTTCAAACTACACCTATTTATTTAGATTATATCTTGTCTTTGGTTGCCACCACACACAAAGAGAGAGAAACATATATACAATCATTATTAAATAAAGTTAAGCATTGAGAAATTTATTTTTACTTCAAGCATTACCTCTAATATTCATTTAGCATTGACCATTTTCCATGGATTCTACTGACACCTAGGTTATAAAAAATAACACTTAAGTCCTACCTTTAACAATATATAGGGCAAGACATACATATGATTAGCAAAAACACTAAAAAGGTGAATAAGTAATACAGTAAAAGTTAGTATAATGTGTTCTGAGTAGCTGCATTTAGCTGATCTTGGAATAAGGAAGAAAAATTCCAGGAAAAGAAGTGAGTGGAATAAGGAAGAAAAATTGCCAGAAAGAGAGGTGAGTGTTTTCCTGATTGAATATTAGGAGCAAAAAAACAAAACAAAACAAACAAAACAAAACAAACCCATTAATTTATTGTGGGACTATTTTGTGTTTAATTTTCCTTGTCCCAGACTTTTGCAATAGTTTCTTTCTAAGGGGACCTGAAGACCTTACCAAATCAATCTATCAATCAATAAACAAGGGGATTTTTGTATTTTGAGTGCTAAAAGATGTTATGTCCAGTGGTCCAGGCGGGTCCAGTGGTAGAAAGCAGAGTGATGTAGGGGAGCTGAAGGTTTGCAAGTCTCCTGCATTTGGACAGCAGATAAGCCAGTAACTAGGCAATGACCAGTGTGGAAGTCACCTGAGGTGCCTCAATAAATGCTCTGCTGAGCAAAACACTTTAAGAAGTCCCAGGGGAGGGTGGGAGGAGAGACATCCTCGTAATAACTGAGATTGACTTTGCTTTCAACTTGGTAACATAGGTGCAAAGGTAGATTTCATTTGATTTAAGGGGGACAAAGAAGAAAGACATTGCTTGCATACCTGAGCTTGCAAAGTAAAATTTAGTACTTATTGCCAGCCTGATGCACATGAGAGACTAGAAGTGGCTTACATGGTTCAAATGTAGGGGAGGACTGATCTGAGGACAGGCTCAGAAGTTGGTGTGCACTGATTGAAAAGCATTATATATCTTTAAATAGAAAAATAATAGGCTGATGTTTGGAAGGGAGTAAAGATTGTGTAAACATTTCTATGTGTAGGTTACAGTGACAGGCACTGCTGATGGAAAAAGGCAGAAGTCTATCCTTGCCCAAAGGGCTTTTCATCTCTTTCTGGGAAATGGAACTTGCTTTGAAGAGTAATTAGAGATACAGCTAGTGCTTTAGTTCTGCGTGCAGGTACACATTTACCACATTGAATTTCAGTATTATGTATAATTACAATGGTCAATAAGGAAAGTATATAAAAATAATGGTCATCAGTGGCCACCTAACTCCTACTTGTTTTCTATCATTTTGCTCCATTCTTAGAGTTGGCCACTGAATAACTGGGTCAATCTTACCTAGGTTTCTTAGAATCAGCTGTTTGACAGGTGATCAGAGAAAGTCATACTGTCTATTTTTTTGTATCTTTCCAGAAATGTAGTGGCTGAACCAGGTCCCTTGGGTTCCCACATGCTTTTCTCTGTCCTATGCTTTACCTGAATCCAGACCCCATTCTTGAATAAATCATGATCAATTATGTAGCCCCCACAGTGCCACACTCCCAACTTCCTGGGTCAGTTCGGTCCAGACTCAGATATTTCCTTTCTACATCCATAGACTGCTGTATTTTCTAGAATAGATGTCAAATTTCATTCTAGAGCTGGGGTTTCTACCAAAGTGCCTTAAATATGTGGTTGGAGTTCTAATGCTCACATTAGCTTCCTCCTGACCACTAAATTCTGCATTCTATGTTCTCAGCATGTCTTCTCATATATTGCCACAAATGGGCAAAGAAGTAAAAAAAAAACACGAATCCAGAAGCCAGGCTCCTAAGTTTGTGATGTTGCCTTCATACTTGGAGTTTCCTCTTTATATGATGTTCCAACACAGTGTTTTAGTATTCTGAAACTGTCAGACTCTCATACTAATTTCCCCTAGATTATGTCCCCAAAGCTTCTTCTATAAGCAAGTAGACTTCTTGGACCTTGACTGTCTAGAATCTCATGAAGGGTAATCTCCATACAAGTTAAGAATATAGAAATGATTTAAGTGTTGAGTGGTGAGATATAGGACTAGAATTCTGAAGAACGACTCAAAAAAAGATGGAGAGGAGAAGAGAAATATTCCCAATGCCACTGCATAATTAAGATAGCAAATAAATATTCACTGATTATGTTTTTAATTTAGTTTCAGCACATACAAACACCAGGACTCCAGACTGAGGTTCTGAAGGTTCTGATGAGGCTCTTTTAATGTGATGGGAGATGGCCCTGCTGTGGGTTCACTGCATTTTATGGTGAGGGAATGACAAGCAGGACTTGTGGTGCTGGATGCTGAGCAAGAGAATGATTTAGATAATCACTATAATGATGTTTTGCCATCTTAAAATGATTTAATGCTGATTCTTTAGAGCAGACATTTTCCCACCTCTTAAAATTTAACATTGAAACTCTTCTGTCAAAGGAAATCTTATACAGAAGACTAATATAGAAAACACACAAGACAACTTCTCAGGGTAAAGTAGTCGTATTATGCCTGGGTCATGGCCATTAGTTTTTATCTCCAATTGTCCAGTGATTGTGCTACCCAAGGCTAGTGAACCTATCGTATGAGATCCACAGAGCAGAGGCTACCAATTTGTTTCATAAGGGCTATATCTGGTAACGATGTGTCTAGTTTAGATCTTATAACATTTTACAGATGTTTGAGTAAATATTCAATAAATAAGATAAACTTAAGTAAACTGCTGTCTGTATATGTCTGTGTTGAAATAAAATAAAAAAATCAGTGATCTGGGGGGATATCTCAATTATATAATGGTGTTTAGATTATTTCCTCTCTCCATATTTGTCTTTTGAATCCTTCTCCACAATTCTAGTCCTGTATCTCACCAGCTACCACTTAGATCCTTCCCACACTTGTAACTTATATGGACCTTGCTCTCCACAAGATTCTAGACAATCAATATCTCAGAAGTCTAAGGAGATAAATTAACCTTAATATTTATTAATTAAATGTTAATCTTATCTAAAATATATATTTAAGGAAAAATTTAGAAAAATATTTGACAAACTATCTGGGTACCATGACCTAGCCAAGAAAAATAATCATTAAAATTATACATCTTTTTAAATTTTATTTTAATGTTATTGACAAGATAACTTTTGTAAAAATTTGATAAATTTTCTAAATAAAATCAACCCAAACATCAGAACAAGGATATTAATATTGCTACACACCATACTATCCAGTCTTCTAATCCCATTCAACTTTGGCAAATAAATCCACAGTGTTCTATAGGACAAAAGATCCTGTGCAGAATCAGGCATTCAATTGTTACGTCTCTTTAAGTTTTCAGTCAGATAAATTTGTACTCTTTTATTGGTTATTATAAGGTTTTTGAAGATAAGAGGTCAAATATTTTTGTAGAATATTCTTTCATTTGGATTTGTCCAAAGTTTCACAATGATTCAATTTGATTTATGCATCTTTGTCAGGATTATGACAGAAATGATGTTTGTTTCTCTTGTTGCCTTCTCTTAGGCAATACACAATTCTGCTTTGTTCCATTAATGTTAACTTTCAATTTTATCAACTGGTTAAGATGGTATCTTTTAGAGCAATGTAAATTCACTCTTTTCCAATTTATAATTATTAAGCATTATATATGGAGTCACTTTAAAATTATGTAAATACTTTGTTCCTTACCAAACTTACAATGTATGCATTTATTTAATTATAGACTTATAATTTCCCATTTTATCACATTGGCTACAATCTATTACTACCATTATCCATTCTTAGATTATCCTTTTATTAGGCCAGGAGAAGTCCTTTCAGTTTGTCCCTTATGTCTTCTTGATATATTAACATTTTGTTGTTGTTGTTTGGTATGGGATTTGGCTGTGATGCCCAGGTTGGCCTCTAACTACTGGAATTAAGGGGTCCTTCTGGCTCATCCTCTTGAACAGCTAGGATTATAGACACATGCCCCACTGCAATACACTTTCCATTATTTTTAATTCTTCTGTGATGAAGCCATCCTTAAACCTGTGACCCTCCTATCTCAGCCTCTTGAGAACTGGGATTACAAGCATACACCACCATGCCCAGCTAGAATCATCTATTTCTTCAGCTTGTTGGGAAAAAAATTCAATAGGTTCTAGATAGGGCCATTGCTATTAGTTCGTCATCATCCCCACACCTCATTGGTTAAAAATCAAGGAATGCATGACTAAACAATATACTCATGTACATTTCTCTATATTTAAAATTGTGAGAAAACACCAATGTCACTATTTTCAATTCAACACTGCAGGATAAATTATAGGCTTCCCCCTTTCATTTTTGTATCATCATCATCATACCATGACTTTCAAATACTATAAAAAGCTCCTCAAATATTCAAAACAATGAGCATTTGGCACAGCCTCACTGGATGTCCATAGCTCTTATTTTGTCTCTTTAAATACCATAGTCATTTCATGTCAAAGGTAGAGATACCAAGAACAATCTTTGGAGACTAACTTCTGGAAAATTTTTATTCAATAGTTTCAGAATACTATTGTATAAAACAAAGCAGTAACCGTCTAGCTGAATGGAGCTTGTGCTTCAAGTAAATAGGTGCCCATACCTTCTAATGGTAATGGAAGAAAATGCAATAATAATGTGTATTTTTTTACTCTCTACTATGTGTCACAAACTAAGGGCTCTACAAGCATTTCCTTATTTAGTTATTACAACCAGCTTAAGAGAAAAGTATCATTCCATTTTATAAAAATGAGTTGAAAACTCAAAAGAAATAAAATGCTCAAGAATGCAAATTTTAACACCTGTATCTGTTGCTAAGTTCTTTCTATGAACTAGTGTGATTAAATGCATACTTGATTCTCAACCCTATTCTGAGTGAATTTATCCTTTGTGGAAGCTTCACGCAAGCAAGGAAAGCAGCTATTACCACACTTACCAGAAACTCAGCAACTTGCAAATATGACCAGAGGTGGAACTGCCATCTCTAATTTATATTTTTTGTTTGTGCATATTTTTGTTGGCAACCAGGAATAGTGAATCAACATGGATTCCCAGTCATTTGTTTAAGACTATGGTGACCACTGAGTCTGTAGATTGCCTTCCCTCATTTTCTACCCCATCCTGTGATTTAGTTCTGTAACATTAACATTAAAATCTCCCTGATTTCTCCTTTTCCTATGGTCCCAATAATAAAATAATCTTCAGTCTCTCTCTCTCTCTCTCTCTCTCTCTCTCTCTCTCTCTCTCTCTCTCTCTCTCTGTGTGTGTGTGTGTGTGTGTGTCTTTCTCTCTCTCTCTCTTTCTCAGCTATGCACTCTAAAACACATGTTCCTGAGATATCTTCTAGTTTCACTGTTTCAGTATTATTAAATCACGTATAGAACTATTCAAAGTCACTTCCCACACTTGGGACCTAACAATTTCTCCTGAGAGCTCTGTAGTCACAGTATAGATAAAAAATGTTTTGCTACGGAGATAATTATAGTGTATGCCCACAAATCCTTTATACTCTTCCCTCTAGGAAACAGAGTTTAAATTTTTCTCCATGATCCTCTTCTTATCAATAGAATATTATAAGAGAAAGATAGAAATTTAGTTAGGCATGGTGTCACATGCTTGTAACTCCAGTACTTGGGAGGCTGAGACAGGAGGATCTAGGTCATGGCCAGCCTCAGCTACTTAGTGAGGTTTTCTGTAACTTAGTGAGGCCCTGTTTTAAAATAAAGAATAAAAAAATCCGGCTGGGGGTGTAGCTTGGAGGTAGAATACCCCTGGTTTAAACCCCCAGCACCACAAAAAAAAAAAAAAGGATAGAAATCTTAAAGTAGAGAAACCTGGCAGAGATCACCTTAACTGATATTGCCAAAGATATTCATGGCAAAAACAGGTACCATAATACTCTAACCAGACACAGGCATTTCTTAAAGAGTCTGTGCTATGATAACTCACATAGTAAAAACCACAGGGCTTATGAGAAAAATAGAGATGAGGTACAACATCCCAAAACTTCATATGCGACAGATTAAGGAAAATAGAAAACTAATAAAAGCATTAGGGCTATTTTTTTTTTTTTTTGTATTTTAAGGCACTTTCCTTGAAAAAGACCTGAAGTTTGCTACAGAAGTGAACATGTCAAGGGCCACAGCTCATGAGTGATTGTGAACTGGAGGAAAGAAAGTTTACTGAAACCAGACAGAAAGAGTTAAATCCAGATGTGATGAGTACAACGCATAGCACACAGAAAACCAAAGCAGTTGTAGATCATTGAAATCTGTATGTTTGTGATTTTTCCATATTTTTACGTAATTGGTTTCAACTACGTGGGGTTTTCTGCTTCCATCTAATATTTTTCTCAAATAAAATTGTGCAGAAGCAAATATGACATTTTCAGTATGCTGGAATTAGTCTCCAAAAATATCAATTGTATTGAAACAAATTATGTCTTCACAAGTGGTAGAACAAGTGTGACTCTAAGTTACATCTGAAAACATTTTCCTTTGCTTCAACATTTATTTTTCTTGATAAAGATTTGGTGAAAAAGAGCATCTCACTGAGGCATTGGAATCAGCCAAATGACTTTTCAAAATGTACAAGAATGTCCATTAACAGAGAAAATTCAGGAAGTTAGTTGAGATGTCCCTCATCGTATTTGTCTTAGTACATTTCCTGGAACATTTTATACCCATGGTACTCTTCCATGGTTAACAATTTAACATGCAGAAAATGGTAGCAAGTAATCACTGTCTGTGGCACAGACACGATCTGCCTGACAAATATCTACTAGGGATAGAGAATACTTCTGTATGAGAAAAATGTAAAGAAAAGGCAAGAATATTACTGATGGCTTTTTTTTTACTTAAAAGAATATTTGGAGGCTGAGAAAGAAAAACCACAGATTTGTGACCAGCCTCTGCAATTTATTGAGACCTTCTGCAAATTAGCAAGACCCTGTTTCAAAGTAAAATGTAAAATAGGGCTGGAGAGTGCATCTCAGAGGTGAAATAACTCTGGGTTTAATCCCCAGTATAAAAAAAATAAAAAAGCAATATACAATATATAAAGACAATTTTGTGAAGATTTACACAATAAAAAAGTATCTAAGCCAGGCGTGGTGGCACACGCTTGTAATCCCAGCATTTGGGAGGCTGAGACTGAAGGATCACGGTTCACGGACAGCCTCAGCTACTTAGTGAGGCCCTCTGCAACTCAGTGAGACCCGGTTTCAAAATAAAGAATAAAAAATAGGGCAAGGGGTGTAGCTCGGAGGTCGAATGCCCCTGGGTTCCATCTCCAGACCTGAAAAAAAAAAGTAAGATGATTCACTGTTATATGTATGTATAGGAGACATTTTTAATGATTTTAACAAACACTGCAGGCCAGCACATTAATTCAAACTGTATAGAAGAAATAGAAAAATAGAAATAGACATTTTATAAATACAAAAGGAAGTGTTAGACATTTAAACTTTTTTTTTGAGTTTTGATTTCTGTACCATACCTCTGAAAAGTTACTTTCTCTCCCTTCCATTTGATTTCAATAGTCTTGTCTTTTCTCTTGGCTTCTGAACAAGTGACGAGATTCTTGACAGCCCTCAAGCTTGGGTTTTACTGAGCAAAGTGAGGCTATCGCTGAGCAAGTGGGTTTCATATTTAGAACTTCCTCTGGAGCACAGCCAGGCTAGGGGAAAATTGAGAGTTTAATTGTTCTTTCCATACCCTACGTCCACTCTCTTAATAGTTCAGAGTTTCCCTGAAAAAGAAAATGTATTTCTTTCCAGGTTTATGTTACAGTCCATCTGAGACAGCATCTATTTTTTAAAGCTTGACTTCCCTCTTAGAGAAAAAGAGAGAAAGTAATTAGCCTTTTGGCCAAAAGTTCCCTTTCTTTCTTTTTTTTTTTTTGTTTTTGTTTTTGTTTTTGGTATTGTTGATTTAACCCAGAGACATTCTACCTCTCAGCTACACCCACAGCCCCATTTTTATGTTTTATTTTGAAACAGAGTCTCTCTAAGTTGCTGAAGGCCTCACTAAGTTGCTGAGGCTGGCTGCAAACCTATGCTCATACTGTCTCAGTCCCACAGGTGCTGGAATCACAGACACGCATAGCCATGCCTGCTTAAACAGCGTGCTTTCTAAGGGCAGGCTTAATGGAGAGAGGCACAGATTGTCCTCTTAGTCCATAATTAGGATGGTATCATTAAGGATGTTATTAGACATGCATGCCCATTAAAATCCTATTCACTATATAAAAATAAGTATCATAAAACCTGGAAGCAATTGTGTGTCTATCAAGAGAGTGTTTTTGCTAAAGGGGATAATGTACATCTATTGAAAACTATCTATTTGCTTACATGGATGTTTATAACATGTGAAAAGAAGGAAAAAGGCTACAAGAAATGTCATGCTAATAGAGAGGTGTATATATATGTGAGAGAGTGTGTATGTATGTGTAGTGTGTCTGTGTGTGTGTTCATGTGCACATTTATGTATACATAAGTGTTTGAAAAGATGTTCAAAGGGTTGATGATAGCCAATGCTGATGGGTAGAATTTCTATTTATGTCTACATTTAGAAATTTTGCAGTATCTTTGGGCTTTTATAAAAAAAAAAGGAAAACAATATTCCTACATTAAGAAAAGTAGGATTCGTTCCAAGTACAGAAAACGTATCTTCATCTACTGCTTTTCCTAAAGTTATGCTAAATAAGTGATGGGAATAGATATTAAAGAAGAAAACTTCATCAGTAGTGATAACAACAACAAAAAAAAAAACACTTAGGTCCTAAGCTATGAAAAGTATCTACAATTCAGTTCATTACTTTTCTCCCTCAAAAAAAAAAAAAAAAAGCCAAACGTCTATCATACCTTTCTAGATTTCAATCATGGAGCTTTGAAAGTAAGAGATTCCATGAAAATAAAATGGTCACTGTCTTTTCATAATAATATAGGAGTACAAGGATCCTGGGGATGCTTCCTGTGTGCCAGGCATTGTTCAAATGCTCATGCATGCTAACTAATCCTTGTGTTTCCTATACATAATCCTCGTACAGCCCTGTAAGGCAGGTACTATTAGTCTATTATTCTTCCTGTCTTATAGGTGAGGTAACTTTTGCGAGGCGCAGTGAGGTGGGGCAGTTTGCCTAACAGACTTTGGTGAAGCCAGGATTCATCTGTAGGAGTCTGGTGCCAGAGTCTGCACTCATAATCATGTGTGAGAAATACATTTTGGGAAGCTAAATCCGTATTTCAGATTAGTGGAAGAGAAAAAGAGAAGGGAGGAATTTTACAGAATGACATCTCTGTTTAATGAGATCTGGAATTGGTAGGGAAGAATTGGGTAATAAAAATGCTATCAGGAGTCCCGAGTAGTAATTGAGGAGGAAAAAGAAAAAAAAAAGAGTTGTTTATATCAATAAAAATTCTCAAATACTATAGAAATTCACTGATTAGTCACTTTTCTGCTGAAATGATGACCTTTCCTCCTACCAAAAAAATGGGGGAACTCTGAAAGCTCCGAGTGCTTTCACACCGCTTAGTAAATTTTGGTTTGGATAAGACAGTATTTAAAACAACAAATCAGAAATGAGAGATTACCTGCACCAATTGACTTTCACCAGGGGTGGTGGCACATGCTTGTAATCTCAGTTACTTGGGATACTGAGGTGGGAGAATCACAAGTTTGAAGCCCTCTGGGCAAGGTGGGGAGATGCTCTCTCAAAATAAAAACTAAAGAAAGGGCTGGGAATGTAGCTCAGTGGAAGAGCATCCTTGGGTTTACTCCTCAGAACCACCAAAAAGAAAAATAAACAGCATTTAAAAAAAAAATTGGAAGTGAGAGGCAACCTGCCCCAATTTACCTTACTGCTAACTATCTTGAGAAAAATATCAAATCGTAAATAAACTGCTTTTCTTCAAGATACAAACATAACATAATAAAGGGGAAGGCTAATATTTTGGAAACTATTCATCTTAAAAATAATTATTTAAAATAAGAAAGGTATATTTTAGATAATCAATCTTTTCTACACCCAACCAAATAAAAGAACATAAATACTTAAAAATTAAAAGAAACCAAAGAAAAGTTAATAAAGCTACAGAAAAAAAACAGAGTGAAATAACAAATGTCAGAAAACATAAAAAATGAGATTATTTTTCAAAGTGAGTTCATGATCACACTTTTATCCAAGAAGTGCCTTTAATTCATTTTCTTTCAATGAACAGGTAAGCAACAAGGTACATGCCACAAAATCATTCCATCTTCTCATTTCTCATTTGAGAAAGTTTGTGTGTGTGTGTGTGTGTGTGTGTGTGTGTGTGTGTATGTGTGTGTGCTTGCACAGACCATAGGTACTATTCTGTGTGCTTTGTGATGGAAAGACTATGTTTTATTTTTGAACTGGGGATTGAAACTTGGGATGCTTTACCTCTGATGTATACTCCCCAAAATAAAATGTTTTACATAAATGAGAGCCACACATATATTTAGAGGTATTTGAGTAGATACTGACAAAACATAGGATATATGGTCATGGTGATTTGGTTTGTAAGAAGTATACAGTACAGAAGGTGCAGATAAGAGCAATTACAGAGGCAAATATATTTGGAGAACACAAAGATATCCGGCAAATGGATAATTACCATCCTTTTATTAAGACAGAGGAAACAAACTGATATGGTGGTGCACGCCTATAACTCTGGGACTTGGGAAGTGAAGACAGGAGAATCTCAGATTAGAGGCCAGTCTCATCAACTTATTGAGATCTTGTTTTAAAATTAAAGAAAAAGGGCTGGGGTATAATTTTTAAGTAGAACTTTCCTAGGTTCAATCCCTAGTACCACAAACAGAGAGGGAGAGAGAGAGGAGAGGTGGGGGGAGAGGAGAGAGAGGAGACAAAGAAAGAAAGAAAGAAAGAAAGAAAGAAAGAAAGAAAGAAAGAAAGAAAGAAAGAAAGAAGGAAGGAAGGAAGGAAGGAAGGAAGGAAGGAAGGAAGGAAGGAAGAAAGAAGCCACAAAACAACACACAATGCACATTATATAAGGGGACAAAAATGTTCAGGTATATAATTTTAAAAAAATGTTCCTATAATGAAGAAAGCCATACATATACAGATTGAAAAATACAGTGTTATACCAAGGAAATAAATTTCTACAGAATCTGTTCATCACTTCTAAAAACTCAACAAAATATAACTTGATGTAGTTACTAAAATTTAAAAACATAAAATTTAAAACATTATTTTTATATGTGCAGAATAGAAATATCTAAAAAAGAATCATATTAGTTTCACAAATCTTATCAGCAACACTTGATAACAGAACATATTAAAACCATATTGTTAGTAATGTGAGAACAGAAAGGTGAATATATGAATTCATACCCAGCGAAGTTATTATTATGTGAACTGTCATAGAAAAATGTTTGTTATTTGAAAACTTTGAAAATTTGCAACATGAGTCAGATAAATATTCTTTTTGAAATCTACTCAAGTAGGAGGAGTATGAAAGCATGAAGAAAAAAAGAGGGTCAAAATAAATCACTCAGAAATTTGAATGTTGCACTAGAAAAGAAAGTTCACTTAATATTTCTAAATAAAAAATTAGACATGATAATCTATAATAAGTAGTTTATAGAATATAATGCAGATTATTACTTATAATTAGTCAAAATTAAGAAACAGAATAGACAATGGATAGGAGACCCTTATTTTTAAAGCATAGTATTAAGGCTAGGTGTGGTGGCGCATGCTTATAATCCCTGCGCTTGGGAGGTGAAGACAGGAGGATCATGCAGGTTGGAAGCCAGCAGCGCTGGCTTAAGAGACCCTGCTTCCAAAAGTATAAAAATAGGAAAATAGGTCTGGGAGTGAAGCCCGGAGGTAAAACGGTTTCCAGGAATCCCAGTACCACCAAAAAAAAAAAAAAAAAAAATCATAGTATTAATAGATATTGAAGCTGCTAAACTGGTAAAAATAATTTAGATGTGTTATTTTAAAGTTATGAAAGGTATCCTCTGGAAAACTTTCGATTTTAATTCAAACCTTTGGTATTACTCAAAGAGGCAAAAGGCAAAATATAATGAAAAAAAAAGGGAATCACAAAGCAAACATTTTAAAACCAAGGGAAAATTTAAAACAAAACAAAATACAAGCTCCAGGAAATTAAATGGAAAAATGTTTACATTGCTGTACTGGAGATTGAACCCAAGGACTTGTCTATTCTAGATAGGAATTATAATATAGACACTATATTATATTCCTAAGAAAAAATTCTCTTGAATAAGCCTTGAGATCAATGAGTAAACACAGAGAAAAGTGAAAACACACATGGCCTTAAACATATTGCCATAGAAGTTTTTGTAACCAGTACACCCGGCATACAGTCTGCCTTCTGACTAGAAACAAGATTATGTTCAGGTGTCTACCCTTCAAACCCACAGTTGTGCTTGTCAGAATAAAGCAGAGATTGGCCTGATGGATCAAATGGAACTCTGACCTCCTTGCCAATGAGTGCTTGAGAAATTGTCATGTGACTCACTTTGCCTAACCTGTTGAAGAGAGGCACAGTATGGACTTCTGGGAAAATTCTATCTTGTTCTATAATAAGCTAAGGGAGACCAGATGTAAATGATAAACCTCAGAGCTATAACTGCTGCTGACACAGGGGAATACCCTTAGCATACAGCCTATTCTGGGAATCACAGAGTGGAGAGATGAGAAAACTAAGGCCTTCAAGACACCATAGAGTTGTCAATAAATCAACCCTGAAGCTGGGCATGATGGTGCACACTTATGTAATCCCAGTACTTGAGAAGTGAGACAGGAGGATCACAGTTTCAAGGTCAGTCCTAGCAACTCAGGAAGACCCTCAGCAACCTAGCTAGAATCTGTCTCAAAATAAAAAATAAATAAATAAAAAGGTGTTGGGCCATAACGCAGAAGTAGAATGACTGGGTTCAATTTCCAGTACCAAAAAATAAAATAAAATAAAATAAAATAAAAGTAAACCCACTCTGAAATCTATTTTATATAATAACATCTTATTAGGTAGGGCAATACATCATGTTTTCAGTCTATTTTAATATACTTTTGTTAATTTTGTTTTACATATAGGATCATTATCTGATACAATTAATAAATGAGAAGAAATAATGTTTATAAATTAGCCAATTTAATAATTTATTAAACATTTATTAAATGTGTGTTGTTATGCATGAAAATGCAAAGATTAGTAATATATTTATGAGATATATATACATATATATAAGTGTAGACATACATAAAAGTATTTAAATAACAAATGTAGCTGGGCATGGTGGTGCATGCTTGTAATACCTTGGGAGGCTGAGACAGGAGGTTTGCAGGATTGGATCTAGCCTCATCTAGTTAGTGTGGCCCTCCACAACTTAGTAAGATCCTGTTTCAAAATAAAGAATAAAAAATAGGGCTGGTGATGTAGCTCAGAGGTAAAATGCCCCTGGGTTCAATCTCCAGTATGGCAAAAATAAATAAATTAATTAATTAATTAATGTATATGTACATATACATATAAAAAGAAAACTAGGGAGAAAGAAAGAGGGTTTATTGAAAAATAAATGATAAAATAATAGCAATGTACAGCATTTCATACATTACAAGAATACTTGTATTTTTTCAAGCATACATTACTTTAACAACAAACATTCTTTAAAATTTTTAAAGGTTTAAAAATATATTTTCATTTTGACAAAAAATAAATCCCTGCTGTCTCTAGTATCTGCCCTTACAAAAAAAAAAAAATGTCAACATTGTGTCTTTGGCTATAATCCACTGGTGAGAACTTCTCAGCAGGAGTACAGCAGAATTCTGCAGTCTGGCTGGGGCTAGATTTTCTATTTCATCATCTGAAAAAAGTCAGAACAAAAATGCTTTAATAGTTCAACCTTCGTGGAACATTCATATATGCAGAATAAAGAGATTAAACAGTATTTTAAAATGAAAAAGTGTATCCAAAGGCACATATTCTGCACAACTGTATTTCTATAGGCTCACACTTTGTGCCAGTGTATAATAAAGATCTTGTTTATCAAGGATAGCACATTTTAATGGCTTGGGAATTAGAATCTGGTTGCAGCAGCCCTTTTGCCCCGTTGTAGTAAATTAAATTTAATGCTGACAGAAGTAATACACATTAGACTCCAGAGCAATAAATTTAAGCACCAAATTAATGCACCTGTACTGAAATGAAGGGTCTAGGAAGAATGTTATGGACAGAGCTGACTCCTCTAGTCATTGTTCTTTTCATAATGGAGAAAATCAGATGTAAGAAGAAAAAAATGGGTGAGAGCAACTACAGTCTCAGAAGCCTCTGGGATCACTGGAGCTGGCTTTTTTTTTTTTTTTGTCTCTCTGGAAGTTTCATTAGCAGTATTTCATCCATCCTCTCTCATTTTGTGAACATCTTGTTAATACTTTTGATGCTAGCAACACCATTTTGAAGGAAAAGTGATCAATGGAAGGACAATGGGAACATGGATTTGAAAAAAAAATGGAAGGAAAATATATCCTCAATAAGATGAAACTCTTCACTTTTTTTCTGCCTCATAAATATAAACAGCTTTTATAATGAATGATTAAAGTCTTAAAAAATAATGTAGATTCTACAATTGCCGGAGTTGATAGTCATAACAGATTTATAATATAATCCCAGAAGTCAGATGTAGAGCTATTCTTTTTTCTTTCCTATTGCAATATTGCCTCGATGTGATAGTAGATATCCCACTGATAGCTGTTTCTTTCTTTTCTCTACTACTAAGGACCTCATAACTGTTTTACACATTCATTTCTAAGATGAGCACAATGGTCCTGGTTATCCTACTAGTAATTGTCTTAAATATGAGCAAGAAACTTAATTCTTATCCATAAAATGCAAAGCAAGGGCTGAGGAAGAGCTTCTGGAAAAGGTTTATTACTTCTTAAAAATACATATTTAAGAAGAAATGCCCCTGGTTAGAGAAGGTAGTATCGGTATATAATGATTAGAACTATAGTTATTTTCCTGGGACTATAGAGAAAATAGACCAAGAACACCTTTGATCCTTGAGAAAAATATTGGCATACTGCTAGAATCGCTCTGCTTGTCAACTTCTTGACACATCAGGTTAAACATCTCCATATTATAGAAGCCTTTTTAAGTCTTTTCCCATTTCTAGTACTTGCAACCCAAATTATCCTAATCAATAAAGGATATCAAGGATCAGAGATTTTTTTCTGTCACGTAGCCAACCATTTTGATTTGGTTTCTCCTAAGCTTTAGCCAGTATGTTCAGTGACAGAAACATTATTATGTTGGGCATTCAAGACAGACATGACCCCTTTCTAACCAGAACCAAGAGATTAATGAATATTCAAGCCTTTTTTTTAATAAATCATGTATTAGAAGATTCATGGTGGGCTATCAAACAACCTCAGAGAAATGTAAAAAGCTTACATATATTATGATTCATTTTATATAGTATTGCCCAAGTAAGAAAATTATAAATTGATGAACAAATTAGTGATTGCTAAGAAATATTGATGGAAGAGTAGGGTCTGGCTATCAAAGGGTATGCCAGAAAGTTTTGTGGTAATGGAACAATTTTGTGCTGTTATTGCGCTGAATTAAATGAACTACAAAATGACCTCATACATATGCACACATGTGTATTCATACACACAAGAGTATATAATACTGGGACTGAGGAAACTGGATTGTACCCATGCCAAATTTCTGATATTCCTCAGTACAGGGCATTGTTCTAGCTATGGAAGTTGTTAGTTGAGTGAGAGTACACAAGACATCCCTGCACATTCTTCCGTGCATGCCCTACCATCTTACACTCCACTAAGACGTATGACTACAATGCACCAATTAAAAGTTTAAAAAAATTCTCACGACTAAAAAATTATTTTAAAAAATTTTAAAAAGAGCTAAGCAATTATTATTATTTGTTAAGCTGTCAAATTGAACATATACATGCCATTTCTATTTTAAAAATATTTTTATCTGTGTATTATAGTTTCACATCATACTGTAGTTCAGAGTGATAGTGACATACACATACATAGCATTTGGTGGGCTTCTCCTAGGCTCCCTCCCATTCCCTCTTTGTTCCCATACATGATATTGAGATTGTCATTGGTATTCTCACATAAATACCTATTGTCAATGGAAGTGCTCCCTTGACTAATTCTCTCTCTCTCCTGTCCCCAACCATCTTCCCCTAGACCACATCCCTCTCTCCACTGGAATGTTTTCTCCATTATCTAAAGTCCCTCTCATATCCCAATTACTCCCTAGCTTCTGCATGAGAGAAAACATGACCTTTCACTTTCTGTGACTGGCTAGTCTCAACATAATATTCTCCAGGTCTATCCATTTTCCTGCGAATGACGTAATTTTGTTCTTTAGGGCTGAGTAGAATTTCACTGTGTATATATCCTATAGTATTGTAATCAATTCATCTGCTGATGAACACCTAGATTGGTTTCATAATTTGGCTGTTGTGAATTGTGCTGCTATAAACATGGATATGTACGATTCACTATAAAATTCTGATTTTAGTCCCTTTAGAAAGTTACCCAAGAGTGGTATGGCTAGATCATATGGTGAATCCATTCCCAGTTTTCTGAGGAATCTCCACACTGATTCCTATAGTGGCTGCACTAATTTGCAATCATGCCATCAGTTATACATGAAATTTCCAACTTATAATCTTTAATTTTCTAACATTCCAACAGTCCCACTAGAAATTTTGTAACAATTTTGTTTTCCCCACTTTGGGACTTAAATTCCAAAGTGCAAGGAAAATAAAAAAGGAAGATACATTAATGGTATTCTGAACCCCACCCCCACCCCCCCGGAAAGCAGAAGCAACAGTTATAACAGGCTTAGTACAGCAATAATAGCCAGGTCCTAAGTCAACAATACATCTAGGAAACAACCCAACTGCTATGGCAAAACCACTCAAGGCTCTGGCAAAACAAGGGACTTTTCCAATTAGGAGCAAAAGGTGAGGGAGAGAGCTAAAATACGTCTTATTGAGTAAAAGGTTTCCAAGAACCACTTATAAAACTAGCTTTCTCCCCCATTCCGAGATGCTGAGTGCTGGCCCATCCCCCTCCTTAGCAGAAGAGTAGAGATTTATTGTCAAGATTTACTCACACCAGAATTTACTGGCATGTTTGAGAACATGGGTACAGGGTGGTTAGGTGATTATATACATCTTGAAAGCTGAGGCCCTCTAGCAGTGCATTTCCAGTTAGATCTCAGAATGCAAGCTGACAGTCCATAAGTTCCAAACAGAGGTTCAAAGACTTCTCTCTTGGAAACCTGACAAGCCCAAAGGAAAGCAACATCTAATGATACTGACTACTTCATTATCTACTGTTGCCTTAAAAAAGAAAACACTGCAAAACTTCATGACTTTAAGTATTAACTTGTATCTCATAATTCTGTGGCTGAGATCAGCAGTTTTTTTTTTTTTTTTTTAGCTCCTGTTGGTACTGAACAGGATGGAGGCAAGTGAGTTCTCAACTGAGAACTCAGCTGGAATTCTTAGCTAAGGTCCTCAGTTCTCCATGTAGTCCTCTCCAATATGGCTTCTTAGGTTGTCTCACACAGGCTACTGGTTGCTAAATAATGTTTCACAAGGGAGGAGTTCAAAATAGAAATCCAGACAGGGATAAGTCCAATAATGGCATAGTATCACACCTGTCATATTCTGTTGATTTAATAAGGTATAAGTCCAGCCCACACTCAGTGGAAACGTTCATGAATTCTGGGAGGCATCATTCATTAGTGGTCACCAGTGCAACAATCTACCATACTGACAACAATTGTTCATCAACTAAGAGCCTAACCAGATTATCCCAGAGTGAAGCCAAACTAGGAAAGCTTCACCCACAGTGTCAGAGATTCCAATTTTAGGTTGAATCACAGTTTTCTGATACCTGAGAAATTTGAATTTTTAAATTAAATAATTAGGTGATGTTATGTTTAAGCTTAAAGACTTAAAAGATTCTAAGTTTCTAAAAGTATGTTAATATCCTCAAAGAGACAGAGAAGTGTAGATAAGAGGGATGATATGACATACATACATATTTACACATATATACAAATATATTAAAAGAAAACAGTAGAAACATATTGGAAAAAATATAATGAAAAAGCTAGAAGATAAATCAAGGAGATATCTCTCAGAAAAAGACAAAGCAGAGAAAATTTGAGAAAATATATAGAGAAAAATATTTAAAAGTTCTAGAATATCTGAATAATAGGCATTTCAGAGGAGAAATTTGAGAAGACAAAAATAAGGGTCATTAATAAAATATTGTAGTGAGTCGCCAGTCCTGAGGAACCTGAATAAAATTTCAGAAGGAAAGAAATCAATGAGTACTAAGGAACGATGTATGAAAATACACTCACGCCAAGGCAAATCACCGTATAATTCAAGAATACTCAAGACAAATTGGAAACGCTATGAACTTTTGGAAAGAAGAAGAAAAAGGAAATACTGTTCAACAAAAGGGAAATCGGAATGGATTTGACTCTCTCAGAGCAAAGGTAGAGGACAACGGACAAATTTTAAAAGATGATAATTTCACACTTAAAACTCTAATTAGTCAAAATAGTATCAGTGACCTAAATTGAATACACTAGTAGAATCACAGCATTTTCTGATATCTTCACACATAATCTCCCAGGAATCTGTCCTCTCAGAACAATGAAAGGATTATTTCCACTGTGGAAGTAGAGCAAGAAATTGGAGATATGATACAGGAGAGTTGCAGTGGGGATCTCCAGGATGACTGGCAGGGAGAACTCTAGACAACTGGGAACAGGCGTGGAGAGCAACCGCTCTGCTGCAGAGCTTGACTTCAGAGCTGAGGCTCCTCTCACTACTCCCTCTTTTTTGGACTATCTTTAACCCGGAGAAATTGACTAGAAAATGTACTCCATAAAAATTAATACAACTTGAAAAAATTACATAAATGTAGAAAACAAGGACCCAAATCCAGGTATAATAGACAAAGGAAATTTTAGAATAATAGCAGAAAGGTTAACAACTGTTCAAAAGCCCTGGAAAGCAGCCAGCCCAGGTGTAAGGAAAATGGACATCTACCTGAAGGAGTTCCAGATGAATAAAACCCAGATTTGGTAAAGCCTCTGATATTTTCATTATAGAGATTTTGACTTATGTTTGCAGATAATAAAGACAGTTAAGGGGATAGAGCATGCCAGAGAGGTAAGTGGTCAAAAAGTCTACATCATAGGTGATATTTCATAGGGCTCCTATATGCATCGAGGGAATCAGTTATTTGGAAGAAGAGGATTTCATGCAGAGTACAGTTTTCTAGACAGAGGTGAAGAATTAATCTTTTCTTTAAACTGTGACAGGATCTCTTAAAGACATAGAAAGTAGAGTAAGCAAAACGGAAAATAGTAAAAGATGAGGCCAGAGGAGTGGCTCAAACAAGATAAAATGGCTGTGTCCATTTCGATCTTAATAAATCTAAGATAAAAACTTCATATCAAAGGTAGTGTTTCTACTTTGGGACTATGATAACACCCCCCTGGTTTATTTTCCTGCCTCTACTCTATACTCAATAGTCATGTACAAGACGGCAAAGTTAAAACTTCCTAAGGCCAACTTATATCATATACCTCTCCTCTCCTCGAGAATCTTGAGCAGTTTTGCTAGACAAAAAGGGAATTTCTCACCTTCAGCATTCATCTGTCAGCCGATTCTCAGTCAGCCACACCCTTGCTATGTAAACCTGTCTCCTAGAAAACCTTCAAATGGATTTCTTGGCTTCTCCTCTCTGTGGCCCTTAATGTCCCCTATCAGCTTTCTATGATTACTACTTTTATATTCTTCAATATTAGAGTCCTTCATCCATTTAACCATTTACTATTCTGTTTCTTTTTGAATGTCAAGAGTATGCAATGCTTTTTTCTAGGCCCTTTGGAGAACACTAAATTGAAGACAATATGGTTCCTTACCTAGTGTGCTTAAAAATAAATGAGAATGCACGCTTGTAATCCCCGTGCTTGGGAGGCTGAGACAGGAGGATCGCACAGGTTCGAAGCCAGCCTCAGGTATTCAGTGAGGCTTCCAGCAACTTAGTGAGACCCTGTTTCCAAATAAAATATAAAAAAGGTCTGGGAGTATAGCCCGGAGGTATAAAGCCTCTGGGTTCCACCCCCAGTACCACAAAAAAAAAAAAAAAAAAGAGAGAGAAGATACCAATCACTATGATGCAATACTAATGAATGGAATGAACCATTGAAAAGGAACAATTGTTGCTATGGGGAGATTCAAAAAAGAAGAGTTAATTTTGCACAACTCTACCCCTTGATGACAATTTATGTTAAATGCTTGGGCATCCTTAGAGAAGTCTTTGCATTTATTCCTTCTTTGTGTGCTTGTTCTGTCCTCAGTACCAGACTCTTGTCTCCATGAGGCAAGTAATGTTCTCTTCTGCTATCTTCCAATGACTGTCAAGTCTTTTCTCATAGTCTAGCATATATCAGGTGGTCTCTAAGTGCTGATGTAACATAAATTCATCGAATTTTAATTCAGTGTCTATCACATGTTTACACTATTATATAATCTTGCAAAAAGCAATTTCTCTACTCAATGGACTAACACGGAATTGGAATTAAACATCTTGTTAATAATGCATGTCAAAGAATTGGTTTGACAGCCAATCTACAATGCTTTTGTTAAGTTAAAATGAGTGATTCATAGTTCATTATGGTACCATTAGTGAGCATGTTAGTGATGAAAGGGTACTTTCAATATGAGTGGTAAGGCAAAGAGAACACAGCTGGCAATGAGGCTGTGTGATGTTATGGATATCATACCAAAAATATTGAACCACCAATGCTTTCTTTCAAACCATTTTCTCTTTTGATATTACTTGGTATGATATCAGTATAGCTCAGGATTTTGCAATTATGGAAGAAAATTGAGGACCCGCTATCTAGCCCTATTTTAAAGATAAAAGTTTTTGGTCTTGGGGAATGGATATAACTTACATAACATGACATATTTACTTGGTAGCAAACAGGAGTTAGAACCCTAATCAACTGCTTTTATCCTAGCCTGCAATGTTATGTATAGTGTAGCTTTCACAGAGGGAGGTATATTCAGAAAAACATTATTATTATTTGTTCCTATTTGTTGCCAATCTCTCCTATCAGTAGGCACCACCTGGAAGAAAAGACAGCAGGGCATCCTGGTGTACAAGGCTTTCCCATTTTACCAATAGCCTGCTCTCATGCTTTTGGAAAAAGAGTAACCTTAGAATGATGAATGTTTGTCCTATTAAAAGCTCCTCTAGCACAGACATTATTGATAGTGTGTAAAAAGGCCATCCATTTTAGTGCAAATAAAAATTGAAATTGAGAGAACATCATGTCTATGTTTTTCCCTAATATATTATGCTGGTTCATGACAGTAGATTGTTTCAAGTGAAAACAGCTGTCCGGTGTCCTTAGGACCATTGCCCACCCCCACACTGGTGCACGCAGGGACACCTGATCATAAAAGAATCTAGCTTCCTAATACTCATATAATGAATTCACAGCCTTTGGCAGGGCATTCAAGCATCCATATGATCTAGTACTAACCTATTCTATTGATTTATCTTCTTTTTCAGTCTCAAAATTAATGTAATAACCTTCTGTGATTATTATCATTATTATTCTCAGATCATGTTATGTTCTTCTCAGCTCTTTTCTTGTTATGTTGTTTCTTCCATCTTAAAGGCCCTTTTCATCTGTTGTGCAAGTAGCCAAGGCTGGGAAGTTGTGAATTCAATTTGGTCCATTCAAAAACAAAACAAAACAAAACAAAAACAAGCATTGAGGAAAGAGGAGATATGGATTTATTTCAGCAGCAGTAGGCTGATCTAGAAGGTATAGGCCTTCAGTACCCACTAGTAGTCAACTGGGTACATGGAAACTTCACATATCTATATATTCATGTATCTGCACATCTGCCTATACACACACTGGACTGTCTCAGTACAGCTTATGTATCAAATCAGAACAAATGTGGCCACTGGCCACAACGCGGAGCTATAACTTAGCATCGTCAAGAACATACAACAGTACTTTCATGCAAAAGTGGCCTTCATGAGAAGAAGGCGAGGACACCTAACACATCACCTTTTAACTCCACACCATCTCCTGCAAGACTCCATAGTTCTCCTCTGTTATGCTTAGACATAGAATATACCCTGAAGAACTCATGTATTAATGGTCAGAACAATGCAATTAAGTCTCGAGGACTGTAATCTCATCAGTAGATTAATTCATTGTGATAGACTTACCTAGGCCAGTGGGATATGGCTGGAGGAGGTGGCTCTTTGGGGGTGTGGCCTTAGGGACTGTGCTTGCTTTTGTCTTTGAATCTCCTAGCTTTATTTCTCTCTTGCCTCCATTCTCCATGATGTGAAATTAGAGCTATCTCCCTGCTTCTTGCCACCATGTCCTGAGATCCACAGACTCTGTGCTCACATGGACTAAACCCGAGATCTCCAAAAACTGTGATAAAACAAATGTTCTTTCCTCTAAGTTAAATAGTCTGTTGTTTTGTTTTATAGCAATGAGAATGTTGACCAAAACATATTCCTTCACAGTCTAGCCCATTTCCATCACTGGAGCCTTTTCCTCCACATACCCATTACTCAAGTTCATGATCTATGGCATCATCAGGAAACATCTAATGCTTTCAAATTGATAAGGATACCCATATTACATGGGATTATGGTCAAATGAATGGTCAACCCTCATCTAGAAAATAACCAGAGACCATATGCACCTTTGCATCCCCAGCATCTAGAATAATGCTAGGCAATTAAGTATTTGCATAAAGAAGGAAACTATTAATGAATGGTGAGAGAATGAAGAACACACAAGAGATAATGAAGCTACATACTTATGATAACTTCGTTAAGAAAGCCATCTCAGCTGTGGACTCAATCTTAGCCACAATCAAAGCTAATTATCAGGACCTGGGAGCATACACCTGGGCAATCATCCCAGTCACCAAGGTTTGTGTCATCTTTATATTATCTGGTAGTAATTTTCCAGTGAGTAATATGGCACTCGCTCAAAAGAGCTTTGTCTATTAAAATGAAGCCATCTTTTTCAGTGACATGACAGAGCACTGGGGACCCTCCATGCTGGATAATTAATACCCATACATTAATCTTTCTACTTTGTCACTGGGCTTGAACCCTGCACCGGTGATCATTATCTCATGGTAGGAGAATTTCAAAGTAAACTGGCAGTTAATTTAATAGCATTTAATAATAATGAGAGAGTAAAGATGTCAGAATGAAATACACATCTGAAAACTCAGTCAACTACTGCAACTATTTTGAAATCTGGTTAAGCATCTACACCTTAAAAGGGTAGGATGAAAGAGCATCTGAATTGTGATTTACTTCAGACAGGAAACCATGAGGGAGGCAGAATGAAAACATGAAAAGAGGGCTGGGCTTAGTGCCAAGTGGCCCGGATTTGAAATCTCAGGTATACTCATTCATAGCAATATCATCTCAGCTAAGTCACTTTTTTTGGTTCAGAAAATGTGTATATAAAATTCTACATCGCAGTATTATTAAAAATAAAAATAACACATATATGTACACACATGTTACATATGATATAATAGATATATTACGTATGACACGTATATAACACATACATGTTACATATAAGCCTAGGCTATGGTATGCTCAATGATTATCTCTCAATTCACTTTTCAAAAGGGAATATTCTGACTTAGCATTTGATATAGCCCAGTGTTCCTTGTGAGAATGGAAAGAACAGCTGATTTAGAAATGGGGATTAAGTGGAATCAAATACACATAAAGAGCTAAGATCACTCAGGAGCTTAGCAAACCAGTTCAGACTTATTTCAAATGGAGAGAAGGCAGAGGGCCTAGTCAATCTTACTTCTTCTCTGGTACAGCAAATGAAACCTCTGGATAGCTAAAATGGATAGGGCATGTCTAATATCATGCCTAACCTCTTAACTCATAGCTTAAACTCCTAATGGTTAGAATGAGCAGGGGCTTTAAAAGCCTGAAAGATCTATGCTCAATTCTGGTTCAGATGCTTCCAAATCCCATGATCCTGAAAGTCATTTAATGCCTTTGAAAGAAAGTGACCAATCACCCTGAATCATGATTATTTTGTTGGTAAGATGGGAATATAGAGCTGACCTCATTCTGCTGCTATGAGAATTAAATTTGGCAAAGCACATAGTCTCTGACACCTGGGAGCTGGGTGATGATGCTGAGTTTTTTTTTTTCCAGCTTGAATTTCAGTATTGGTGTTCCCTGGCTGACCAATAATTAGTCACAAACCATTAAGTGTTACAGATGAACAGACTCATGGTTGTCTTCTCTCCAGGATTTTAAACTTATGTCACCTGGATTCCTAGAATTTCTCAGAGTCATCCTCAATGCTCTCTGAGAGATGAAGAGATCAGAGGGAAAAACTGAGGCAAAGTTGTTCTCAATTTTAATTTTTAATTTTTTTGTGCTACTGGGGATTAAGCACAGTTATGATCAACCTCTGAGCTATACCTTAGCCCTATTTTCTTTCTTTCTTTCTTTCTTTTTGTTGTTGTGGTACTGGGGTTCCTGGATGCCCTTCTACCTCCGGGCTACATTCCCAGACCTATTTTTATTTTTTTGGAAACAGGGTCTCCTAAGCCAGCGCAGCTGGCTTCGAACCTGCGCAATCCTCCTGTCTCCGCCTACCAAGGGCGGGGATTACAAGCGTGTGCCACCATGCCTGGCACCCTATTTATTTTATTTATTTATTTTTGAAGCAGAGTCTCTTTAAGTTTCTGACGGCCTCACTAGGTTGCTGAGGTTGGCTTTGAAACTACAATTTTTCTGTCTCAGCCTCCCAAGTACTGGGACAACAGGAGTGCACCATGATGCCAGGCTCCTTTGTGTGTTTCAAAGAAATAATGACACACTGGGCATAGTGGTACACACTTGTAATCCCAGTGCTTGAGAGACTGAGACAGGAGCATAGCACAGGTTCAAAGCCAACCTCAAATACTTAGTGAGGCTCTCAGCAACTTAGTGAGATCCTGTTTTCAAATAAAATATAAAATAGGTCTAAAAGTGTAGCCCAGAGGTGGAAAGCCTATAGGTTCCATCTACAGTAGTGCACACACACACACACACACACACACACACACACACACACGACACTACTAACAAAACAAATATTGACTTAACACATGTCTAGCAACCAGTGATCTTGTCTCAACCCTTCACTTTATATTAAACTCAAGCCACTGAGTATAAGGGCTTTCCAGAAATTATCCTGCCATGACATAGATGCTGGCATATTAGATATCCAATGTAGAATTGGGACTTGTTTCAATATCTATGTCATATAAGATAAAGGTCTATAAATTCTCACATTTTATTATCTCCTTCTGAGGAGTTATGTTTTGGATAGGCAATGAGAGAACAGGACGACCAAGAGATAAAAGTTAAGAAAAACAAAATCTAGATCCTCCTCCCCCGAGAACAAAGGTTGTTCCAGGTTACCAGACCTGAACACAAACAATTAACTGTGAAGAAATGGAGCCAAGATGTCAAGAACCAAAGGTCCATTTATACCAACCATAAACCTGTGGACTGTTGCCATATATAGACAAACATACACACAAAAAAACAGTCCTATGACTTCAGTGAATTAACAGCTATAAATGACAAATTAAGTCAAGAAAAACAAGATGAAAAATGCAGACTGTCTTTAGTGGGTAATACACAAAGGAGCTTTAAACATATATAAAGCCCTATACTCAGCACTGATATCACCTACCCTCCTAGAACCTCTTCTTTATGTGGGAACTTTAACCCTGATACTATCTTTGGTGGATCAAATGAACTTCCAGAAAGGCAGTGCACAATGTATGGTGCATGGCCCAGACTACACTTGGGCAGTGCCAGGGGACCCCACTGGGCTCTAAAGTCTGCCAAGATGTCTAGGAGTGATTTACCTCTCTGCTTTCTTCCTCTTTTAGAATAACTTTCCACTTTCACTTTACTGGTGCCTGTGGATTTTATTCTTTAACTTTCTAAGACAAGTACCCAGTAAGAAAGTTGGAGGCCCTTCTCTTTTCTATCTGAAAAAAACTTTTGGGTAACACTAGCTTTAATTATAAAATGGTTTGAATAAGAGATGTCCCAGCATTCTTATTTCATGATCAAATAAAAAGAAAAGGAAAGTACTGTGTCTCTGGAATGGCATAAATGTCATCTTGGATTACATATTGGGATCTGAGGTAAAGATGCAAAAATAATTATAAATGAGAGAAAACATTCAAGGAACATTAGAGATAGTGTTTTAATGATTGTGGAAAACTGTTAAATCATGAAGCACATACGAGTATAAATGTATAGTCTCCAGGTTTGGTTTGGTAGTCAAAGACACATGGTCTAATTCTGATGTTGCCACTAAATTGCTTTGGGTTTTTAACAAGTCATTTTTATTGTTTCCTCTATATTCTCCCTATCAGTAAAAGGAGACACTTTTGTAGATATTCTGAATGTCCCCTCAAAGTATACATCCTTTATTTGAAATTAACAATAACATTCTTCTCCCACTTTACACTTATATGTCAAGAACAAAGAAGATGCTATGTAATGGAGGTCCTCTCTTATGTTTATTGATGCCCCCGAGCTTTTTTACTTTTTATAGGTGCATTGTAGTCATACATATTAATGGGTTACAAGATGGTAGAGGCATATATGCACACGTGACTTAATTAGCTCTTACCCAATTTCTACCCCATTTTCTCCCTCCCTCCTTATGTTTGACTTGATGATTGACTTTGATATATTTGTGAATGTATATCATGTACATTAGAGAATTTCCCTCTTCCCTTATCCCATACCCTTCAGTTAAGTCCACTTACATGCTTATCTATAGTTTCTTCCTCGTCTAGACTACCTCCTATGACTCATTTTCTCCCTAGTTTCAGCATATTAGGGACAGCATCTGATTTCTTATTTTTTGTAACTGATTAATCTTACTTAGCATAATGTCCTCCAGTTCTATCCATTTTTCTGTAAATGATGTAATTGTGTTCTTCTTTATGGCTGAGTAAAATTCCACTGTATACATATCCCATAGTTTTATAATTCATTCATCTGTTAATAGGCATGTTGGCTGCTTCCGTAGTTTGGCAATTGTGAATTGTGCAGCTATAAACATAAGTATGCATGCATTAGCTTGGTAGTTTGGTTTCCATTCTTTTGGGTAGATATCCAGGAGCGGTATTGCTGGACCATATGGTAGGGTCATTCCCATTCTTCTGAGGATCCTCCATACTGCCTTCCAAAGTGGTTGTTCTGATTTGCAATCCCACCAACAATGTATTAGAGTGCCCACTTCTCTACATCTTCACCAGCATTTGTTGTGTTTTGAATGGTTGCCATTCTAGCTTTTTTTTTTTTTTTTTTTTTTTTTTTTTGGTGGTACTGGGGATGGAACCCAGGGGCTACACTCTCAGACCTATTTTATATTTTATTTGGAAACAAGGTCTCACTAAGTTACTGAGAGCCTCACTAAGTAGCTGAGGCTGGCTTTGAACCTGTACAATCCTCCTGTCTCAGCCTCCCAAGTGCAGGGATTACAAGCGTGGGCCACCATGCCCAGCACCATTCTAGCTTTTTAAGTTACTTCTATCCAAGTGTTTTACTCTGTTGCCTGGATGCCGGTTCATCAGAGGACACTGCCTTTTGTCCCACATTATGTCCCTGTGGCAACGATAGCATCAAATTGGGTCAATCATCCTGGGACATATATTGGACTAAATTTGCTTTGGTCTCAACATGGCCACTGCCTGTGGTCATTCCCTGTGAGCTTCATTTCCTCCACCCGGGGCTCTCAGCTCTTGTATGGAAATCCATCAAACTTTCTTTCCCCAGCTGAATCCAGTGTTCTTATTTTTACCACTAGCTTCCATGGCCTGCAACTCAGCATAGTTTATTCTGGAGCACTCTATAAAAAGATGATAAATACAATTTTAATTTCATAATAACATTGATTAAGTTAATTTACATTAATGCAATCTAACTATTTATACTTTAAATTAATATTACTAATTCTTTTTTATTGTTGCGTTGTACTCATACATATCGCTCATTTAACCCTTCCCCAGTTCCCTCCAATCCTTCCCCTCTTCATCCTTCTCATGTTTGGCTTAATGATTGACTTTGATATGTTTGTGAATGTACATTATGATTAAGTTAATTTACATTAATGTAATCTCACTACTTATGCTTAAAATTAATATTACTGATTCCTACTTAGGGATTGTTTGTTAGCAAAACTGAAGCATCCTCTCAAGGATGCCCAATGTAAAAATTGTCTTATGAGGATGTAGGGAGGATGCCATAACATAAATGAGACTAAAAAGTTTTCTGGAAACCTGTCTTTTCTGTACATTTTTTGTTTTAGTCTATATAAAAGTTTTTTATTTTTTTTATCAACCTAGACAAGCCACGATTTTCTTCATTTCAGAATGGTTCTAATGATTACTTAATTCTCATCCCCTCCCCCAATTATAGCTTACATAGGTAATAGCTTGTCACAAGCCTGACTGTCCCTAACTCCTGTGAACTTTCATCTCCAATGCTAAGTGTTGTTGGATTCATCCAGCCTGGGATTGACTTGGTTCAGATGCTCACAAGGAAAACATTGTCATTGGTTCTGTCTGTTTAGAAGTGTTTGCTTGTTTCCTTGATATATAAAGTATTTATAAAGAAATACAATGTAGTTCCAGAGCCCAGAAGCAATGGAAAGTTTGATGCTAAGTATACTGCTTTGGATAAGAAAATAGAGAGGTAAACAATTTAAAGATAATTCTATTGAAAATTTAACATCAGCCATTAAAATAAAAACTCAGTTACATCATTTTCAGGGAAATGGATGGAACTGGAGGACATTATGATAAGTGAGATTAGTCAGTCACAAAAAATAAGAAATCAGATGCTATCCCTAATATGTGAGAGCTAAGGAGAAATGGGTCATAGAAGGAACTCTAGATGAAAAAGGAAATCCTATAGAGGAGCAAACAAGACAACCTAAATGAGGGGAGAGAGGGGGAAAGAAGGAAATTCTCAAAAACACACAATGTACTTAAACATATTGAAGTCAACAACTAACCCAAGCAAGGGAAGGAGGGATGGGGAGGGAATGGGGTGGGAATTGGGTAGGGGTTAAATCAGTCATATGTACATGTATGTACACACAAGTTTTTTTTTTACCCCAATATGATGTATGAATATAATGCACCAATAACAAAAAGAAATTTTAACAAAACAATTTTGATTTTGACAATTGAAATATATATTTATAGGAATTATTCTTCAATAGGGAATCATTTATTCCTCAAATTAAGAAATAAATAGCATGTAATAGTTTTAGAATATTATTATAAAATGAAGGGCAGAGAAAGTCTTCAATTTTGGATTTGACTTTGTTTCCCATGGCCAAGAGAGTAGCTATTAATCAGTTGCTGCCTTGAGTATTTCTGTATATGATGGAGGTATTCCATAAGCATTTGGATGGCTGGCCACTTGCAAAAATTGTATGCTTCCATATTTAATGTAGGTTATTTAAATAATGACCATGATTCAGGATTTTGAGGATAGCTTACGCTAACAAGAACCTAAGTATTAGAGTTTGCAATGTGGAGGTCATAAATGACATATCCATTTTGATTTCTGAGTTCTGAATGCATGAATATACATTGAGGTAGACAATAGATTAAGGAAGAAGGAAAAATACATTAGTTTCATTACTTACTAAAGGTAGAGAGTATGTCTTAGTCATGGCATGCAGCATACTTCTACTTCCTAATACTCCTGCCTCCCTCTCCTGCCCTTCTCTGCTCCTTATTAAAGTCTAGGTCTATTTCCACAACTGAAAGGGCCAGCTCCATAGCGAAAACTTCAAGAAATTGGTAACATTTATTTTATTTAAATTTCTTTATGGATGAAACCAAAGGATGAAAATCTATCTATGTGACTTATTTTATGATGGCAGTATAATTTTGATGCCAAACCCAAAGAAAATGTAAGTAAAGCAAATTATGAGCAATTTTATTTTCCAACATAGATAATGAAGTCTTAGGTAAATACTTAGCAAACTGAATCCAGTTATTCATGGACATAATGGAGAGGTGATTTACCAGGAAAACAATGAAACTTATGCCTCAGGGTCCTTCAATAAAAGGTAAGAGCTTCGACTGGAGCTCCTCCTAAGCCACATTGACATGTTCTGTTTTTAGTTTTGGAATCTTTTCTCAAAGACGGATCCTAAACTGCCTAAGTTTCAGTTCCTACAGAATCTGAATCATTCTCTTACATAGGCATATTCCCAAATCAAGACACACAAATACAAACATACCATGACAAATTGAGGCTCATATTAAAATGCAAGAATGTATTGACACAATTTGTGATAAGAAAATAAAAGGAGAAAATATATATCCATCTAAAAAGATAGGGAAAAAAACTTTGGATATCCTTCAACATCAATTTTTGATGATTGAATTGAATTTACTTAATCTGATAAAGGGTATGGATGAAAATACTGCACTGTTTATTTCCCTTCATTATGCAATGTTAGAAGACTGCTTGATGAAACAAGACAAGGATATCCAGTGTGGCTTATTTTTAATCTATACCACCCTTTAATATTATATCACCCTTATCATAGTTAACCCAATAAAGCAATCTAAACAAGTAGTATAAAAGTGGTAAACAAAGCCCCCAACAAATTCTATTTACAGAGAAATAATTACGCATATATAGACATACCTAAAAGAATCTAAAGATAAATTTGAGCAATTAATAAAAAATTCATCCAGTATATTTAATATTAATATGATAAAATTAAAGAGGTGCTTAAGCCCAACCAAAAACATTTAGAAAATTTAATAGAGATATATTTATGAAATAAAATTAACAAACTAATGTAAAAAATTGTCATAAAAATTTCACAACAAATCTGGGTGTGGTGGTGCACACTTGTAATCTCAGTATTTGGGAGGCTCAGACAGGAGGATTCACAGGTTCACAGCACCCTCGGCTACTTAGTGAGGTTGTTTGCAACTTAGTGAGACCTTGTTTCAAAATAAAGAATGAAAATTAGGGCTAGGAGTGTAGCGCAGAGGTACAATGCCCATGGGTTCAATTCCCAATATCCCCCCAAAAATAACACAATCAATTGCCAAATTAACAAAATCCTTATGAAGAAAATAAAAGCAGCCCAAACAAGATAAACAATTAGAAGGGGGTACTTGCTCTATCAAGCATATGTCCATCAGCAGTTGAATAGATTAAAAATTATGGGCTATCTATACACACAATGAAATTCTAGTCAGCAACAAAGAAGAACAAAATTATATATTATGTCACTTGCAGACAAATGGATGCATCCAGAGAACATTGTTTTCAGTGAAATTAGCCAGTCACAGAAAGTGAAGGGTCATATGTTTTCTCTCATATGCAGAAGCTCGAGAGTAATCAGGATCCAAGAGGAACTTCAGATAATGGAGGAGAAACTCCAGTGGAGTGAGAGAGGTGGTTTAGGAGAATGGGGATGGGGTGGGCAAAGAATGAATGAAGGAATCGCTTCCATTGATAGTATGCACGTATGAAAGAAGACCAATGACAAACTCAATGTCCTGTGTAGGATGGGAGAGTGGGGAGGGGTTGTGGGAAAACCCACTGAGTGTTGTGTGTAGGTATACCACTCTCACTGTGAGCTACATTATGATGTGAGACTATAATGTGCCAACATAAGAAAAAAAAGTCATAGGAAGAACTCTAGACAAAGAAGGAGAAACCATAAATGAGCAAATGAGGCAAGCTGAGGTGGGTGGGGAGGAGGGAAGAGGAAAATTCCCTAAGGTACGTAATGGACATTCACAAACATAGCAAAGTCCATCACTAAACCAAACATGAGAAAGAGGGAGGGGGAGAGGATGGGATGGGAATTGGGGAAGGGCTAAAGGAGTGATGTGTGTATGCATGCCTTTACCATCCTTTACCTCATAATGATGCATGACTACAACACACCAATAAAAAAGTCCCAGTAGTTGAAATCATATAGTACTGATGAAAAAATAGCCAGGTAGAGTAATGGAATACGTGGGACATGAATGTGAATTCCACACATAATAAAAATACAAATATAAAAGTAAAATATCAATGTTTTAAGAAGAATTAGAAAAAGGTGAGATAAATGACATGAGCCTGGAGAAAGATCTTATAAGTAAATCAAACAAATAATAAGATGTAAAGGAAAAGATTGATACATCTGACAGCATCGGAATGTAAAATTTTATGATAGAAGACATCATAAAAGAGAGGTAAAGAATGATCCATTGATCTGAATTACATATTTGCATCACTGGCAGGCAACAAGTGAGTAGAGGTGGACATTCATCATGCCCAGCTTATTTTGTATCCCTTCCTTAATATTGGGGAAATTTTCCATTATGTGAGTTCTGCTTTCCTAAAAAAGAAACCAGCAAGCACAAAGATAGGGAGGCTAAGTTTCAGATCAGATCCATCTTGGCAGGACTTTAATTATGAACCAAGCTCCTAGATTCAGGGGACAGCAAGTGGGGCTTACAGCATTCAGTCTCGAGGTTCATTAGTGGTTCACCAGTGCTTGGTCCAGCTGCGCAGCAGTCAGGGCTTTGCTGGGACAGTCCTGCGTTGTGTTTTGGAAAAACCAAAGGACATCTAAATCTGACTGTTATTGCCCTTATTGAGATTCTATGAACTGCCCAATATTCTTTTAATATCTATATCTACGTAGCTATACAATTTACACTCAGGCTATATAAAGAACTCTTACCAAATCAATAAGATAAAAGAATTTAAAAATGAACAAGCTATTCAGAGGAGAAAACCTGAACTGAATTGCTAACAAGTATATAAAAAGATGTGCCACAGCTCTGATAATCGGGGAAATGCAAATTAAACAACAAGGGAATAGTGCTCTCCACTATTATTTCCTTAAAATAATTCTAAAAAAATGTGCTTAAATGATAAAGCATTAAATGAGGTGACGGATATATGGGATTGAATGACATTCCTCTCCTTATATGTGTATATTCAACATCATGTATACTACTTAAATTTATAATTAGAAATTCATACATATATATGCATAAGTATACACATGTTTAAATAGAGAAAGATGAAGAGAAATAAGAGGTAGATGAGACTGAGGGCCAGACAATCACAGTCAAAGGCCCCATGTTTTCAGCAGATTTCAGCCCGGTATAACATTAAACCATAAAACAATGGTGGTTTGTCAGCCTCTGCATTAGTTTCCCAAAGCATGGGTGTAAATCCTCCAGATCAGTCACACTGATGTACAATTCAGGATTCTGTACCACAAAAATGTGAGCTCCTTGAGGCTGTATTAGAATGAATGAGCACACACTAGAGATTCAAAATTGCCAATTCACTGACTGAATCAATGTATTCCTCTCTAAAGTGGATAAATAAACAAAACGGTAGCTGTAAATGTACTGCATTGTGGCATTACAAACTTAAGTGTCAAAATATGATTTCAAAAATGAAAACAAAAGATAGTCAAAATTGCCCTTAAAAATCCTATTGGAGCTGGGTTTGGTGGCGCACGCTTGTAATCCCAGCGCTTGGGAGGCTGAGACAGGTTCGAAGGCAGCCTCAGCTACTTAGTGTGGCTCTCAGCAACTTAGTGAAACCCTGTTTCCAAATAAAGTATAAAATAGGTCTGGGAGTATAGCTCGTTGTTAGAAAAGCCCCTGGGTTCCACCTCCAAGTACCACACACAAAAAAAATCCTATTGGAAAAAAATCCCATGTTGGAGAAAATAGTTTTATTTTCATTTTTAGGTGCATTATTTAAACATGCATCATGATAAAGTTCAGAATTATGAAAGAATATATGTCCACAGCACTCAGCTCTTCTCCAACTCACACCCCACTTCCTTACTCTCCCAGTGTATGATATTGTGATTGGCATAGATAAATTTCTGTATGTACATTATGTCCATTAAAGTGTTTTCCCCATCAAGCCTCCTTTCTATCTTCCGCTTCCCTCTCTTAGGACCCATATATCACACCTAGATTTTCTCCACTTTTGTCTAGAGTTCCTCCTGTGTGTCAACTTCTCCCTAATCTCTACATATGAGGGGAAAACATCCAGACTTTTCAGTTTTTGTGACTGACAAATCTCACTTATGTTCACAAGTATTCTCCAGTTCCTTTCATTTCCGTGCAAATGACATAATTTCGTTCTTCTTCATGGCTGAGTAGAATGTCTGAGTAGACTCCACTGTGTGTATGTCTTACAAATTTTTAATCCATTCATCTGTTGATGGTCATCTAGGTTGGTTTCATAGTTTTTCTATTTTGAATTATGCTGCTATGAGCATAGATATGTATGTGTTACTATTATAGTCTGATTTCAGTTCCTTTGGGTAGATATCCAGGAGTGGGATAGCATGAAAACTTTTATTTTTACAGTTGGAAAGTAGTATAAAAGTATTTTAAAAGTTCTTCTGCATTTAGAAGTGCACTAACAATATACATCTTTAAATGTTCTAATTAGAGCAAGGGAGGTAAGAGGTCTATGCTCTCAGAAGCTCAAGAAAAGAGACTGTCTTCATGTCGATGTCACTCTTGGCTGTACCCTAGTGCATGGAATGTCAGGTGGAATAAAGTGCTGCGGAAGTCATTGCTTATCTTTCCCCTGTCATTATAGACCAAGAAAGCACAATTGAATTTACATAAGTTAATTGAGAATATGTTGTGATTCAACCTTAAATAGAATTGTTTCATTATTACCAAAATAATTGTAATTACCTAAAGCATGCCTGAACCTGCTGTTATTGCAAGGCAACCTCCTCCTAACATTCTCACATGAATGTTTTCACGCTCGTTTGTTTATTTTGGATCAATTCACGATAGGACAAATTCTTCCTAAAGCCTCCCACTGTACTTCATTTCTATAAACTATAAAAAGAATGGTTCATCCTGATTTTCCACTGTGTGTGTTCCTGATACAGAGTCTATCTCAAAAGGTCAATCCAGAAAGCAGGGAAATTTAAAAGCACCATACAAAGTGTTGTTTATAGCCATGACCTGCTCAAGAGTTTCATATCAAATTGAAGGCAGGTTCATCAAATTTTTAAATGATGAGAGGTTTATAGACATAGGAAATATTTGAAAATATCAAAAAAGAGAGAAAAGACCATTTACAATAAGTTGAATAAAACAAGGTGAGATTTTATTTATTTATTTATTTATTTATTTATTTATTTATTTATTTATTTATTTGGTGGTACTGGGGTTCCTGGAAGCCCTTCTACCTCCGGGCTACACTCCCAGACTTATTTTTACATTTTTATTTGGAAACAGGGTCTCCTAAGCCAGCGCGTGTGACTGGCTTTGAACCTGCGCGATCCTCCTGTCTCTGCCTCCCAAGCACGGGGATGACAAGCGTGCGCCACCACGCCCCGCCAAGGTGAGATTTTAAATGACTAAATTTAACCTGAATCTGAATCTGAAATGAATCTGAACCTGAATCTGAAATGAAAAACCAACTACTCATAAAGATATTGGGAGAAACACATGTTAGGAGCACACATTTGAAGAATTTAACCTTTTAAATGATAAGAAGGTCATTGGAATAATGGGGTTGTTTTATATATCACACAAAAATCTAACATGTTCATAGGGAGGAATAAGTGCAAATTCAGGGGAGTGCTAAAAACTCCAATGATGTGATAATTTAGCCATTTTAATGTGCTACAGTTTGGAGGTATTGTACAGTTGCATTTCACCATAAATTCTTGTGTGTGTGTGTGTGTGTGTGTGTGTGTGTGTGTGTGTGTGGTACTGGGGGTGGAACCCAGGGGCTTTTCTACCTCTGGGCTATACTCCCAGATCTATTTTATACTTTATTTGAAAACAGGGTCTCACTAAGTTGCTGAGAGTCTCACTAAATAGCTGAGGCTACCTTCAAACCTGTGTGATCCTCCTGTCTTGCCCCCCCCAAGGGTGGGGGATTATAAGCATGCATCACCATGCCCGGCTACTGTAAATGCTTTTTGATAAATAAATTAGCACATCAAAATATGAATGAAATGATAGTCATTTAGCTAAAACTTCATTCACTTATTCTATTACATCTGGCTGGGCCAGAAGATCCAACAAGTCTTCAGAATCTCGTATACCTGGTGTCTCAGTGGTCTACCTCTGGCTTCTTTCTCTCCAAGTATTTATTCTCTCACCATTCATAGTCTAGAGTGGGGCTTCTCAACTTCTGCACTATTGACATTTAGGGCCAGATAATTATTTATGGAACAGTAAAGTAAAGAACAATCTTGTGCATTGTAAGAATTTTTTTTTTTTTTTTTTGGGTGGTACTGGGGTTCCTGGAAGCCCTTCTACCTCTGGGCTACACTCCCAGACCTATTTTTTACATTTTTTTATTTGGAAACAGGGTCTCCTAAGCCAGCGCGTGTGACTGGCTTCAAACCTGCGTGATCCTCCTGTCTCTGCCTCCCAAGCGCGGGGATTACAAGCATGAGCCACCACGCCCAGCCATTGTAAGAATGTTAATCAGCATCCCTGGCCACTACCTAATAGATGTGTGGCAGCTTCTCCCTCTACCTTATGGCAATAAAAATATTTCCACATATTTCAAATGCTCTCTGAGAAAAAATTGCCCTTGAATGAGAACCATTGATGTGATCCCCAGTATTTTCAGTATGACAGATGGTTTCTCCAGCAAGGAAAGAGATGGTTTCCTGTCTTTCGAGGCTAGGTCCTAAAAGTCTAAGACCATCACATTTTCTACATTCCTTCAGTAAAATCAAATCATATGCCAGCCCAGACTGAGAGGAGGGAAAACGATCCCATTATTATTATTATTATTTTAGATACTAAGGATTGAACCCAGGGCTGTTCTCCCTCAAAGGTATATAGTGCTCTTTGTTTTGCTAAGTTGCATAGTCTTGCTACATTTCTGAGGCTGGTCTAGAACCTGCGATCTCCTGTGTGACCCTACCTCTTAAGGGACAAAAAAAAATCAATAATTTGTGGTTAACTTTAATTCACAACATGCAGTCTCTGTTCTGTTCTTTGTTGGGATCTTCTGTTTCTCTTTTATGATCACCAATTCCATGTCCCAGACTGTTCTTAGGCTACATGAACTCCTTTGGTAAGTCACTTCTTGGAAAAAAAAAAGAAAAAAAAGTCAGTCACAGTTCTAGATTAAGTAGATGTGAGCTCAAATCCCAGCTCAGACATTACTAGTAGTGTGAACTTGGTCAAATTTTAAATCAATGATGGCTCCATTGTTTTTTATTTGACCTATTTCTTCATATTATTACCCCTTTGGACTTCTGTGAATATTAAATTATATAATAAATACAAAGACCTACCCATAGTTTGTGGTGCTTAAAAATGTTCCTTAATCATTTATTATTGCTCTGTATCATTATAAAGGCTTTATCTTCAGTGTTTACTTATGAATTTGCACAAGATTTTTTTATTTTTAAAGATAGTCATTATAAAGTAATATTTGTAGTACCTAATTAAGCAAAATAGTTACTCTCATTTATGTGCTAATCTGTAAAATTATCTCTGCTTGTATGTCCCATGTACCATCCATGTTACCCAAGTAGAATGGTGTTATCTCCACTGCTATGGTGAAAAGTAATTTTGGTGGAAGGAATTATTTTTTAAATTGAATTTAAACTAAAATAATATTTCCCCATTAAATATGAGCATTATATTCACATTATTTATTTATAACATCAAGAAATATTTTAACTATTGCAGTTTGAGACCTGGCAAGTTAAAAATGTTGACTCTATTGCTTACTGTATATAACTTCTATAGAGGGGATTTATTCTTAATTAAGCAGTCAGAATAAATGAAATTTAAACTTCCTAAATATTGATGTACAATGATTATGATTTTATTTTAATTTTTATACATTTATCAAGGTCTATGAAGTCATATTAGTAATATTTAAAAATGAGTGTATAAAGGAGGAATAAGAATTCTGTGAATGTAAGTCTAAGAGTGATACAATTTTGTATGGCACTAAAATTATTACATAATATGTTTATTATAAACATTTTCATAGCAATGCTCTGTGAACATCAGACCCTAGTGTATGTGTAAGGCAGTCATTACAATTCTCTTTAACTTGCACAATAAAATTCCAATAAAAAATACTAAGTAAGTATCCAGGTGAAATCAGGTTATTGTTCTGCTGGAAACTGCCATTTACACATCAGGCTTTCAGCCTCCCTTCACATTTATGGACTAGAAACCTTATCTAAAACAAAGCAGGGAAGAAAAACAGAATTCAGAATAGTGACTATGACAAGGTGGAAGAGCTGGCCAGCATCCTGGAAATGTGATTTGTCCAAGAATGATAAGAACAAAGACATGATTATACCAAGTCCCTCAAAGACATCTTAGATGTGGCAAAATCTGAAATTAAAGTAGATGGATTTGTTTAGCTGCATCTAGCAAAATATAAGATGTCTTTTGACGTTGATAGAATTAGAAGATGAAAAAGAAAAAATCACCAACCTGCACCTGGAGAGATGAAAGAATATAGTGATTACAGGGCAACTAAGTCATTTTCAGGTAGTAAGTGCTCTAAAGAAATTTGACAGGAGGACAGCTGTAATCAGAAGGAACTGGGTGGACTGATCTAAACAAGAAAGTCTTGAAATAATTAAAAGCACCAGCAAAATAATCAGGCAGCCTATAGGAGAAAATATCTGCCAAACATATATAACAAAAGAAAAATAAAAGAAACAACAAAACTCATAATACCAAAACAAAAAAAAAACAATTAAAAATGGTCAATGGGTATATTTTCTGAAGAAAACATAAAAAGCCAAACAGTTATATATAAAAAGTGAAAAACATCACAAATCATCAGGAAAATGCATATGCCACCTCATAATTGTTCAAATGACTCTAATTCAAAAGATGAGAGATACTACGTATTTATAAGGGTGTGAAGATAAAGAGAACATTCATGAAATGCTGGTGAGAGTATAAGTTGGTACAGTCAAAATGGAAAACAGTATGGAAGTTTCTAAAAGAAAATGAAAGAAAGGAAAAGGAAAATCACCCAGATATTTTGCTGCTAAGTTAAAAAGAATGATTATATTAACAATCATTATTAATAATATTTGATATATGCTTATTACAGTGGTATCATTCCTGAGCATTCCTGAGTATTATATTTAAGCCAAAATCCAAATACTGGTTTAACATGCTGGAGTAACAATTTTTTTTTAATTTTATTGGTGCATTATAACCATACATTTCGATGAACTTCAGAGTGGTAAAGGCGTACATACATCCAGCACTCATTTAAAACTCCCCCAAATTCCCACGCTACTCTCTTCCCCCTCTGTTCTTCTAGTGTTAAGCATAGTGATTAACTTTGATAAGTTAATGTCCATTGAGCTGTTTCCCTCTTCATCTTTCTCAGTTAGATTAACTTATTCACTCATGTAAGTTTTCTCTTCCTTTGTCTGAAGTCCCTCCTGTGTCCTGTTTTTTTCCTAGCTCTTCCTAGCTTCTACATATTAGGGAGTACAATTTATTTTTCACTTTTCGTGGCTGACTAATATAACAGCGTAGGTTTGCCAGTTTTACTCATTTCCCTGGAAATTACATCATTTTGTTCTTCTCTATGGCTGAGTAAAATTTAACTGTGTACGTATCCCATAGTTTTATAATTCATTCATTTGTTGATGGACATTAACATGGTTTGGCTGTTGTGAATTGTGAATCTATAAACACAGATATGCATGCACTACGTGGTAGTTTGTTTTCCATTCTTTTGAGTAGGTACCCAGGAAGGAGTTCTATTGCTGGGTCATATAGTAGGTCATTTCCATTATTTTGAGGATCCTCCACACTGTTTTCTGAAGTGATTGCAACACTACTCACAATGTATTTGTTTCTACTTCTCTACATTTTCACTGCCATTTGTGGTTGTTTATGTTTTTAATGACTGTCATTCTAATTTGGTTTAGGTGAAATCTCAGGGTAATTTTGATTTGCATCTCTCTGATTGTTAATGATGTTGAACACTTTTTTATTGGCCATTTGAATTTCTTCTTTCATGAAGTGTATCTTTAGTTCACTCGCTCATTTTTGATTGGGTTATTTGGGTTTTTTTTGGTATTGAGTTTCTTGAGTTCTCTGTATATTCTACATATGAGTCCTCTATCACAGGAGTAGCTGGAAAAAATCTTTTCCCATTCTATTGGGTCTTTGTTGAGGCTCTTGATAGTATTCTTTGCTGCACAGAATTTCTTCTGTTAAATGCAATCCCACAAATTAATCCTTATTTTAATTTCTTTTGCCATTATTTCATTCTTATTGAAGAAGATTTTACCTGGGGTTATGTGTTGGGGTGTAGGTCCTATGTTCTCTTAAAGTAGCTCTAAGGTCTCTTATCTAATTTCCAAAGTAGCTCTAAGGTCTCTTATCTAATTTCCAGGTCTTTGATCCATCTTGAATTGACTCTGATGCATGATGAAAAATAGTATTCATTTCCATATTTTCCGTATATGAATGGCCAGTTATACTGACACCATTTGTTGAAAAGGCTAATTTTCTTTCAGTATATTTTTTGGCCCTTTTTAAAAATAAACCAACTGGCTGTAAGTGTATGAATTTGTTGCTCCATTGGTTTATGTGACTGCTTTTGTGCCAGTACCATGCTGACTTTTGTATTACGGCTCTGCAGTATTGTTTAAAGTTAGGTATTGTGATGTTTCTGGCATGGTTATTATTGCTGAAAGCAATTTTGTTTATTAAGGGTTTTGTGGTTTTTTCAAATGAATTTAAGGACTGATTTTTCTATATCTGTGAAGAATGACCTTGGTTAATTTAATGAGTATTGCACTGAATTTTTAGATCATTTTTGAAAGAATGGCCATTTGATGATATGTATTGCACCTATCAAAGAGCATGAGAGGTCCTTCCATCTACTAAGATCTTTCATTTACTTTATGAATGTTTTATAATTTTCCTTGTAAAGGTCTTTTACTTCCTTGGCTAGATAATTCCTCCTATTTTTATTGTTTTAAAGAATATTGTGAGTGGAAATGTTTTCTGTAATTCTTTTCCAGTGTGTTTGTTGTTGGCATACAGAAAAGCTTCTGATTTTTTAAGATTAATTTTGTATCCAGACACTTTGCTGAATTTGTGAATAAGTTTTAAAACAATTTTTGTTGAATTTACTGGATCTTCTAAGTATAATATTATGTCATTTGCAAATAGAGGTAGTTTTAGTTCTTATTTTCCTATTTGTACTTCTTTGATTTTCTTCTCTTGCTTAATTGCTCTGGCTAGAGTCTCAAGTACTATATAGAAAAGGAGTGGTGATAGTGGACATTCTTGTCTTTTTCCTGTTTTTAAGGGGAACTCTCATAATTTTTTCCCATTTATTATGATATTGGCTGTGGGTCTATTGTATATTGCCTTTGTGATGTTGAGACATGTTCATTCTATTCTGATTCTCAGCAGTGCTTTTAGCATGAATGAGTGTTGGCTTTTGTCAAATGTCTATTTCAGCATCTACTGAAATGATCGTGTGATTTTTCTCTTTGGTTCAGTTTATATAATAAATTACACAGAATTTTTTATATTTTGAATCAGACTTGCATCCCTGGGATGAACCCTACTTGGTCATGGAGTATAGTTTTTTGATGAGATTTTTTTTTTGTGTGTGTGTGTGGTACTGGGGTTCCTGGAAGCTGGAAGCCCTTCTACCTCTGGGCTACACTTCCATATCTATGTTTTTTTTTTTTTTTTTTTTTTTTTTTTTTTGAAACAGGGTCTCTTAACCAGCGCGGCTGGCTTCGAACCTATGCGATCCTCCTGTCTCCGCCTCCCAGACGCGGGGATTACAAGCGTGCGCCACCAAGCCTGGCTTTTGATGAGATTTTGAATGCACTTTTGCTAGTATTTGTTTAGAAGTTTTGCATCTAAATTCATTAGCGATATTGGCCTGTAGTTTTCTTTTCTTGAGCTGCATTTATTTGGTTTTGGTATTAATGTAATATTGGCTTCACAGATTGTATTTTGGAGAGTCTCATTTCTTTCTATTTTATGGAATGTATTGAGAAATATTAGGATTAGCTCTTCTATAAGATTTTTATAATATTCACCTGGAAAACAATCTGAACCTGGGCTTTTATTGTTTGTTTGATGGTAGACTCTTTATTGCTGCTTCAATCTCTTTGATGGCTATTAGTTTAAATTTTCTGTATCTTCTTGATCCAATTTAGGAAGGTCATGTATATCTAAAAATTTGTCAATTTCTTCTAGATTTTTTTAAGTATAATTTTCAAATTATTTTTGGATAATCCTCTGGATTTCTGCACTGTGTCATAATATTACCTTTCTCATCTCTTATTGTAGTATTTGGGTTGATTCTCTCTTTCTTTTGGTTAGTGGCTTATCTTTTGTTTATTATTTTTAAGAACTAGCTTTCAGTTTTGTTGTTTTATTTTTTTATTCTCTACGTCATCAATTTCCTCTCTGATTTTAATGATTTAATGGCCTCTACTGGCTTTGAGATTAGACTGTTCCTATTATTTTAAGAGCACTGAATTGTGTCATTAGGTTATTTATTTGTTGATTTTTTTGTTCTTATGTAAGCACTCACTGCTATGAATTTTCCTCTTAATACTGCCATCAAACTGTTTCAGAGATTTTAATATATTGTGTCACTGTTTTATTGTTTTTATCAATTTCTTAAATTCTCTTATTTCTTCTATGACCCACTCCTCATTCAACAGTGTGTGTTGAGTCTCCATGTGGTTTTGTTTCTCTGTGTCTTCTTATAGTTGATTTTTAGTTTTATTCCATTATGATCTGAAAATATGCAAGGAGTTGTGTCATATTTTTTGAATCTGCTAGTGCTTGCTTTGTTTCCCAGGATATTCTCTATTTTGGATGAGATTCTGTGAAAAGCTCAATGTGAAATCAGCTGTAGTTTGGTGGAATATTCTGTATGTGTTTAGTAGGTACATTTGTTTTATGGTATTTCTTGTGTCTGAGATATCTTTACTGATCTTTTGCCTTGAATATTAATCTAGTGGTGTAAGAGGAGTGTTGAAGTCTCCAAGTGTAATTGTATTGAAATCTAGAAATCTATGTATGACATAATGTCATGCAGAGCTGATTTTATGAAAGTGTTTGAACCTATGTTTGGGGTATAAATGTTGAATATCATTGTATCCCCTTGTCGGATTGTTCCTCCTACCAGTAAAAAATGACCTGCTTTGTCTCCTCTAATAAGTTGAGGCTTGATGTCTATTTTGTCTTATATCAGAGTTGCTACTCCTGCTTGTCTTTGAGTTTTACTAGCATGAATTACATTGTTCCAGCCCTTCACCTTTAGTTTGTGAATATCTGTACTTGTAAGATGCATTTCTTGCAGACAACATATAGATGAATAGATGAATTATAATTTTTTTGTGGTACTGGGCTTACTGGAAACCCATCTGCCTCCTAGCTACACTCCTAGACCTATTTTTATATTTTTATTTAGAAACAGGGTCTCTTAAGCCAGCATGGCTGGCTTCGAACCTGCAGGATCCTCCTTTCTCTGCCTCCCATGCGTGGGGATTACAAGCATGTGCCACCATGCCCAGCATGATGAATTATAATTTTTAATTCATTTTGTCACCTTGTGTCTTTTGATTGAAGAGTTGAGGCCATTGAAATTTAGAATGATTATTAAGAGATGATTTTTAATTTCTAACATTTTTGAGTTGTAACTTCTGTTTGAGGTAGTATTTGTTTTTCTTTGCTTTTTTGTCTATTTGATGAAAATCATTGTTTCTATGGTTCTGATATTTAGTTATTATTTTTATTTGTAACTTATCTCTTTAAGTAACTTCTCTATTGTTGCTTTGGAAGACATAAATTCTTTCAGCTTCTGTTTGGCATGCAAGATTTTTATTTCCTCTATCAAATTTGAAAGATATATTTGCTTAGTAGAGTAGACTTGTCTGGATGTTGTTTTCTTTCAGAGTTTGGAATATGTCACTCCAAGCCCCCCTAGCTTTCCTGACTTAATTTGACAAGTCTGGAGTGATTCTTATTGATTTGTTTTTTAATATAACTTGGTCTTTTATTTTCCTTACCTTCATGTTCCTCTCTTTGGTCTCTAAATTAGTCAATTTGATTATGTGGCATGGTGAACCTTTTCTCTGATCTTGTCTAATGAGAGTTCTATATGTTTCTTGTACCTATGTGTTGACTTTGTTTTCAATTTTTTAAACATTTTCTGATATTTTTTCTCTGAAACGAATTTTGATTCCATTGATTTTGACCCCTATTCCCTTTTTTCTATGCCTATTATTCTTAGGTTTGTTTTTTAAAAGTTGGCTCAGATCACATCAATGTCCAATTCATGCTGTCAATTTGTTTTTTCTAAATTATATACTCATTTGTATTCATTTGTGGCCTTTTCATCTTCTAAGAGTGAGATTCTGTTTTCCATGTGGTCTAGTCTACTGCTGATAATTTGTATTGATGTCTTTACTTCATTTTTTTTACATCCTTCACTTCTTCAGGGATTCCTTTTGATTCCTGTTCAGGGTAGCAAATTATTTATTTGATACTTCATTTCTTTCAGGTTCTTTCTGAACTCTTTTTGGAAGCCCTATATCATTTTTACTATTAAAGTTCTGAATTGTTCTTCTGGCAATCTCTGCAATTCTATGTTGATGTGGGATTGCGGGGACTCATTATTTCCTTGCTACTCTTTTTCCTAATGATTTAAGGTTTCTTAAGTTTACATATTTGTTGCCTCTGATAGACCTCTCTCACTCTGTAAGCTTCCTACATTTAATCTCTCTCCCTTTATAGTATCTTATTCTAGAGATAGATATTTTCCTCAAGGTATACCTTGAAAGTGAGTAGCCTTTACTGTATGGACATTCTCAGTCTTCCATTGTGTATTTATCACCTGTTAATACCAACTTTGAGTCTGTATTCTGTAACACCCAACTGTTGTTCTGCCTGTAGATCATCAGTACTGGGTTTCAGTTACTTCAGAGGTCCATCTGCTTGTTGTAATGGTGATGGTAATGGATACCAAGTGTTAAGATCTGGGGACCTGTCTGTCACCTCTGTAATAAGTAGAAACATGAGCAGAGCAGTTTGTGTCCTGTGCACTTTTAAATTTCAATGTGTGGGGTGTTGGGCAGTTCTCTCTGTTTGATGGATTAGTTTATCCTTAGTGTTTAGCAGTCCTTTCTGGTCTTTCATCTGCCTGGTCCAAACTCAGAAGTAGGGTTTTAGAGGAGTCAAACTGTATATAAAAGGGCAAACTGTTGTATTCAGTGGTGAAGGGTAAGTGAGGAGGAAGGTACTGGAGAAAATAATGCAAGAATAAGGTAAAGTAGAGAATAGAACCAAGTAGAATAAGAGTTTGAGTGTAGTTAGCTAATACATGGTATAGATTAGAGATAGTGAAAATAAAAGATAATTCTAGTAGCCAATGTAGAATATTTAGGTATAGTGATACAAAATTGACTTAATACAAGGCACTGGCAAACAGGTTCACATGAAGTCCAAAAGAAAAAAAAAAAAAGAGGAAAAAAAAATCTCTTGCATGCACACACACAAGAAGAAAGGAAGAGAAAAGGGGAAAAAAGGAACCTTAAGAATTACTTAATTTGGAGTGAGTAAAATTTCTTTGTTGGAATATAGTTGTTTTTTCTTGTGGCTTTAGAGGAGGTTACCGTGCTGGTCTTTTTTTTTTTTTTTTCTTTCCTGTGTTTGTTTCTTGATTTGAAACTGTATAAAATAAATGTTCAGAAGTTCTTGTTCAAGACTGTTTCCCTCCTTATCCTCTTATTTTGCTAAAGAGGCCAATTAAGGAGGAGCTACAGGGAGGGGCTGGTCCCTGGTGGTTTCTGGCAGGAGTTTCTACTAGACTGGGGGTTGGGGATGTGGCCCAGGGCACTTACTCAGCATTCATTAGAGTCCTAGGCTCAATCTCCTGCAAAGAGAGAGAGAGAGAGAGAGAGAGAGAGAGAGAGAGAGAGAGAGAGAAGATAGGAAAGAGGGGAAAAGGTCACAAACCCCCCTACAAATGTACAAATACAGAGCAGCATCAAAAATGAAGAAATATACAAAAAATGCAAAAACAACAACAACAACAACAACAACAAACTTGTTCTTGGGCATCTTGGGCTTTGCTGTCTTCTAAGTTCTGTGTGGATACTTTCATCCATTTAAGGTCCACTTATTACAGTGGGTGCCAAGTACTGCTAGGGCTCATCCCAGTGTAAGTGTGGAACTCTGTGCTCTCCATACACACACAAAAAGGCTAGGTTGGTTTCTAGTTTTTCAGACCTGATGTAATCCTCAGAGTTAGGTGTACAGCATGCAGCCACACTCTGCTTGTTTCCCCACCCCTCCTTTTTTGAAGGGGTTCCTTTCAGTTACCCTGTGAGGCTGAAGATGCTGCACTTACTTCTGTTGCTGGGCACATTACAGACTGGGGGTGAAGATGGATAGGAATATGGAGTGTGGTCCTCCTTCTCCATCCTGGTGTTGCAGGGTTGTGTGATTCTGTGGCTGGTGGTCTTGCTGTTTGTGAAGTAGGTCTCAGGTTGCTGAAAATTTTTAAAGGAAATCAATATAAGATGTTTTTGTTCTCCCAAAGGTTTCTGCCAGACCATGGACCCAATCCATGGTTATTGTTCTTGAGTTTCTGATTGATTACCTTTTTTTCTCCCTTGTTCAGCCTGGGTGTTTAAAGGTGGACTTGTAGGTATTATTAAATTTATTTGCTTTAGTTCCTACCTCCCATGAGGGCAGTATAGGATGTATATTGTTGCTCAGTTCAGAGCCCAGAGACACTCAGAGATGAGTTCATCTATTGAATCCTTACTTTGTCATCATCTCACAAATCTTTGTTGAATGAGATAAAATCAAAGTCAAGAGTATAAAGCAAGATGTTAGGTGATGGGGAAATGGAGTCAAGAAGAATCAAGTGAGCATGAGTTAAAAGGTGCATCCTACAGGAATAGGCCTGACTGGTTCACAGAGTGAGAATGCAGACATAGAGTCAGAATGCAGACAGCTCACACTGTGTCTGTCTCAAAAATGTTCTTCCCCTTTTCATCTCTCTCTATAAACCTTACAGGTTTTCTCACCCAGGAATCACAAATTTCTTTCTTCTTTCTCTTATCAGTCCTTACTAGTCTCTATATTTCTGAGGAGCTAGATGCTGTTCAAAGGCAATGCTTCTTTAAGTCTTCTCTTTGAAAATTTTTTGATTTTTCAAATTCTCTATTCTTTTTTTTATTATTTAACTATGAATTTCCACCCATGCCTCATATTTCATACCTCTGTTTCTATCACCTCACTTCTTTAGAAAGTGTTCCCACTGTTCTCCTACTCTTTCTCCCTTTAACATAAGTTCCAAATTTATTTATTTATTTATTTATTTATTTATTTATTTATTTATTTATTTATTGGTGGTACTGGGGTTCCTAGAAGCCCTTCTACCTCCGGGCTCCGCTCCCAGACCTATTTTTACATTTTTTTATTTGGAAACAGGGTCTCCTAAGCCAGCGCGCACGGCTGGCTTCGAACCTGCGCGATCCTCCTGTCTCTGCCTCCCAAGCGCGGAGATTACAAGTGTGCGCCACCATGCCTGGCGTTAAGTTCCAAATTTAAATTCCAAACTATGAATTAGTTTGTATACATTCCATCACTGTAAGGTCAGCTTAGATGGTACATCTATATTAGTTAGGAGAGAAAAGGCTCTGCCTCATAATACATTGGCCTGGAAAAATCATGATAATGGAGAAGTAGTTTTTTTTTTGCTACTTATGCTCTAGGTTTTTTTCTTCCAATCAGTGACTCAGAAATTCAGAACCCGTTCTTTTGAAACCTGTAATGTAGGTATAGAAGTACAATACATCTTTTATAGCCACATTCCATTGACAGGAACCTAGATATGGAATCCCACCTAATGTTGGAGAGAAAGACTTAAAATTGTCATGTGAGCACAAGAAAAAAACAATCAAATGGGATATAGAAAACACAGAGTATAGCTGAGCGTGGTGGCCCACGCTTGTAATCCCTGCACTTGAGAGGCTGAAGCAGGAGGATTTCACAGGTTCAAAGCCAGCCTCAGCTACTTAGTGAGGCTCTCAGCAACTTAGTGAGACCCTGTTTCCAAATAAAGTATAAAATAGGTCCGGGAGTATATCCAGGAAGTAGAAAGTGTCTGGATTCCACCCCCAGTACCACCAAAAACAAACAAACAATCAAACAAAAAAAGAGTATTTTTTTTCTACGATATACTGTCACTCAAGCTTCAAATTTAACTCATTATCCTCTTTCCAAAACTGTAATAGCTATTTATAAAGAACAATTTTCAGTAGTCAGGTACTATTTCATCTTCAGTATCTCAAGCTTTAAATGAATCTTTATATTCCCTTCATTATCAAGGCTATTGTTTTTATTGTAAAATATCACTTATACACTTTCAGTATCCATGGCTTGAACTGTACATTCATAAACTACAGTCTATATTATGTTGAACATCTCATTGTGTCATTTTTCCTTCTCAGTTCTTCCTGTATAGTGTCGGTCGCAGTGACGACTCTTACACGATCTTCCTCAAGCAGTTTTATTACCCCAGGTTCTTGTACAGTTCCCGTAGATCTTCTCTCCCTCTCCCCAGAAATCCTCCCCTTATATAGAGCCCAACAGCCAATCAGCAGACCGTTCACGTGCACAACTCATGGGCACAGCCAGTCCATTGGCTGTTGCCCTATGGCATGCGGTGTTCCCGTGTATCTCATGCTCTTGTTGTCACTTCCTGAAAGCTGTTTACCACCTAAGCGCTCTGGGGAATTTCCGCTCAGCGCCATCTTAGCTCTCGGACTTACTGGCTGATGGGCGGGGCCCGTCACAGTATAGTCCTTTTGAAGTTATCTTTCTAAAACAAGGTTTTCTTTATGTCTCTTCTCTGTTAACATGGACTTCAAATTTCTCTCAGCATCAAGCCAAATTCTTAAGGGTCTTAGATCTGCATAATCTGGTCCAGTACCATCTGGACAACTTGCTCATTCATTGTTCCTCAGTATGTCACCATAACCTAGATAAAACATTGTTCTTATAAGCTCCTCCCTTCCTATACTCACCCACCTTCCATACATATAGTTTATACAATTCCTTACCTCAGTGATCTTTCTCCAGCTTGAAGTACAGGCTGTTATTTATCAATCCAAATTCTATTCAACTCTTAAGTCTCAACTTCTCTTCTACTTCTGTACCACGGGTCCTACTAATTTCTTTGTTCCTTTTGCTTACCTCAGAAATTGCTTATCTCAGTAGTTTCATATTATATTTTTCTCTTAAATTGGTATAGAAGAACTTGGTTTATGACTCACAGTTTTCTGATGATCCCAGAACTAAGCCCTATGTCTCATTCACATCTTATTTCTCTCTTAATACCTTACAGAACCTGAGAGAGTGAGAGACACATACAGTCAATTATAAATAATGAGAAAATATCATAAGATTAAGATAATGTAATGATAATATGCTAAAATAATTGTTTAATTATGTTGCATATCTTTCCTTGGATATTTTTGTGAATTCTTTCAAGTTGTTATTTTCTTGTTCTATTGTTCATAGCATGTAAATTTTTTATAATAATCTTCCAAAACATTAATAAATTATAAGTAGTTTTATTAAAAACTGATATTAATATATGTAATTAACAACATCATATACTCCACTTATTCAGTATTAAATATAGGAAAAATACGTACATACTGATGTTTTTGGAAAACTTCGGCCTTCTGAATTTACCTGACCTAGCTCCAGAATTTTTGGAATTGCCACATGAAAATTTTTCTGAAAATATAGGTCTTTTACTAACACACTGAGCTGTCCTCCTAAATATCTGTGCTTTTCATTGAGTTTGGCAAACCTACTGAGGTTTGATGACTCATGTCCTTATTACAGAAAGATTACATGCATTTTCTTCAAAGTGCTGCCCCTTGTCTATGAATTGTTTGCCCAGCAGAACTGGCAAGATTCAAATTCACCTTATAAACAGTTAACATGCTTTTCTTTCTTTAGATCCTATCTGTCTCCAGAAAATTACTTTGTGTGCCCATGTGTTTCTTCTTGAGATCCTCCACCTTTTAGTCTCTTGATGGTCTCTTTAGTGCAGTCCTATCAAGAGTGTCATTTCTTTCTCAAGTAGACACCTCACTGTGAAAACCTAGACTATCTAGGCCTATATATATATAGGCCTAGATGTATGGACTATTTAGATATAGACTAGATATAGACTTATATAGATACAGACTAGATATAGACATAGACCAAGGTATATATGACTATATAAAGACATAAGACTATCTAGGTCTACATGTATGTGTTCTTGATTTAGCCTCCCAAGTACTGGAAATATAGGCATGTGCCACCAACTCAGCTAAGTAACACCATTTGTATTTTATTTTATTTTATTTTATTTTATTTTGGTGCCTTGGATTTAGCCCAGAGCATTCTACAACCATACTCATTTTATAAAAATTTTACTTTAAAACAGGGTCTTCTTATGTTGCTAAAAGTCTCGGTGATTTGCAGAAGCTGGGCATGAATCTGCAGTCTGCCTCACCAAATTAGATGAACCTCAACAAACCGATTCAGGATATCAACTCTTCTCTGCTTTTCTGGTTTGTTACACATATGTTAATTCAATGGGGCTTCTGGCTTCCCAGAAGTGAAGAAAATATTCATTAATTTGAATATTTCTCGGGCAGCCCCACAATGATAGGGAGATGTCTAAAAGATACTACCTTCTATAGGAATATTACTATTTTGTAAGTAATAAACTGAAAGGGACATTGGAGAAATCTCTGATTTCAGGGCTCATTTTAAATATCCACAGCTCTGCTGGGAACCTCTCCCCGGCTCTGCCAGTAGCTCCCTATGTGAGCAGGGACTAGCCAGTGAATCTCTCTACACTTCACGCTCATTTGTGGAGTGACAACGTTGGGACAGATGATTTCTGAGGCCCATTCTCAATCTTCTTTGCTATAATTTTTTTCATCATTGTGATTTGCAAAAAAATGAGAATTTTGAGCAAAGTTTTTGATTTAAAGTCTGTACTCAGAAGTACTGCTTCCCAGGTACAGTGAATACTAATGAGAGGATTTAGATGCTTCAGAGAATGAGCTCCATTTGCCACCAAAGTCTTCCTCCTCCTGAGCTCCATATATGAGGATCTTCCTTTGCAGATCTGATCTTCATTCCTCAGGGTGAACATAAACAACAGTAAGAAACATTTTCTTTTTAAAGAAAGCCAAGCATGAAATAGAGCAGACTTACACACATGAATCACATACTTACCAGGGTTTTTTAACCATCTTTCTACCAGAGCATGTCTGGAAAGAAACAGTTTTCTTTTGATCTGTAAAATATTTTTCAATTTCCAAAATTTATAAACAAAATATATTATTTTCTAACTGGATACCTGACAGACTATGGCAAGGTATTCTCCTTGGTACTGAGAGAGCCCAGCTCACATCCTATGCTTATGAATCTTGATTTCTAGCCCTCAGTTAGGTTACCTCTTTCTCAAGCTTTAGTAAGTATCAAAATTACCTAAAAGTTTGTTAAAACATGGATTGTCGGCCTCTAAAACCAGCCATCTTTTTTATAACCAGCCAAAAATGGGGCCCAAATATTTGCATTTTAAAGAAGTGTTTATGTGATGGTGATACAAGCAGTGAACTGCTTTTTTTTTTTTTTTTTTTTTTTTTTGGTGGTACTGGGGGTGGAACCCAGAGGCTTTCTACCTCCGGGATGTGCTCCCAGACTTATTTTATATTTTATTTAGAAACAGGGTCTAAGTTGCTGAGAGCCTCACTAAGTAGCTGAGGCTGGCTTCGAGCCTGTGTGATCCTCCTGTCTCAGCCTCCCAAGCGCGGGGATTACAAGCGTGTGCCACCACGCCCAGCTCAGTGAAGTGCTTTTGAGTAGAATTATTTTGCGTGTATGTATGACACTGAGGATTGAACCTAGGGACACTGCCAGTGAGCTATTAAGCCCTTTCTATTTGTTTATTTTGAAATAGAGTCTCGCTAAGTTATTGCACACTGGCCTGTGATCTTCCTCATTTAGCCTCCCAAGTACTGGAATTATAGGCATGTGCCACCAACTCAGCTAAGTAATACTATTTATATTTTATTTCATTTTACTTTTGTTGTATCTTGGACTTAGCCCAGGGAATTCTACTTTTGAGCTACATCCATAGACCTTTTTATAAAAATTTTACTTTGAAACAGGTATTTGTTAAGTTACTAAAAGTCTTGGTAAATTGTAGAGGCTGGGCATAAATCTGCAATTCTCCTCTCTCAGCCTCCCAAGTACTGGGATCACAGGCATGTTCCACTGGACTCAGCTGGGTGGCACTGTTCTAAATCCTATTGTGCTGGGTGTGGTGGTGCATGCCTGTAACCCTAGTATTTGGGAAGCTGAGATAAAAGAAATGAAGGTTTGAGGCCAGCCTCAGCAATTTGGTGAGATCCTCCGAAACATATTGAGACTCACTTTCAAGACAAAAGAAAAAAAAAAATATGGCAAGGATATAGCTGCAAGGGAGAAAGCCCTTTGGTTCAATCCTCAGTACCACAAAAATAAAGTAGGTATTACTATGCTGTCTTTGTGTTTGTGTGAGTGTGTGTGTGTGTGTGTGTGTGTGTGTGTGACTGAGAACCGAATCCAGAGGCATTCTACCTCTGGGTTACACCCTCAGCCTTTTTTTATTTTTATTTTTTTGAATCATGGTCTTGCTAGGTTGCTAAAAGTCTCACTAATTTGCTGGGGCTGATTTTGAACCTGTAATCATCCTGTCTTATCTTCCCAAGTACTAAAATTTCAGATATGCACCACCACATTCAGCTAAAATTGTCTTAATTTTGCCCATTGATGATGCTCAGTAAATATTGGCTAAATTAATAGGATTTACTTAAAATTTAAAAAGTTTCTTTTTTCTTTTTTCTTGGTGCATTGTAGCCATACATCTTAATTAGGTGGTAGAGGCATACAAGCACACATTATTTAGCTTTTCCCCAATTCCCACCACTTTCCCTTCTTCTCAGTTTGTCTTCTCAATCAGTTTGGGTAGTTGATTGACTTTGATATGTTTATGAATGTACATCATGTATATTAGGGAATTTCTCTTCTCTCCTCCCAATCCCCTCAGTTACCTTATTTGCTAATCTATGGTTTCTCTTTCCTTTCCTAGAGTTCTTTCCATGATCATTTTTCTCTTAGCTTTTGCATGTTAGGGAGAGCATCCAATTTCATACTTTTTGTGACTGGCTAATCTCACTTAGCATAATGTTCTCCAGTTCCATCAATTTCCCCACAAATAACATAATTTTTTTTTCATTTTTATGGCTGAGTAAAACTCCATTGTGTGACATATACCATAATTTGTAATTCATTAATCTGTAGATGGACATCTTGTCTGTTTCCGTAGTTTGGCAAATGTGAATCATATGGCTATAAACATAGAAATGCATGCATTAGTTTGGTAGTTTGGTTTTCATTTTTTTTTATAGATACCCAGAGGTGGTATTGCTGGATCATATGGTAGGTTTGTTCCCATTCTTCTGAGGACCCTCCATACTGTTTTCAAAGGTGGTTGCACTAATTTTCAATCCCACTAACAATGTATTAGAGTTCCCGTTCTCCACATCCTCACCAGCTATTTTTTTTCTTTGTGTTTTTAATGATTGCCAATCTAATTGGAGTTAGGTGAAATCTCAGGGTAGTTTTGATTTATATCTCTCTAATTGCTAATGGTGTTCAACATTTTTTATACATTGATTGGCCACTTGAATTTCTTCTTTGGTGAAATGTATATTTAGTTCACATAACCATTTTTTGAATAAGCTACTAGTTTTCTTAGTGCTGAGTTTCTTGAGTTCTCTGTATATTCCAGATATTAGTCCTCTATTGGAGGAATAGTCAGCAAAAGGTTTTTCCTATTCTGTTGGCTCTGTTAAGGTTCTTGATAGTTTCCTTTGCTGTAAAAAGCTCTTCATTTTCATGCAATCCCATGTATTGATCCACCTTTTAGTTTCTTGTGATTTGGGGTCTTGTTAAGAAAGTTTTTATCTGTGCCTATATGTTGCAGTGTTGGACCTATACCCTCTTCAAGAGCTGCAAGATATCTGGTCTGATTTTCAAGTCTTTGATTAATCTTGAGTTGATTCTCATGCAGAGTGAGAAAATGGGGTTTATTTCCATTTTTCTGCATATGGTTAATCAGTTGTGCCAACACCATTTGTTGAAAAGGCTATCTTTTTTCCAATGTGTATTTTGGTCCCTTTCTCAAAAATCAGTTGGCTGTAAGTGTACGAATTTGCTTCCTTGTCTTCTATTCTGCTTTATCGGTTTATGTGTTTTTTTTGTGTGAAAATGCCATGCTGTTTTTATTACTATGGCTTTGTAGTATAGTTTGGAGTTGGGTATTGTGATGCCTCCAGCATGGTTCTTGTTGCTGAGAACTACTTTGGCTATTCTGTATTATTTGTTGTTCCAAAGAAATTTAAGGACTGATTTTTTATGTCTATGTGAAATGAAATTTTTAGTTTATTTATTTATTTATTATTTTTATTTTTTATTGGTGTACTGAGGTTTCCAAGAACATTTGGTGAAGAAAATAATGATCCTTTCATTAAATATTGTTGAAAAATAATAATTACATGAAAAAGAATAAAGTTGGACCCTTACCTAACATCATATACAAATATTAACTCAAAATAGATAAAAGACATAGATGTAAATCTTAAGACTATAAACTTTTAGAAGAAAACTGGGTCATAACACTTCACAACATTGAAATTGGCAGTGATTTCTTGGATATTATTTCAAAGGCACAGGCAACATCAGAATAAACAAATTTCCTAAAAAAAATTGTACATCCAAAGACAATGTAAACAGAGTTAAAAGTTACTGATAGAATGGGGTAACAATATTTCCAAATGCTATATCTGAAGGTATATTAATATTCCAAATAGAAATCCTAAAAATTAGCAACAATAAAAGCAAACAATACAATTTAGAAATAGGTAAAAGATTAAAATAAATAATGAATCTCCAAAGATTTTAACCAATAAACACATGAATATATTCTTCTTTGCTTAGTTGTCTGCTGGATGGAAAATCTTGTTTCTCTGGTTCTGGTGTATATTACCTATTTCTTCTTTGTAGTTAATCTCTTTGAGTATTTTCTCTAGTGCTGGTTTTGAAGACATACCATTGAATCTGTAGATCAATTTTAGAAGAATGACCATTTTGATAATATTTATTGTGCCTGTCCCAAAACATGAAAGATTTTTTCATCTCCTACTGTCTCTTTTTTATTTCTTTTTCAATGTTTTGTAATTTTTTTTGTAGAGGTCTCTTATCTCCTTGGTTAAGTTTATTCCTAAGTATTTTATTGTGTGTGTGTGTGTGTGGGGGGAATCCTAAGTAGAAGTGTTTTCTGGAATTTTTTTCGGTGTATTTATGGTTAGTATACAGAAAAGCTTTGGAATTTTTTAAGATTGCTTTTGTATCAAGAATACTGGTTTCTCAAGTAAATTTTATAAGACTTTTATAGAAGAGATACTGCTCAATATATTCTGTGAAATAGAAAGAAATATGATTCTCCCTAATACATTCTATGAAGCCAACATCACTTTAATACCAAAATCAAATAAAGAGAGCTGAAGAAAAGAAAACTACAGGCCTATATTGTTGATAAACTTAGATGCAAATCTGTTAAACAAAATACTAGCAAAGTTCATTCAAAACCACATCAAGAAAATGATACATCATTACCAAATAAGGTTCATCTCAGGGATGTAATGTTGGTTCAACATATGAAAAACAATTTATGTAATTCATCACATAAACAGGACCAGAGACAAAAAACACATGGTCATTTCAATAGACACTGAAAACTCTTTTGACAGAATTTAGCACCCATTTATGCTAAAATCACTGCAAAGAACTTATGACTACAATGATAAATCTCATTGTAATGGATTTATCATGGTGGTGGCATGGGCCAGTAGGCTGTGGCTGGAAGAGTGGGTTCCAGTCTTGGGGATTATGTATGGTTACTCCTCCCCTTACTCTTTTTGTGTTGCTTCCAGCCTCCAAAATATGAGGACTACAGTCCCTGTGCTCTTCCTCTCTCTGCCTCCCACTACTATGGCCAAAGATTCACCATCCCTGGCCTCACATGGACTGAACCTGAAACCATAAGAAAATATTCTTTTCTCTGAGTTAAATGGTCAATCTTTTAGATTGTAGTTATAAGAATGCTGACCAGAAGATACACACGATGCACATAGACACATAGTACACACACATACACACACACACACACACACATATGGTACACACACATATATACATACATATTCCTATATAGAGATCTATCTATCTAGCTATCTATCATCTATCCACACACAGATATTGCCTAAAGAACATGGGATCTGACCCAAAAAGCTGTGAAGCTGCTAATGTTTAAAACTGTAATAGTTTGAAGCTGGGTGTAGTGGCGCACACTTCTCATCCCAGCAATTGGGAGACTGAGACCAGAGGATGGTGGTTTGTGGACAGCCTCAGCTACTTAGTGAGGTCCTCTGCAACTTAGTGAGACCCTGTTTCAAAATAAAGAATAATAAACAGAGCAGGGGGTGTAGCTTGCAGGTCAAATGCCCCTGGGTTCCATCCCAGACCTGCAAAAAATAAAAACTGTAATAGTTTGATTAATAAAATAAATTACAGCAGTATTGAGTTATAACTAAAAGGATAAAATAAGTAAGGAGGATTAAAGATGGCAGAATAAAGGAAGGCAGCATGTTTTCATTGCTCTGTTACTCAGAACTGAATCAGCAGGAAGACTGCCTCTTGGCAAGAGAAAAAGAAAAAAAAAAACAGAATTAAACAGAAGGAAGACAATCAAAACATGGCTGAGTTGGAAGCAACAGAGAGCAGAGGATTAAAGTCTAAAGAGAGATTCTATAGAATGGGAGAAGATCTTTGCCACCTACTCCTCTGATAGAGGACTAATATTTAGAATATATAACGTCCTTAAATTATTTAACACTAAAACAATGAATAACCCAATCAGGAATGGATGAGTGAACTAAAGAGACACTTCACAAAAGAAGAAATACAAAATGGCCAGTAAATATGTGCACAAATGTTCAACATCATTAGCAATCAGGAAGATATAAATCAAAACTAAATGGAGATTCTATCTAGTTACAATCAGAAGGAGAATACCAAGAAGTCAAACATCAATAAATGCTAAAGACCATGTGTATGTGAGGAAATAGGAACTCTTAAACACTGTTGGTAGGGTTGCGAATTAGTGAAGGTGTTATGGAGTTCAATGTGGAGATTCCTCAAAAAATTTGGAATGGATCCACCATATAATCCAGCTATATCACTCATAGGTATCTTCCCAAAATGACTTAAGTCAGAATATTATGGTAATATATGCATATCCATGTTTATGGCAGCACAACTCGCAATAGCCAAATTATGGAGCCAACCTAGGTGTTCATCAACAGATGAATGGATTACAAAATTGTTGGATATGCATAATATGTAATTCTATTGAGTAATAAAGGAGAACAAAATTATCTCATTTGTAAGGAAATTAATGGACCTGGAGAACATTACATTAAATGAAATTAGCCAGTCACAGAAACTGAAAGGTCAAGTTTTTCTCTCACATAGGAAAGTGAGTTTAGACAATGGAGGAGAAATCCCAGTGGGGTAAGTGAGATGGTCTTCGATGAGGAGGGAAGGGATGATTAATGAAGGCAACATTTCCATTGGCATTATGTACATGTGAGAGAATTTGAATGCCAATCTCAATATCATGTATGAGGAAGAAAGAGCGTAGAGAGGAAGGCAGGGAAAAGCTTACCAGGTACTGTGTGCATGCATGTGATCATCACTATAAATTGATTTATGAGACACTATAAGACTATAATACACAATAACAAGTATAAAAGAGATAAGTAAAACTGAAAATAAAAAATTTCAAAAAATGCACTAAGCCATAAGGACTTCTCCAAAGTCCTCTGGAGAAGTGAAAAGCACTTTTAATGTCATATGAAATATAAATAATGTGAAACTGGAAATCTTGATTTAAAATTGAGTTCTGATACTTATCATGTATTATTCATGTATTATTTAATATTCAACCTCAGCCTTGATTTCCCACTTTGCTTTACTTCTTTTCTGAGTTTTTATGACCATCACATCAGATAATGTAGGCCAAAACACTATGAAGCTACAAATCGATGTAAAATATTAGCTATTATCTCTTAGGTTTATTAGCCTATTGAAATGGTTTTTTAAATTATGGTTTGAGGGCCCAGAGAGATGCCCTAATCCTTGGTTTTAGAAAACCAGATGATTTTCATAAGGTGATATTCATTCGGTTTTTACTCTCATCAAAGTAGAGAATGATTGAAATTGGGCTTTAAAGAAAAAAGAATGAGGAATTTTTAAAAGTTTGTTTTTATTCCAGAATTCCAAACATTCCAGACATTGAGAGTAAAGTAGGGAAAGACTGGAAGAGCCAGGCTTGCTTAACAATGGCGGGAAGTTTTTTCATGACAAGTGTTCCTACCAAATTCAGGTTTTGTTTGCCTGCTTTTGTTATCATCTTGTAAAAGATCCTTACAGATGTTAAAATGAAAGTTTCATGAATGATATGTGAGTAGGAGCCAAAACATCTCCTGAGATAGAAGGAATTTAAAAAAAAAAAAAGAGAAAGAAGAAAAAATATTAAAGGACCTTTGTTTGTTTTCATGGCAAGTATATAGTTTCTTATACTGTGTATTGTATTAAAAGTTCTTTTCATGGCCAGTTCAAGTAAGTCATCCTTTGGTAGTTTTTTTGCTTCCCCATCTCATATCATATTATACTGCAGCTTCAAAGCTCTGTTTTTATTATTTTGCTCTTAAGAACTTGACAAAGACTGAAGAGTTTACAGTACTGGCAAAATCCAATGCGCATTTCATAAGCAACATCTTGTGCTGCAGAAAAGGAGTGAATTACCTTCTGATGGCTAGGGGGCTAGACGCATACATGTGAAAAAACATTCTTTCTTCCTTTTCATGCATTGTCTATGCCTAATTATCTTTCTGAAACCTCAAACATTTTTGTTCTCTGGGTGTTATAATCACTTGATATTATCAATGATTCCATTGTCTTAAATACACCCTTGTTTTCTTGGAACCAGTTTTTATATTGTTCTTTAGGCTTCTGGGTCTATAACACTAATGATAATTTAAAATCTTCAAATCTTCAATTATGTTAAAAAATAATTTACCCAGGAATCTGAACACTTCAGTCACTCTCAAGTTGGAAGAGAAAGATAATATTCAAGTCTCTAGTCACTTCGATTTTCCTAGCTATCTGCTTTGTAGATTTGGACAAATATTATAGCATTTCTCTAAAGGCTGATTTGCCAGGCTTTTAAAAAGTGAATTTTGTGTTCTTTGGTTTTGGATTCAACTGTAACTTGTGAAACACTTCACATTTCAAATCGCAAAAGTGACTTCCCATTTATTTAGATAAGTATAGATGTAGCCCTCAGAGGGTAATGGGCACTGCTAAGGTTTTATGTAGGGAGTTTTAGTTTTCTTTCTTTTCAAATTGATCATCTGCCTGAATTGCATAATTAAAGGACACAGCTTCAACTAGAAAACCAATGACCTATATGAGATCCTTGATCCTGAAAAATGCAACTCATTGATTTACAGATTGCTGTTGACAATTCAAAAACAAATGCTTTAATAAAGCAAGTTGTTTTTGAATGTTAACATAATAACCACGATAGGCAGGTTTTTATAATCAGAGGCTAATCATTATTAATTCCTTTGACATTCAGTACAGTGACATTAATTATAATGAACTATTCCAGCAAACACCAAGTGCAGTCCAGAACTCGGTTGCAAATATGCTACCATTTGCAAGTCACAGTTGTACAATCACTGGCAAGTGCAGCTATATTGTCCAATTTTGAGCATCTTATCATAAATATGTAAATTTTCTGCAGATTAAAAATAAAAGGACTAAAAAATAGGGCTGGGGGTGTAGCTTGGAGGTAAAATGCCCCTGGGTTCTATCCCCAGCATCACACACACACACACACACACACACACACACACACACACACACACACATCTAGTTTTGAAGCTTTTAACCATTAAACTTCATTTTTTCTTGTATTCTATGATTTTAAAATTTTGTTTGACTTAAAACCTTTCTATTTTTAGATATAGCTATTTTTCTAAGATATCTCCATTTGATATTTGTATGTTCTCATTCTTTACTGGTTCTTTTTTCTTTTTGCCAGGTGATTTGTATTCGTTGTTTTTATATACTCTGACTGAAGCATTTTAGTCTCACATCATAATGCAATTCAGAGGGATAGTGACATACATGTACACAGCAATCGGTGAGTTGCCCCTTTGGCTCCTTCTACTTCCCCATACATGATATTGGGATTGGCATTGGCGTCTCACACATGTACATGACATCAGTAGAGGAATATACCTCATTAATTCCCCCTCCCTACCGTCACCACCCTCCCTTAAACCACCTCCTCTGCTCTGCCCCACTAGGGTTTCTCTTCCATTATCTGAAGTTTTTCTTATTTCCCAAATACTCCCTAGCTTCTGCTTGTGAGAGAAAATATGTGACCCTTCACTTTGTGTGACTGAATAATCTTACTTAATGTTGTCTGGGTCCATTCATTTCTGTGAAAATGACATAATTTTGTTCTTCTTTATGGCTGAGTGGAATTCCATTGTGTGTGTGTATACCATAATTTTGTGATCCATTCATCTGTTGATGAACATTTAGATTGGTTCCATAGTTTGGCTGTTGTGAATTGTGCTGCTATGAACATGGATATACATGTATCACTATAATATTTCTGATTTCAGTTTCTTTGGAAAAATACCCAGAAGTGGTATAGCTAGATCATCTGGTGGATCCATTCCCAGCTTTCTGAGGAAATTCCACACTGATTTTTACAGTGGCTGCAATAATTTTCAACCCCACCAACAGTGCATAAGCTTTCCTATTTCCCCACATTTTCTTCAGTATTTATTATTGTTTGACTCCTTGATACTGATGATCTAACTTGGGTTAGATGGAATTTCAGCGTAATTTTGATTTGTATCTTTCTGATTACTAATGATGTTGAACATGTTTTTTTTTTAATATTTATTGACCCTTTGTATTTCATCTTTTGTGAAATGCCTATTTAGTTCACATGATCATTTTTATTGAATTATTTTATGCAGTACATTTCTTAGGTTCTTTGCATTTTTTAGATATTATTCCTCGATCAGAAGAGGAAGGGGGTAGCTAGCAAAGATATCTATTCTGTTGGCTCTTTATTAAGGTTCTTGATGCTTCTTTTTTGCTGCATAGAAATTCTGTAATTTAATACAATCTTATGTATTAATTCTCATTTTAATTTCTTGTGCCTTGGGGGTTTTATTGAAGAAGTTTCTTTCTGTGCCTATATGTTGGAATGTTGGGCCTATCCATTTCTCTAGTAATTTCAAAATCTTTTGTCTAATCTACAATCTTGAGTTGACCCTTTTGTGGTGTGAGAGATTAGGATTTTATTCCATTTAACTACAAATTTTATTTTATTATTATTATTTTTGTGGTACTGGGGTTCCTGGAAGCCCTTCTACCTCCAGGCTACACTCCCAGACCTATTTTTTTATAGTTTTTTTATTTGGAAACAGGGTCTCTTAAGCCAGCGAGGCTGGCTCCGAACCAGCGCGATCCTCCTGTCTCTGCCTCCCAAGTGCAGGGATTACAAGCGTGCGCCACCATGCCTGGCTAACTACAAATTTTAAATAGAGGTATAACACCCGCTTACTCTTTTCACTAGTTTGAATGGAGTGAATGTGAATCCTTTTATCACTTTTCAAGTTTAGTTGCAGTAGAAAAAAATTACTCCCTAACATATGAATACTCTAAATTACTGCTAATTTGTTTTGTCTCAGACATTTAGGCTCTGTTATATCATCATTATATCATCATTTTTTTCCTGAATGCTTTTGATAATGGTGTCTTTTTTGTAGACAGTGATGTAGTAGAAGACATGCAAATTTTAGAATCAAACAGCTCTGTTATTTATTTATTTTATGATTCAGAGAAAAAATAGTGTTTACTTTAATGAGAGAACAAGACTTGTAATACTAGCTATAATGCAGCTCAGAGCACACGATAGATGTTCAATTCATGATAATCGGTGCTAACATTTACTGTCAAACTGTCCATTTAAGCACAGCTTACAAGCATCATTTTGTCTGGTCATCAGAACAAGGTATACAATAAAAAGAATCAATTTAAAGATAAAGTAAGAGAGCGCATAGAGAAATGGCAGTTGAATAAGGTCCTCCAGCAATCACCTCCTCACAGACACACTATAAGCAGCAACTTGCTTAACCTAACTACATTCACAAGAACGAAAAAAGCCAGGTAAGAAATCATGGAGCTTGGTTTTAGCATAATTCAAGGAAAAGTCACACTGAAGAATGGAGGAAGGGAAGAGTTGACGGCATTGCCCCTCCACTTACTCCAATTCATATGGAGAGAGATGCCTCCTGCTTGGGAGAGGAAGAGGAAATTAAGTCCACCCCTTAAGCCTCTATACCAGATCCACTACAGTGAACCTGCTGTTGAGAAGAGTCCAACAACCTATACTCTGGACTAATGCCTCCAGATTCTGCAGCTAGAACTATGACAGCCAGATAAAAAAGAAACTGCCTCTACCATCTCTCTTCCAGGGAGCATCAGAGGAAGAAACAAGAATCTACCCATTGAGAAACACGGCATAGGTATATATCTTGGAGTTCAGAGCTGGTGCCACTATGGCGAAAACTCAAATTAAGCAAACCCAAAATGCCCTATATTCAGGTAGGAGCTCACAGACAAGCCTGTAGACTTGGTCTGGCATCAAGTGGAGACCTGTGCATTAGGAGACAGTCTTGGGTTTCTGCCTGAATCATTACCAGTTTTGAGTGGTGCTAGAGTACCCTTGCCCCACACCATGCAGGTCCCCACAGCTGAGAATCAGGTGCAGCTCAGCTCAGTGTCAGCCTTGGTGACCAACAGACCAGACGGTTTCCACCAGCCAGCTATACAATCTTTGGTAATAACTGAGGAGACCTGGGGTGGGACAGTCTGGAAAGAGGCTGATCAGTTGGCATTATTATGATTGTGTTAGATGTAAGAAGTCTTGGCTTGCTATTGCACAAGTAGGATGGCTATATCTAATGATAGCACACTGTATATATATAAAAGAGAAGTAAGGAGTTTGATTATTTTCACTATAAATAAAAGATTAACTTTTGAAAAAATTTAACCAAATTACCTTTAACCAGATTCAAACCTTATGTAATAGATAATGTATTTAAGTACCACATGGTACAACATACACATGTACAATTTTTATGTTTTTACATATCATTTAAAGATAATGATTCATAAGAAGCAAAATAAGGCAACTAAGATTCATAGATATTTAATAATTTATCCACACCACGTAAGTGCTGAAATAGTGGATTGATTGAGGATGTGAATTCAGAAAGTATTATTCTAGAGCCCATATATTTTTTCTTTTTTTTCTTCTTATTTTAATGTGGATCATATTGAAAATGTCATACATTTAGACTGCTTGGTACCCCCTCCCTCCCACTTTCCCTTTCACCCCTCCCAACAATGAGTGTCCAGGTTAACTATGCTACATTCATACTTTTACACATATTCAAATGTAGCTCCTCCATTAATAAACCTCTGCCTTTTTCGTCTCCTACCCTTCCCTTTCAGCTTTGCTGAGGTTTCCCTCCATTATCTGGAGTCCCTCTGTTATTCCTAATAGTCCCTAATTTGGGCATATTAGAGAAAACATATGTCCCTTCTCTTTCTGTGCTTGGCTGGTCCAATTTACCATAATGTTCTTCAGGTCTTTCCATCTTCGTGCGAATGACATGATTTGTTCTTTTTTTATAGCTGGGTAGAATTCCGCAACTGAATTGAATAGACACTTCACAAAAGAAGAAATACAAATGGCCAACAGATACATAAAAAGATATTCAACATCATTAGCCATTAGGGAAATACAAATCAAAACTACACTGATATTCCATCTAACCCCATTCAGATGGCAAGCATAAAGAAATCAAATAAAACAAATGCTGGTGAGGATGTGGGGAAAGAGGAACTCTTTATTCTGTTGGTGGGAGTGCAAACTAGTTGAGCCACTATGGAGATTAGAATGGAGATTCCTTAGAAAACTGGGAATGGATCCACCATATGAGCTGGTTCTACCACTCCCGGGTATCTTTCCAAAGAAGTTGAAATAAGAAAACTACAGTAAGTAACATATGCATACCCATGATGTTCATAGCAGCACATTTTGTAATAGAGCCCATGTTTTTAAGCTTTTTTTTTTTTTAAAACAGGGTCTCATTGAGTTATGAAGGGCCTCACTAAATAGCCGAGGCTATCCATGAACTGCAATCCTCTGGTTTCAGCCTCCCAAATGCTGGGATAATAAACGTGTGTTACCATGCCCGGCTAGTTGGGTTATTTTTTTTATCTTTCATTATTCATCTATTTCTCTTATATTATACAAATTCATGCCAGATGAATTAATTTTTAGGCAGAAAGTTCACTTTTATAAATTGTAAATAGCACTTTAGGAATCAGTATTCCAGGAATATCCTCTATTTGTAGGAATTAAGTAGTGTTTGGTTTATCAGGGGGTACTTCTGAGTTTTTGTGTATTTTTTTTTCAGCCTCCCTTTCTCTTTCTTCACTTCTTTTTCTTGTTACACCCTCTTCTCTTTCTATCTCTCTCTCTCTGTTCTTCTCTGTGTGTGTGTGTGGGTGTGTGTGTGTAGTACTGAGGATTAAACCCTGGAGTATTCTACCTGTGAGCTACGCCCCCATTCCTTTCTTATATTGTTTCTTTTTTTTTTTTTTTTTTTTTTGAAGCAGGGTCTCACTAAGTTGCAGAGGGCCTTGTTAAGTTGCTGAGGCTGGCCTTGAATACTGGCATACACCACCATGTCCGGCCCCCCGCTCTCTTTTCACTACAGAGCTGTCAGCCTATCCTACCTGACTGCTTTTAGCATTAAGCTGTGACCCCATAGCTCTGCAAAGCTAATTGCAGCAGAAGCATTTGTTCTCTTCAGAGCCTGGACTATTCTTACAACCATCTCCATCACCATGTCACTTTCTATTCCATTTTAAGAGTGAAAATAAAAAAGAAATAGGACAAATAAAATGAAATAAGCTGAAAGATAACTTCATAAAATAGCAAAGATAAAACAATAAAAATATGCACCTGTATTAAACACACACACATGGAACCAAATGGGTAAAACCTGTTCAGAGGATCCATTAAATCACTCATTTAAACCTAGGATTATTGAAAACAGAAAGGGATACTCTGAATAGGCTGCATGTTTAAATCAGTGGACATTTCTCATAGACAGTCAATAAAAGGTTCCATTTTCTCCCCTGGCTCATTGCTTTCTGTCTTCAACTACCTTCTATACTATCTGTTTGGGTCAGTATTTTTAATACTGACCACATAACTTAGAAGAAAGATTATTTATTTTCTTAAAGTCTATGTGAGGACAGAAACTGTAGATCTCAGGCCATGATGGCCAGAGATGGAGAGAGGGAAGAGCAAAATAGAGGGGAAAGCAGGAGACATATATAATCCCAAGACCACATCCTCCAGCCACAAGCTACTGGCCTATGGGTACCAACCAGGTAAATCTATTACAGTGAATTTATTTGCTACTGGAATTATAACATGACTTTACTATATCAATCATGAATTTTTTTAGGAGACTTTTATATCTAACTATTAACACCATCCATCCTCCCAACTTGTTGAGTAAAGAATCAGTTTGTAGTATTTTTTCAGTATATACAGTTATTTCTTGTATACTTACCTTTGAGGGCAGAGAAATGTAGCTTCTAGGTATCCTAAGTTGTAAGTCCTTTCCTGATTTCCAATTACTCAAATTGCAATTATATAGTTTAAAAAATGGGACTGTGCATTTGTTGTTGTTTTTGAGTGTTTTTTAAAGTTTTATTTCATGATAAAAGAATGGTAGTGTCTTGAATTGGCATTCTATTTGTGATTGTATGAAAACCAATATAGGAAGACCAGTTGGGGTGTCTTTAGTAAACTCTCTGCTTCCTCAGTAAAATTCATAAATAATAACACTTCAAATTTTTTCTATTTAGGACCTAGAAAATTAAGAGAAAAAAATTATAAGAGAACAGTTCGTTCAACAAACTCATTGTAGAGATGAATTAATAAGGTCTAGAGAAAGGAAATGATTTGCCCTACAAATCCCAGAGATAACTGGTGATTCATTTATTTTGGGGGGTGGTACTGGGGTTCCTGGAAACCCTTTTACCTCTGGGCTACACTCCCAGACCTATTTTTATTTTTTTATATTTTTTAAATTTGGAAACAGGGTCTCTTAAGCCAGAGAGGCTGGCTTCGAACCTGTGTGATCCTCCTGTCTCTGCCTCCCAAGCATGGGGATTACAAGCATGCACCACCATGCCCGGTGCATGGTGACTCTTTTAAGGACTGGAATTCGATGTTTTTTGTTTAAAAAATAAAGTTATCTAGAAGTGGTGGCACATGCCTGTAATCTCAATACTTGAGAGGCTAAGAGGATTGTAAGTTCAAGCATATAGGAACTTAGTGAAACTCACTTTCAAAATAATAAATAAATAAACTATGATTGAGAGTTCAGTTAATGGATAAAATACCCTGGGTTCAATACCTAGTACCAAGAAAAGATAAAAAGTAATTTAAGTGGGCAATATAAGCCAATCTGATGAATATGTTGGTGCATGAACAATTTGGTAGTACCTTTTTCTGATCAGTCTTTTTGAAGTGTTGAGAAGACTCTTTTTGACACTTGGGCACTAGTGTATATTGTTTTCATCCATTATTCTTCTTACCTATGACAGGGATTTTAAGAAAGCATGGACTTTGCTTGGGTGCTTGCCTGTTGTCCCAGGGATTCATGTTGCTGAGTCAGGAGGATCTCAAGTTCAAGGCCAGCCTCGTGAGAACCTGTCTCAAAAGAAAAAAAAAAATAATAATAATATTTACTTTCTTTAACTTCTAGTGAATTTTTTCTCTTCGCCTCAGTGTCTACTCCTCATTCAGCCCTTCCCATAAGACCATTCTCAAGCACTGAGCCATTGGAGCACCAATAGCATTTGCCATATTCACTCTTGTTTGAGTGTCTGTCTTCCCTATTATGCAACAAGTCTCCTGAATGAAAGATTAGGTCTATGATCTTTAAAAGTACAGTCCATAGACAGCCTGCTCAAATTTTGTGGGCCCTACCCCAGACTTAAAATCAGATTGTTTGGAGAGGTGAAGAAAATTTTCAGGATGTACAGTGTTAACAATTACCAGGTAATTTTAGTGCAAAGAAATTTTAGCAGCACTGGATTTAGACTTATTTCTCTACTCTGTCTAGTGCAGAGCCTGCAATAAGTGTTGCATAAATGAATCAGTGAATTAGAAGATGAATGGATGACAAATATCAAATATTCTCATATGAAATACATATGAGATCTGTAGGATTCTACTAGATCTAATTAAGATTAGATCTAACTACTTATTTCATGCACTACAAAAGTGTAAAGATTTTACTTGTATTTATAACAGTTATTAAAAGCATCTGCTTTTATGGTCTGTGATGGTTAATTGTATGTGTCAACCTGACTGGACTCAAAGGTAACCTGTAAAATATAATTTCTGGGATGATTGTAATGATGTTTCTAGAAAAATTGCCCTTTGAATAAGTGAAATGAGTAAAAACTCTCCAGCCCTTACCCAGTGTGTGCTGACACCATATTCTCTCTTTCTTCCTCTCCTTTCCTCCCCTCCCCTGCCCTCCTCTCCTCTCCCTCTCCCTCTCCTCTCCCTCTCCCTCTCCCTCCCTCTCCCTCCCTCTCCCTCCCTCTCCCTCCCTCTCCCTCCCTCTCCCTCTCTCTCTCTCTCTCTCTCTCTCTCTCTCTCTCTCTCTCTCTCTCTCTCTCCTCTCCTCTTCTCTCTTCTCTCTTCTCTCTTCTCTCTTCTCTCTTCTCTCTTCTCTCTTCTCTCTTCTCTCTTCTCTCTTCTCTCTTCTCTCTTCTCTCTTCTCTCTTCTCTCTTCTCTCTTCTCTCTTCTCTCTTCTCTCTCTCTCTCTCTCTCTCTCTCTCACTGAGACACCATTTTTCCCTTTTGCCATTGGACATCAGAACTCCAAGTCCTAAAGCCTTTTTGGCTTCAGACTGAGAATTATATCGTCATCTCGGCTGGGCCCATAGATTTTGGATATGGACCTAACCATTTTACTGTTTTCCCTGGTTCTCCTGCAAGCATAATGCGTATGGTGGGACTTCTATATATGTATCCTATTGTCTCTGATTTCCTGGCGAACACTGACTAATACTGGTCCCTGCTGCTCCCCATGTCAATATTGGTATATGTACACCCCATTACAGTATTGCAGTATATACTTTCTGCTATTTCCCACATCAGCTCCTCAGCCTGGACACAGGACAGTCCTTTCACCAGTTCCTATAAAAAAGCCATTCATGAAGAACAGTTTTTAAGAATAGCATATTTGCTGAAAATTAGGGAGATCATGGGGAAGTATTTGTATCATGGAATCCCTTTCATGTCCTCTCTCCTGCTAGGATGACTCCTAACCTTTCTCTTGTGTAAGCATAACTCTAAATCTCATCAGCACCTACCTTTAAAGTTACCCAATGAAACTCATGCAATAAAATTCAACTCTAGTTGCTCAGTAGAAAGCCTGTACTGTTTTGTTGATCTACTATCCTAAGAAGATGACCAGAACTTCACTTTTTATATTGATTTAATACTGTCTATCTTTTACATTTCCACACACCCCTTAGAATTGATGGAGGGTGGCTTTTTCCTAATTACATGGCTGGATTCTCTATGGTGCCCTGCAGATCACAGAAAAGGTGGTTTGGCAGGTTAATGGTTAAACATTGCAAGGTTCACAGATAAGGTATCTCAGCCAGAAGTCTAATGTGTGTTTCCACTTTGATAGAAAAAATGAGGAGGGAGAAAAATACAGAAACATAGCAAGTGTGTATCTCATCTGATGGATGCTAAGCCTTCTGTTCTATTTTCAACCATTGTTCTTGTGGAATCCTCAATTAAATATTTGTCAGGATTTCCTCACATTTGGCTGACCCCAGAAATTCAGGTCTGCACATTATAAGTTGATGAGTCCAGACATTTAGTGGAAATTAGTTTGCTCACCTTTCTGACTGGTTTTCTGTTTAACTCAGAAGACTAGGAAGCCCAGAAGCACTCTGGCCACAGAGGTGATTTGGAACATGGCTAATGGACAGCTAGCCTTGGGTTGAATCAGTAGTCATGGTGATATTGTAGGCCGCTGAAATATTTGCACTTGGCCGAACTATATAGAGAGAAAGGTTTTAAAGCTTCATTATTATTATTATTATTATTATTATTATTATTATTAATTATAAATAAAAAGAACATGGGTTTTAGGCATTTGTGTTTATGTATTTTGTGGTATATGTGCATAAAAATGTATCCAGGAATGTTTCAAAACACACTTGAGCATATAGTAAAGTGATTAGGTGGTTATCATGTTTTTATTGATTGTACCAGTATGTCAGATACAGTTTTCAAAGTGATTTCATGCCCATTATTTCATTAATCTTACTATAATTCTCCAAATTAGAAAGGTAGAAATTTTCTCCATTTTATAGAAAAAATAGAGGGCCTCAGTTGTTTTTTAACAAATGATTGTCAATTGTAGGAAAATGGGTGAAACTGGAAAAACTTATGCTAATTGAGATCAGTCAGTCTCAGGAAGTCAAGGCAAGTGTGTTTTCTCTCGTTTGTGGAAACTAAAGAAAATACAGAACATAAGGGGCTTCAAATAATTCAAATGTAGATCTGTAGAGTTATTGAAGGAGTTAGACATGAAGTAGGGAGAAGAAGGTGGACTGAGGAAGGAGCAGTTCATTAATACTATGCCAAATATAACTACCATGTTCTCTAACTCTTGTGGGGAGGGAAGAGTGGAGAAGGGTTTCCATGTGAGGGTAAAGCATACTGGTACAATCAATAACTAAAAGTATGATAACCACCTAATCACTTTACTATATGCTCAAGTGTGTTTTGAAACATTCCTGGATACATTTTAGTGTGTGTGTGTGTGTGTGTGTGTGTGTGGTGCTGGGTATTGAATCCAGGGACATTTCTACCTTCAAGCTATACCCCCAGACTAATTTTTTATTCTTTACTTTTTTAATTAAAAACAATTTCTTTTTTGGTGGTACTGGGGATGGAACCCAGGGGCATTCTACTTCCAAGCTACACTCCCAGACCTATTTTTTATTCTTTATTTTGAAACAGAGTCTCACTTAGTTGTGGAGGGCCTCACTAAGTAGCCAAGGCTGGCTGCGAACCCCGATCTTCCTGTCTCAGCCTCCCAAGTGCTGGATTACAAGAATGCACCACCATGCCCATCTATGTATGTATGCTTCTAAGTATTTTTAACATCATAATTTCACTATTATATATAACTGCAATGCACAAATAAATATGATATCCCTAAGATAAATAATAGGAACATTTAAGTTCATTTCTAATTACTGAGAATTGCTCATACTCAGATGGAAGATACAACTTTTTTTTCTGGTTAAAAGAAAACTGGTTCAGATCCCCCTTCACCAAGATTGGCAGGCAATACAGTGATAATCATCTTTTAAGGTCACCTTCCCTTATCTTAGATTAAACTTCTAGGAAAAGGACATGGTCCTTTGCCATGGTGATCACCATTCCAAGGCTTCTTGCCCAGAATTGAGTAATCTCCCTGAAGATGGAAGTTCTCTCCTTCATGGGTTGAATCATGGGGTCCCTGTGTCTAACCTCTCTGAGCCTATTCTTAGCAGCTGCCCTTACAGGTTCCCTTGTAGGTTGTCCACTTCCCTTGAAAAACTATCTCCAAACATGCTTCTGATAAGATGGTTCTGTAACCTGCCCAGTCCCTTCCCCATTTTTGTTTGACCTTTATGTTGATAGCTTGGTCTTCCTCACAGTAGGGCAAGCACCTAGGTATTTGGGGTTCTAGGTTCCAAGTGTGTTTCAGGGGGAGATTGTAGAATTTGCTCCCATATGATATCATTTTCTATTGATCGAAGCAGCCCTATAGTCTGTCCAGGTTCAAGACAGTGGATCTAGATCACACCCCTAGATGGGAGGTGCGTCCAGAAGTTCCTGATAGTCTTTAATTTGCCACACTACCTTTCTGAGATGTTCTCAGGTTTAGAGAATTATGCTCTAATCTTCTCTGCTGTCTATTCGCCTTAAACAAGATATCTCCACAGTGAGTTTGTCCTTGAAACACAATTCCTTTGTTTGCAACAGTGGGTCCATTGTCTCGTGGTGAAAGAGGCTTAATTACTAATTAATAAGTGCCCCATAGTGACATAGCCAGGTCTCAGTTCCTAAACTGTCAAGGGTCTTCCCACTTCCCGAAATTAGCGTTGGCAGTGGGAGATGCCTTTATTGTGTTGTGATAAATTAACTTCCTTTGAGAAACTAAAAGATTTGAAGGTCTTTTTTTTCATTCTGCTAATTTTAGTTCTTATTAAATCCTCCTGCTAGATATAAGTATCATGAGTATTGACTGAATGAATTGAGTGAATGAATGAGAAAATATGTAATATTGAAGGGACGTGTGTCTGTTGATTTTAACAAGGAGAGGATTAATTAGCAGTTTGAAGCATCTAGGCTGCCACCTATGTCAACACTGATTTCACCCAGTCTTCAAGGAGTTAGATTTAAATGGTTGCCTAATGGGAAAACAGAATAATTCAGGTGTGAGGTTCTCAAAGCATGGACACTCAAGAAATGGCAGTGGGCTTTGTTTTCCCCTGTTAAAATAAGATTTTCAACGCCATCTCGCTGTGATAATGAAGTAGTTGTTAATTCTTACATGGTAGCCCCCTCAGGCTAATCTCTTTAAAGCACTAATTTCTGAGAGAGCTTGAATCACACATCAAATTCTACTTTTCATAAAAATTCAATGAAACATCAAGCCAGAGGCAGGACAGATGTTGCCCTTATGAAAGTGATCAGTGCAACACTTACTGAAAGTTCATTTACAGGGGCATCGTTTTATGTAATGCGCTTGTTAGTAGTACTCGAATGTCTAGCTAATGAGCTGCTTAAGTAGTTTCTAGGTCTGGAATGGGACCCTGGAACCTGAGGTCTTAACAAATTCCTTAGGGGATTTTTTTTCACATTGTTTTAAACATAACCTACCTTACATACATACACACATACATATATACATACACATATATACATATATTTATATGCACAAATACAAATAAATAGGTGCTAATGGTTTCCAAACACACACACACACACACACACACACACACACACACACGAGTGAGAGCCAAGAAAATGTAGACTGGGATAGTGAGAGGGCTAAGGAGAAAAGGCCTGCTAATGAATCTGATCGTCTGACTTCATGCTTTCTGCAGTACACTCCATTACACCTTCCAGAAGACTTTCCATTATGTCAGAATAGTTACTTTTCCATTCCACAAATCTAGTCTTACACTTTTGCTTAAAAAACTATGATAGCCTGGCATGGTGGCACACGCTTGTAATCCCCGTGCTTGGGTGGCGGAGACAGGAGGATCGTGCTGGTTCGAAGCCAGCCGTGCTGGCTTAAGAGACCCTGTTTCTAAATAAAAATATAAAAAAAAAAAGGTCTGGGAGTGTAGCCCGGAGGTAGAAGGGTTTCCAGGAACCCCAGTACCACACACACAAAAAAGAAACAACAAAACAAACAAACAAACAAAAAATAACTATGATAGTTTCTTATTCCATATGGAAACAAGTTTAATTTATTCATCATAATTTTAATTGCAATCTTTCCACTTGCCCAGATCCATCCCCCATCCTACTCAGACTATAGTTGCCTGCTTGTCATTTGCGAAGTAAGCCTCCTATCTCTACATTGCTTTGCTTTGCTTTAAGCTTTGTCTTTTCTTTTTTTTTTTCTTTTTTTTTTTTTGCAGGTCTGGGGATGGAACCCAGGGACATTAGACCTCTGAGCTACACCCCCCTGCCTTATTTTTTATTCTTTAATTTGAAACAGGGTCTCACTAAATTGCAGAGGGCCTCACAATAAGTAGCTGAAGCTGTCGGCGAACTGTGCTCCTCTGGTCTCAGCTTCCCAGCTGCCCAAATGCTGGGATTACAAAAGTGTGCCACCACGCCCAGTTTAAACTTTCTTTCTGAAATGCTCCTGTTTTATTTGGAATTGAGAGATCTTAATGTTCCTTATCTTAATCTGGATTAAGATTGAATACTCAGACTTCAATATGAAAATAAATAAGTTACTTGCCTTGTGGTCTTTACTGACATCTAAGATTTTAAGAGATAAACTTGAGAAAAATTTATTCATAGGTCAGTGATACAGTATTTTGGGGAGTAATTTTTTATGCAAACTCAAATTCTGGATATTACTAAAAAGCAATGGTAGTGAAGACTATATGGCCTATAGGAACTACCCTAAAAATTTAGTTGGGGATTTTGTTTGTTTGTTTGTTTGTTTGTCTTATGGTATTGAGAACTGAACCCAGGGACATTCTACTTCTGAGCCATACCCCCAGCTCATTATATTATTTTTTATTTTATTTTACGAGGTACTGGGCATAGAACCCACATTTTACTTCCAAGCTACACCCCCAGCCCTATTTTTCATTCTTTATTTTTTTTTTTTAATTTTATTTTATTGGTGCACTGTATTCATACATCATAGTGGGATACAAACTTTTGTAGACATACATGCACACATCGCCCAGTCAGCCCCCACCCGATCCCCACCCCATTCTCTCCCCATCCCTCCTTCCCATGCTTGGCTTAGTGGTTGACATCTACTATTATAGCAATTTATCCAAAATTAAAAATGATAATCTCACATAACAGTTTCATTTGTCTGATACCAAGCGTTTGATGATTTAAAGATAGCATTTCAATATTTCTTTTTGCTTTCTTTCTTACTAGAGCATATTTTTTCTGTTTTTTTAGGTGAAACTATCATATATTTATTTTTCAGAAAAAAATCTATCCTAATATGGAATATGAATTCTAGATACCCAAAACGATCTTGAAAAAGAACAAAGCTAGCAGATATATATTTTCTGATTTCAAACCATATAAAGCTACAATAATTGAAACAGTGTAGTACTGTTCTAAAGGCAGATATATAGACCATTGGAGTTAAATACAAGCCTAGAGCTAAATTTTTCCCTATATTGTCAAGTTATTTTTGACAAGGTTTCCACGAACATTTGGTGGTGGAAATAATAATCTTTTAACTAAATATTGTTGAAAAATAATAATTACATGGAAAAGAATAAAATTGGACCTTTACCTAATCCCATATACAAGTATTAACTCAAAATAGATAAAAGACCTAAATATAAATCTTAAGACTATAAACTTTTAGGAGAAAATCTGGGTCATAAAACCTCACAACATTGAAATTGGCAGTGATTTCTTGGATATGATTTCAATGGCACAGGCAACAGAAGAATATACAAACTCCCTAAAAAATAAAAGAAAATATTGTATATCCAAAGACAATGTAAACAGAGTTAAAAGTTACTAATAGAATTGGATAAAATATTTCCAAATGCTATATCTGAAGGTATATTAATATTCCAACTAGAAATCCTAAAAATTAACAACAATAAAGGCAAACAATACAACTTAGAGATAGGTAAAAGACTAACATAAATAATGAATCTCCACAGATAACCAATCTTAGTTGTCTGTTGGATGGAAACTCTTGTTTCTCTGGTTCTGGTGAGTGTTACCTATTTCTTCTTTGTAGTTAATCTCTTTGAGTATTTTCTCTAGCGCTGGTTTTGAAGACATAAATTCCTTCAGTTTCTGTTTGTCATAGAAGCTTCTTATTTCTCCATCTAATTTGATAGAAAGTTTTGCTGGATAGGAAATTTTTGGCTGGAAGTTGTTTTTTTTCAGAGTTTGGAATATGTTACTCCAAGCCCTTCTGGCTCTCATGACTTGGTTTGGGAAGTCTGGAGTGATTCTAATTGGTTTGCCTCTGAATGTCAGTTGGCCCTTTGTTTTTGTTGCCTTTAAGATTCTCTGCTTGGCTTCCACATTGGTCATTTTGACAATTATGTGGCGTGGGGATCCTCTTCTCCGATCCTGTCTAAAGGGAGTTCTATAAGTTTCCTGGATCTGTGTATCAACCTCTTGCTCTATATTTGGAAAATTTTCTGCTATTACTTCCTTGAAGAGATTGTTGATCCCTTTGGTATCACTTTCTTTTCCCTCCTCTATTCCAATTATTCTTAGGTTAGCTCTCTTAAGATGGGCCCATATTTCTTCAATGTCAGATTCCTGCTGTTGGATATTTTTTTCTAGATTAGAAACTATGCATTCATTTTTGGATTGCTCATCTTCTAAGAGCGAGATTCTGTTCCCCATGTGGTCTAATCGGTTGTTTGTGCTTTGAATTGAGGCCTTTACTTCATTAATTGCATCCTTTATCTCTTTTTGGCTCTCTCTGAGTTCTTTTCGAAGCACCTCTATTATTTCTACAGTTATTTTCCTGATTTGATCTTCTAGAAATCTCTGATTTTCTGTTTTATCAGGTTCTGATGTTGTGGGGTTGTGCACATTCATTACTCCAGTGTTATTCCTCTTTCCCATGATTTCGGAGGTTTGTGCCTTCTCTGGGTTCTTCCCTTGGGTCACTATGGCTTCACTTAAGGTGCTCTGGATCTCGAGTCTGTATTATCTCAGACCCCACTACTCCTTTACTGGGTTGTATCACAGAGTCTCCGACCCAGGGAGTCGATAGAGGCTGCTTTAAACTATGGGGGGTGCCAGGTTGCACGTTCTCCTATGGTGTGATATCTCTGCCACCACCACTCCCTCACTGGGTCAAGTCCCAGGAGGCCCAATACTGCGATTTCTCCTCTGTGGCCCGCAATTTGACTCACTGTTCTTGAGTACGCAGATGTAGCTGTACTGGACTCGGTGAATTCACTGCTGCTGCCGCTGCCGGTGGCAATATGGCGCCTCTGCCACGCCCTCGGCCGTGAGGCTGGTGTATTTTTTCTTCTCTGGTTTTGATTTCCACTCTGAATCCCTGTAGCGTGTGCTGAGCTCAGCCACTGGGAGCTTTAAATGCTGTCTGCGCCGAAAGATCCCGCCTGGCTGTTCCGCAGCGGCTCACCTGGCTTGCTGTAGCCGTCCGTTGAGTTCGCCGCTGCCGCCGACAGTATGGCGCTGCTGCCGTGTCCTCGGGCGCGTGTGTCTCCTCTGTGGCCCTGAGCTCTGTTCTCAGTCCGCTTTCTCTCTGGAGCCTGGTGGTTTTTTTTGTTTTTCTGGTGATGGTGTTTTCTGGCTATGAAAGGCGCTCTTTTTGTGGTAATGGAGATTGGTTGTTAGCGGGACTCTTAAGCCCCGCTTTTCTCGGTCGCCATCTTCCCGGAAGTCCTCATTCTTTATTTTGAAACAGGGTCTCATTGAGTCACATAGCTACTAAGTAGTAGCTGAGGCTGTCCATGAACCAAGATACTCCTGTTTCAGCCTCAAAACTGCTAAATACTGAGATTACAAGTGTGTGCCACCATGTCTCGTTTAGTTTTTTTTTTTTTTTTTTAAACAGGATTTCCTTAAGTTTCTGAGGGCCTCACTAAGTTGCTGAGGCTGGCCATGAATCTTTGATCCTTCTGTCTCAGCCTCCAATACTGGGATTACAGGTGTGTACCACCATAGCTGGCTCCAGGACTTTTTTTTTTTTTAAAAAAAAGTTATAATCTTTATTCTGGAAAAAATATAGCTCTGAATTCAGACAAAGTGCCTCAATGCATTTTCAATATGGGTAGAAGAAAATTAGGAGCTTCTATTTTCTTTAATCGTATAGAAACCGTGAAACAACCAGCATAGCTGAAAATATTGTATAGTTAATGTACATATACCTACCATCTAAATACATAGTCAGCATATTTTTATGTTCGTTTTATCATGTATCCACCCTCTATCTTTCCATCTGCCCATTCATTGATCCATTGTATTTTCCATATGCCTCAAATAAACTTCAACTATTGGAACATTTTAGGTGTTTACCCTTCTTAGCACAGAATGTCAAACCATCCATCTGAAAATGTCAAACCTTTGTATCAAATAATATGTAATAACACATAGTATCTACACTAGAATCTTAAGTAGTGTGTGGTTTGTTTTCTGTTTATGGCATGGTTGAACTGAATAATATTTGAATAAGCTCACCTATATAGTCTCTGGTTTTTAGCAAAACCTCTCTTATCGGGTCACATCTAGCAGAAAGTAAAGTATTCTTTATACTACTAGTTTAGATACTGTAGACACTCTGCAGGAAAATTTTATTTTGAAATTTGATACTTTGTCATTTCCACTTATATGAGGCAAGTATAAATTATTGCTGGGTAGTCTACATTTTTTAGCTTCTGTATAATGGCAAAAGTAAATTTTCTTTATATGACCTAAGAGTCAAGAGATACTGCTTGGCTTGAAGAAATAAGTAATGGATGTTAAGAGGCATACTCCTTGAAATTTAAGCGTCGTTCACCTGAGAAATGCAAACAGTGACATGGGAGTAGAGGAAGAGAAGGTAGAGGTAGGATACATAGATTGATAAATAAAATATTATAATGCTATTTAATACTATAAAATTAATATTCATAGTTAAAATATGTAACTCTTAGAAGTTGGACTAATCAGGAGAAGGTGATATTGAAAAATTACTGATTTTTATTATAGGCCTTTCTATAGCTATAACCACCACCGTCATCATCGTCATCACCACCTGACAGTGCTTATTATGAATCAAGTTCATGCTAAGTTCTTTAGGTTTATATTACCTTATATTTTTTCTAAAATTTACATTATATTTTATTCAATTTCCAGTAATTTTAAAAAGGTCACATGATATAGAAGATTAGAGTCTTTGAATTCCAGAAGTATATTCTGAAGTCCTTGCAATTTACTGTTATATCTTGATAAGACTTTGTTAAGGAAAAAGAAAATATCCATGAGTTAATGTATTTACAGTCTTCAGTGCTAGGGAAAACATTCTCTTCTAAAGAAGGTATATGCTTTCTCATCCAATAATGACACCTGTGTATATTCCTATGTAAAACACCCCTTCTTGTTTTGTTTTGGAAACACAAATACCAATACAATTCTCAAATATTATAATCATTCTACTTTTGTTTCGGATTCTGATCTTATCTTTATATTTACCCTCTGTACATTCTAATTATAAAAATATACAAGTAAATCAATAAAATTTGTCAATAAGTTATTCTTTCATTTACTTCTTCGTTTCTACTTTGAGTTTTTTATTTTAAACTGTACGTTTTTCATAATTTTTGGCATTGCTATGATATATTTTTCAAAAGAGCTGTCTAAGCATTCCTGATTTTCAAAATAGCCATCAAGCCACCTGTTAAATATTAATGTGGCATTGGAAATTCAACATAAAAAATCTTTATTGAGAGCAGGCATGGCGGTCCATGCTTGTAATCCCAGTACTTGGGAAACTGAGACAGGAGGATCATTGTTCATGGACAGTTTCAACTCCTTAGGCCCTCGGCAACTTAGTTAGACCTTGTTTCAAAATAAAGAAAAAAAGTAGCTCAGGAGTAGAATGCCCCTGGGTTCAATCCCCGATGCCAAAATAATATTTATTCAGGGTCTTTTCAAAGTAATACATCATTTACTTTTCACCAAGGAGAGGTTTGCAATACTGGCAAATTCTAAGTGGAAAATCTGATGTTATTGGGTCAATCTCTCTGTCTCTCCCTCTCCCTCCCTCTCTCCCTCCTTCACCCTTTCTTCTTCTCTCTTCAAATGTTTGAAGAGAAGATCATGGGTCTGTAGAAAATTGTGGGTTCTTGAGTTAGTGCTTCCTAGCTCCTACCTTACATTCTAATCCCTTCATCTCTGCATAGTCAGTCTTCTTGAGTGAATTTATCCATCAATATTCTAATGGACTACTCTGCCTCATGAAGGTTATCAAGATGTGACTGGTCACACAGGACTTGACCTCTGAACAAACCTGTCAAGGAAAGGCTTTCTAAACCTTCAACATGAGGTTCACATGGATCTGATAATACTCTAACCGATCATCCCTGCTATTAAGTAATTCTAATTCCAAAAGAGTTCATTGCATTAAAGTAAATTCTTAAACTAGCTCCTTAAGGAATGTATCCTGCCCTAAAATGTGGTATAATCTCCCCTTTCCTCTGAAGATTAATAGATCTTTCCATCTTTGGAGTCTAGGGAAGCTATGAAAATGTTTTTATTAAGGCCAAGAAAAATAAAAAAAAACTGCAGAAGAGTATGTAGTTGTGACTCAGTTTATCATGAAACAATCAAACAAGAAGTCTCCTGTTAGTGTTATAATACCAGCTCCCAGTGGAGTTGAAATGTGAGATGAGAGAGATTTCAGGTGGTATTTGTGCCATGTGTCTGTTCTTAGCACATTAACAAGAGAAAATCTCAGAACTGAAAATGTAAAAAGAATAATTAAAAAAATTTTAAAACATGATATTATTTTTCTTTACATATATAAATATATAACACAAATATATATATATATATATATATATATATATATATATATACACACACACATACATACTGAGGGTTGAACCCAGGTCCATACTGCTTCTGTGCTATATCCACAGCCCTATTTTATTTTTTATTTTATTTATGTATTTATTTATGTATTTATGTATGTATGTATGTATGTATTTATTTATTTATTTATTTATTTATTTATTTATTTATTTGATGGTACTGGAGTTCCTGGAAACCCTTCTACTTCCAGGCTACACTCCCAGCCTATTTTATAATTTATTTGGAAACAGGGTCTCTTAAGCCAGCGAGGCTGGCTTCGAACCAGCGCGATCCTCCTGTCTCCACCTCCCAAGTGCAGGGATTACAAGCGTGCACTACCACGCCTGGCTATTTTTTATTTTTGAGATAGGATTTCACTATGGTGCAAAGGGCCTCAGTAATTTGCTGAGGTTGGCTATGAACCTGCAATGCTCTTGGCTAAGCCCCCTCCCCAGACCTCAACCCTACATTGAATATTAGGGATGAGTTTAAAAAAATATTTACTGGTGAATTGTAGTTACACATAATAATTTGGTTTAGCATGATAGAAACACATAAATCATGTGTTTATTACTACCATAAAACACGCACATAATCCTTGCTATGTTTCCTTCCAGATCTTACCCTGCTTTTTCAACCTCTCCATACATAGTATTCAAATTGGTATTGTAACTTCAGAATAAAGATTAGTTGTTCTCTTTAGAAAAGCATTGTTGGTTGGTAACATTAATTAATTAAGCACTAGTTAGGAGATAAAATGAAATGACCACTACAAGCTATAAAGAACTTTATATTATAAGGCTAGGAAAAAAGGAAACTAACAGTACACTAATTTTTACTCTAAGTTCCTATTTTTGGAAATTAATTCCTTTTAACACAACATTTTAGTAAGGTTTATATTTATTATTCCCAGTGTAAATGTAATAAACCAAGACTCAGAGACATGAAAGAACTAAGTATATGCAGATAGGAACTACTAAAAACAAGAATCCAACTAAAGTCATACTCTAATGCCGGACCTCTTTCTTCTACATTAAGAGTTTTCAATAGGACTCAGTCCCCAAAATAACTAAATACATATCTTGTGTAATTTGATTTCTTAGACTCTAAAACAACAAAATAATATAAAACAAATGAAAGTAATATGGTAAAAATGATGTTAACATGAGTTGCTGGTTGAAAGATAGATTTTGCTAATTTGGTCATTTGGTTGACCTGCCCCAACACTGAAATAATGGTCACCATGTACTAAACTATTTTTTGTAAAAAAAAAAAAAAAAAAAAAGCTATCTATTGTATAGGTCCCTAGAGAATAAAAAGTCATTATTTTATTCTAAGAAAAGTGGAATTTCAAAGACTTGACATCAATTAATTTAATTTAGAGAAGATGCAAGATAGGAATTTGTGGAATGGTGCAGAGAAGACAAGGGGTGGGTAGGAATAGAAGCAGAGAGATCAACTAAGTTGTTACTACCATAAACCAGATGGGCGTGGCAGTGAAGTAATTTAGTGTAGAGAGTGAAAATGAAATACATGTGCCTTTATGTGTATATATGTGGACATGTATAGAATATAAAGAATACATTAATAGATAACATGAATGATGGTGTCATGAAAAAAAAAACGAAAGGCATCAGAAATAGCTTCTGGTTTTCAGACTACCACTCAATGAGATGAAAAACTTGGAAGAGGAAGTTTGGGGTTATAAAACTGGTCTTTCATTTTGGATACAATGAATATACTATTAATTCCCAAGTGGCATATGAAAAACTTGATCTATTTTGGCCCAAGAGATAACGTACTTCATGGTCTTGTAGATACTGAACCACACATAAGGCAGAACTAGAAAATTCATGAATTCGATTTCCACTTAAACCTCACTAGATAACACCTATGTTTTAAGTTAAATTAAAGCCCTGATTAAGTTTGTAATTGTCAAAAATTAGCCATCTTTTGGAAAACTTCAGGCTTCATCTTATTACTAAGAGTTATGAAGAACAAAGCATTTAATTAATATAGACTTTACAAAGCACAAATGATTTTTTTCATAAAGCACAAAGGAATATAATTTATAAACTTCTCAATATAAATTGCATGTTTTATTGAATTGAGTTTTTCTCCACCTTCATAAAACATTGTCCATTGTTGAGGTTTACATGTCTGTAGAATGAATGACCACTTGTAGCATCTTGTCTTTAAATTAGCTAGCAGGTTTCTGAGAATAGGATCAAATAATATCTTGGGCTTCTTAGAATTCACTCATCAACTAGGAACTGAACATCATGAAAGGAACTGAGATCCAGTATTAAAAAAGATATAAATTTGAAGGATAACACTATGGCTTATCTTTTGTTTGACTATGAGCAAATTGACCTTGTTAAATTAGTACTTTTTTTCATTTGTAAACTGTAATCACAACATCCATTATTACATTCTGGCCATGAGAATTAAATAAGAAAAGTTAAGTAAAAGCTTACAGTTCCTGACATACACTGAAGTCCTTATACACTAGTTTACCTTCCTGAAGTATAACTTTATGCATAAATTCAATAAATATTTGTTGAGTAAATGATGATGTTATCTTTAGAATATAATTTATCCTTGATTTTTTTTTTTGGTGGTACTGGGGTTCCTGGAAGCCCTTCTACCTCCGGGCTACACTCCCAGACCTATTTTTATATTTTTTATTTGGAAACAGGGTCTCCTAAGCCAGCACCCGCGGCTGGCTTCAAACCTGCGCGATCCTCCTGTCTCTGCCTCCCAAGCGCGGGGATTACAAGCGTGAGCCACCACGCCCGGCTTTATCCTTGATTTTTAATGGGCTTTGCATTTGAGGTCAAAAGGACACTCTGTCAGCCCTTTCTGATTTGCTGTTAATAGCTGTAGAGTGTCACATATCACAAAACCATACTTAAGGCTTGTTGCTATTATCAATCAGTCCAGCTGAATGCAGGCACACATCATATAATCGAGTCAGATTAATTTTAATAACTAAAATGTGGCCATTAGCATTCGTGGGAATGGAAATAAAATTGTTCCCATCACAAGTTAAATTAGTGCCTCTGTTCATAAATTTTAAAATAGCTGACTCTGAATTTCCACCTGCATCTTGTAAAATGATCTTTCTATCTTCCCATTATTCTTTCAATAGACAGTTAAGCAGAACTTCATCTATGCTTGTCCTTAGAATAAAGCTAGAATATAGCTGGGTAAAAAATTGTTTCTCATTGAACTGCTTATTCTAATAACACTTAAATTTTAAGTGAGAAATAAAAGGCACTCAAAATCCTGTCCTCCTCAAATATTGTTTTTGACAGTATTTTGTATGATTATTCTGTCCTTGAAATACTAATTTATAGAAACCATTGCTACTAGATATCAAGTTACAACACACACACACACACACACACACACACACACACACACACACGTTAAACTCCACTTCCTGGGCAGAATTTGAGAACTACTTGTTAATAAATACATTTTTCTATTTTCTAGCTTTCAATGAAGTACTCCTGCCCTCATTTCTAATCAGTCAAAGCCACTTAACTCTTTTAATAGCATTCATGCATAAAAAGATCTACAGATTCTTCTTAACCACTAAAATAAGAAAACCAAAAGATTTAAATATGCAACTAGACATGTGTAATTGAAGAAAAACATCCCATATTCTAAATATTTCATCTTTTATAATTTAGGTACAAACATAGAACTAGTCATAATCTCCATGAGATTATTTATATTACTTTCTACCAAATATACAACATATCCTAGAATATTTAGCCAGAAAGAATAAAAACACAACAAAATAAAATGTAAGCAGGAGGAGCTTAATTCTCAAAAGTATTAAAATATATTCCAAAATTACAGCATTGACACATCATGAGAGTTGCACAAGAATTGACTAGCAGATCACTGGGTGAAAATAAAAAGGTTTAGTAACAGCCAGGCATGGTGGTACACTTTTGTAATCAGTACTTGAGAGGCTTAAACAGGAGGATCAGGGTTCACGGTGCGCTTCAACTACTTAGGCCCTCCACAACCTAGTGAGATCCTGTTTCAAAATAAAAAAATAAAAATAAAAAATAGGCCTGTAGGGGGTGTAGCTCAGAGGTAGAATGCCCCTGGGTTACATCCTCAGTACCAGAAAAAAAAAAAAAAAAAAGTTCAGTAAAGCACATTTTTGAGAAGCAGAGGTAACAAAGAATGAGGTGGACTTCTGGGAAAATGGTGATCCTAGAGAAGAGGCATGTACCAGTCCTGCTGATACTTGATCTCCATTGCTTTAAAAACAGCATTCTTACAAAAGTTAGAAAACTCAACAACCTTAAAAAGAACAAAGATGACAGGAAAAAAAGGCTACAAGACCAATTAGAGAGCAGAAATCCGCCTGTCTCCGGGCCCCAGGCACCACAGAAGCACTATTTTGCCTCACAGCACCCAGCTGCAGAGACAAACAGGAAAAAAACCAACGACCTGAAATAAGCAGCTGCAGCTCATCAGAATTTTAAGTTATAAGTTCCTTCTGCGCAAATACCAGCTATAACTTCCATCAGTGGCTGCCGAACCCACCACACCTTCTAGAGATCCAGAGCAGCGCTCAACACCAGAAAAGAAAGCTGTCTGCATTAAGGGCCGCGGGCGCCACAGCAGTGCCATTTTGCCTCACAGCACCCAACTCCAGTGACTAACAGGAAAACCACCAAGGACTTGTAGTAAGCAGCTGCGAATTAGTGGAATTGTAAGTCATCAGTTCTTACTATTGCAAACAATGGCTACAATTTGCAGCAGTGATGGCCAAGCTCACCACGTCCTCCAGAGATGAAGACCAGCACTCAGAAACGCCATAAGTGAAGCCACCACCCCTGCGGAGAACTCCCAGCACAATGCCCCTAGGGACTCACAACGCCTCATCAGTTCCCTGGGTCTGAGACTACCGTTTAACCTGGCGAAGGTAGAGTTAGAGTCTCCAACTTGCAGCAGTGGCAGCGGCTGAGCTTACCATGCCCTACAGAGATCCAGACCAGCACCCAGCAAAACTGTAAGTGAAGCCACTGTCCCTGCAGAAGAACACTCAGTATGGTGCCCCCAGGGACTCATGCAGTTGTGTCTGAGACTTTGTGCTGCCGCAGAGCGAAGGTTGGGGTAGAGTCTGCTGCTGAACATAGCAGAGGCTTGGACAGAATCAGGATCTGCATCAGTAGAAAGTGTTGAGGGAGACCTACATTTAACACTAAATCCAACTAGTAGGATCTTTGGGATCATCACAGACCACCTAATCATAGTGAATGGGGAAAAGTTAGACTAGCCCAGCACTAGCTGTGCAGAAAGAGACTCTTAGATTGAGTTTGGCCTCAGAGGTATCCGACACCCATGGAGGTAGGGAGAGAAAGAGACTCCTCTACATCTGTGGAAAGCATGGAGAGTGACCTAAACTTAACATTAGATCCAGCCCCACTGATACTGGCCATTTTCATAGACTGAGAAAGACCCAGAGAACCAGGCTTGCATCAGGAAAGATGCCAGTGACACTCAGAGTCTGCACAGAGAGAGACTTGCAGAGGCTCAGTCAGCTGAATATTCATATATTTATAGAGTTGTATTATTTTGTTTTGTTTGTTTTGTGTGTGTACATGCCTGTTTGACTGCTCTATTCTCAACTCCTCATGAGAATGAGAATGAACTTACCATATGATCCAGCAATACTACTTCTGGGTATCTACCCAAAAGAATGGAAACCAAATATCAAACTAATGCTTGTGTATCTATGTTCATAGCTGCACAATTCACCATTGCCAAACTATGGAACCAGCCAAGATGTCCATCAATGATGAATGGATCACAAAACTGTGAGATATGTACACAATGGAATTTTACTCAGCCATAAAAAAACAGAATAATGTCATTTATAGGGAAATAGATGGAACTGGAGAACATTATGCTGTGAAATTAGTCAGTCACAAAAATAAGAAACTGGATTCTCTTTCTAATATTCAAAAGCTATGGAGAAAACTGGTGATAGAAGGAACTCTAGACAAAAAAAGGGGATATTATAGATGAGGGGTGGAGGGGAAAATTCTCTAATGTTCATGATGTAACATTAACATGATGTACATCAAAGTCAATCACTAAGCCAAACATGAGAAGGCGGGAGGGGGAGGGAATGGGGAGAAAGTGGGTCAGGGCTGATGAGGTGATGTATGCATGTATGCCTTCACCCTCTTGTAATCCATGAAGGTGTATGACTACAATGCACCAATAAAAAGTTAAAAAAATGAATGAGGTGCCAAGTTAGTAGAGTAACTAGTACTTGAATAAGTGGCTAATTATTGACATAAAATTAGAGTATATTTTAAACCTTATGCCAAAATAAGTTTTGGAAAATGGGATGCATTTGCACTAGAAGAAAACAGTAGCGAATGAATTTCAAGTATGGAGGCAAAGAAAATTCTCCCAGGAGTGAAAACAAAAGCAGAAAATATAATGGGATAAATTTTATACTTAACCATTTTAAATTTTCTGAAATATTGGTAGTTGTTGTAGGGCCTCGTATACCTTATATTGTGTATTGCTCCTCCCATTTTCTATGATAAGCCCTATTGTATTGAACTATTTTATCCCCAGTTCTATGAGAAAATACCTAGTCTCATCCAAGGATAGCAACTTAAAATACTAGGCCCTTTTTTAAGAAGTTTATTTGCAATACCAATGAGCTTCAAACTGATACATTGATATGTATACATAACAATTTCTGATGTGTTTTCTCCTGTATTTCACACCACTCCCCTTCCTTGCCACACAGGTTAGGATGGTAGGTAGTGGTACCTTCTTATATAAACAAGATATTATTTGATATATTTTGTACTTCTGAACTTGGCAAAGTTTGAAAAGACTGGTCATATTACAGTTAACAGTATTAGAGGAATATTGAAATCTCATACATTGTATTGATACTTTTCAGAAACAACATGTGAATGATAACTAAATAAAATTATAGGCTTCTAATCTGAAAATTTCTTCTCTAAAATTTGTTTTAAGAAAGGGCATATATTTGTGGGGGCAAAAATATTTATAATATTGTTGCCTATAATGGTGAAAAGGTATAGGTTGAGTGTCCCTAATCTAAAAATTGGAAACCCCAAACCAAATTCTCCAAAATATGAACATGTATAGAAATATATATGTATATATTACTGTAATTATCTAATTTCAATCTATTTGAAAAGATATTCAGGAGTGGAATAGCTGGATCATATGGTGTATCCAGTTCCAATTTTCTGAGTAATTTCCACACTGGTCTCCTTAGAAGCTGAACTAATCTTCAATCCCACCAACAGTGTAGAAGACTCCCAATTTCCCCACATCCTTGCCAACATTTATTGTTTTTTGATTTTCTGATGATTGCTATTCTTACTGGGGTTAGATAGGATCTTAATATGGTTTGGATTTGCATCTCCCTGATTGCTAATTATGGTGAACATTTTTCATGTATTTATTGATCATTTGAATCTCTTCTTTTGTGAAGTGTCTATTTGGTTCAATTGTCTATTTCTTAATTTATTTTTAGTATAAAGTGTTTTAAGTTTTTTTTTATATATTCTAGTTATTAGTCCTCTATGAGAGAAATAAATGACAAAGAACTCACATTCTGTGGGCTCTCTCTTTAAATTCTTGATGGTGCTGGGCATGATGGTGCAGTCTTGTAAACCCAGCGTTTGAGACAGGAGGATCAAAGTTTGAGGCCAGCCTCAGCTACCTAGAGAGGCTCTTTGCAACTCAGTGAGACCCTATTTTAAAATAAAGAATAAAACATATGCCGGGCGTGGTGGCACACGCTTGTAATCCCCGCTCTTGGGAGGCAGAGACAGGAGGATCGCACTTGTTCGAAGCCAGCAGCGCTGGCTTAAGAGACCCTGTTTCCAAATAAAAATATAAAATAGGTCTGGGAGTGTAACCCAGAAGTACAAGGGCTTCCAGGAACCCCAATACCACCAGCTGGGGGTGTTTCTCAGAGGTAGAATGCCCCTGAGTTTCATACCCAGGACCACACACACAAAAAAAAATTCTTGGTGTTTTCTTTTGATGTGCATAAACTTTGAATTTAACGGCATACCATTAAGCTTTGTTTTTATTTTTTTATTTTATTTTTTATTATTTATTTATTTATTTGTTTATTTGTTTATTTAGTGGTACTGGGGTTCCTGGAAGCCCTTCTACCTCCGGGCTACATTCCCAGACCTATTTTATATTTTTGAAACAGGGTCTCTTAAGCCAGCACGGCTGGCTTCAAACCTGCGTGATTCTCCTGTCTCTGCCTCTCAAGCGCGAGGATTGCAAGCGTAATACCACGCCCGGCTTAAGCTTTGTTTTAATTTATTAAGCTATAGACGTCCTGTTGAGAAAGTTTCTACATGTGTCTATATGTTGAAGTGTTGGAGCTATGCCTTTCTCTAGTAGATTCAAAGTCTCTTGTCTAATTTCCATCTCGAATTGACTCCTGTGCCGTGTGAGAGGTAAGGATTTAGTTCTATTTTTCTGCAATTGGATAACCAGTTTTCCTAACATAATTTTAAAAAAATGCTGTCTTTTCTTCAATATATGTGTTTGGCACCTTTGTTGAGAATTTATTGGCTACAAGTGTGTGGATTTGTTTCAGTATCTTCTATTCTGTTCCATTGGTCTATGTTTCTCTTTGTGCCAATACCATGCTATTTTTATTACTATACCTCTGTCATATAATTTGAAGTCAGGAACTTTGATGCTTTCTGGATGGCTCTTATTGCTGAGAATTGCTTGTGCTATACTGGTTTGTTTTTGTTTTTGTTTTTCCCATATGAAATTTATGGCTGATTTTTCTAGGTCTGTGAAAAAATGTCATTGGTATTTTGATTGGGATTGTACTGACTCTCTAGATCACTTTTGTTAGAATAACCATTTTGATAATATTTATTCTGCCTATGCAAGAGCAGAAAGATTTCTCCATCTTCTAAGATCATCTTCAATTTCTTTCTTTAGTTTTTTATAATTTTCATTGTAGAAGTATTTTACCACCTTGGTTAAGTTTATTCTTAGGTTTTTTTTTATTAGTTTTGAAGTTATTGTGAATGAAATTGTTTTCAGAATTTCTTTTTCAGTGATTTCATGGTTGGCTTATAGAAAAGCTTTTTTTAAGATTGATTTTTTTTTTTTTTTTTTTTTGTACTGGGGATTGAACCCAGGGACATTCTACCTCCAAACTTTATCCTTAGCCCTATTTTTTGTTCTTTATTTTAAAATAGGGTCTCACTAAGTTGTGGAAGTCTTGCTAAGTATCTGAGGCTGGCTGAGAACCTGTGATCCTCGTGTCTCAGCCTATCAAGTACTGGGATTATAAGTGTGCACCACAACATCCAGTTTAGATTTTTGTATCTCACTATTTTGCTGAATTTGTTAATCAGTTCTTGTAGTCTTTTGGTTGGTTTTTTTTTTTAAATCTTCTAAATATAGGATTATGTTACCTGAAAATAGAATTTTAATTTTTATTTTCCTATTTTTCTTTCTTTGATGTTATTCTATTTTTCTGGCAAGAATTGCTCTGGCAAGAATCTGGAGGACTATATTGAAAAGCAATGGTGATAGTAGGCACCTTTGTCTCATTTCTGATTGTAAAGAAAATTTTCACAGTTTTTCTCTGTTTAATATGATATTGAGTGTGGGATTATTGTATATTGCTTTAAGGATGTTGAGGTAAGTTCTTTCTATTCTTATTTTTTGCAGTGTTTAGTCTTTTTTATTTTGGGAGTACTGTGGATGGAACCCAGAGGCATTCTACCTCCAAGCTACACCCCCATCCCTATATTATATTCTTTATTTTGAAACAGAGTCACACTGAGTTGCAAAGGGCCTCGCTAAGTAGCTGAGGCTGGCTGTGAACTTGGATCCTCCAGTCTCAGCCTCCCAAATTCTGGGCTTGCAAGCAGGCACCACCATACCTGGCTTCTGCAGTGTTTAATGTGAATGAGTGTTGGATATTGGCAAATGCTTTTTCAGCATTTATTGAGGTGATCATATGATGTTTGTCTTTATTTCTACTTATTATTTATGTGGGCAATAACATGTATTTATTTGCATATCTTTAACCAGCTTTGAATTCTTGGGATGAAACCAACTTGGTCATGTTGCACAATTTTCTTGATGTAGTTTTAAATGTACATGGCTCGTATTTTGTTTAGAATTTTTGTATCTATGTTCATCAATTATATTGGTTTATATTTTTAATTTTTTAGGAATCCTTACTTAGTTTTGGAATTGATAGAGGCCTCAGAGAGGAAGTTTGAAATAATTCTATTTTTTTTTTAATTTCATGGAATAACTTGTGAAGAATTGGTTTAGTTCTGTTAAGATGTTGTAAAATTCACCTGGGAATCTACCTGGACCTAGGCTTTTCTTTGATAGAACGCTTTTTTATTGCTGTTTCTGCCTCTTTTCTTGCTATTAGTTGATTTAGATCTTCTATATCTTTTTGGTTCAATTTAGAAAGTTTGTATGTGTCTAGAAATCTGTTTATTTCTTCCATGTTGTCCAGTATATATTGACTGTAACCCCCACTCACACCTCTGCAGCAGTGATTTGCAACAAGCTTACAGACCCTGTGGATCTGTTTATGGCCACTCAATCCCTGTGGCCATGCAGGGCAGTCTCCCACTAGAATGGCTTGTTACGTCATGGTCTTGACGAGTTCCACTTAGGTCCCTGTAGGCAGAGATGAGTTCAGCTGCAGATACAATATTTTGCCGTGTGATTTGGCTGGACTATCTGGGGATTCTTGAGGTATTCAAGCATGAAGAGAAGAGTATAAATGCTTTTGATAATGGACTGTAGTCACTGACTTGACAAGTATCTGCTGCTTCTTTGCTGGAGTAGGTCTCTGATCACCTTGAATCCTGGCAGCTGTCAGCTCCATGTGGCTTTCTCCAGATTTCACTACCTCTGTCCTCTGCTCACCAGGTGAGAGTCAGGGCACCCTTTTCAGCCCCCTGCTCTCTCTGCTGCCTCCAATTCTATTGTATTTCAGTTGTCATTCTTCTGTTGAGTTCTGACCACTTTTCTTCCCTGGCCAAGGAGTTCTGAGTCTCAGAGCACCTGAGACATGTTGTCTCCTCTATTTCACCATCTTTAATAATCTACATACCAATTTAAAAGTAATTTACATACTAATTTAAAAGTAGGGCAAGGCAAATACACGTCATGATTCTCCTGAGACACTATTTTTTCAGTGATTTTTAACAGCTCTTTTACTCTGAAAAGATTTCGTTTGGACAAAAAATAATACAGACATACTAGTTGTTTATGACTGTTTCACTCTCTTAGTATATATGTAAATTAATTTTATATAAACATATATATTCATTATATACTCATTTAAGTCTTGAAATGAGCATATATTTAATACTTGGGACTGGGAGAAGCATTAATAAATGTACTTAAATGTAAAAAAATCCAAAATGGTATGTTCTATACAATGTATATATACTCTATAATAGGCAGACATAGATAAGTTATTAAAATTATTTATTTTTAATTTTTTTTTGGTGGTACTGGGGTTCCTGGAAACCCTTCTAACTTCAGGCTACACTCCCAGACCTATTTTATAATTTTATTTGGAAACAGGGTCTCTTAAGTCAGCGAGGCTGGCTTCGAACCTGCGTGATCCTCCTGTCTACTCCTCCCAAGTGCGGGGATTACAAGTGTATATCACCACACCTAGCTATTTTTTAATTTTATTAGTTTTTGTAGTCAGACATATATATATATGTATATATATATGTATATATATAATACTGTTATATATAAGTATATATATACTTATATATTTAATATAGTGTGTTTTTCCTGTACAAATGAAAAAATTATGTTTAATATTTTTAGACTAATATGGCTGTTAAGTTTGGTACAATACCAGTTCAACATAGTAAACTGAAATACTTTTTTCAAAGTTGAAAATATAGTTAAAGCCGGGCGTGGTGGCGCATGCTTGTAATCCCCATGCTTGGGAGGTGGAGACAGGAGGATCGTGCTGGCTTAAGAGACCCTGTTTCCAAAAATAAAATAGGTCTCGGTATATAGCCTGGATGTAGAAGGGCTTCCAGGAACCCCAGGACCACCAAAAAAAAAAAAAAGAAAAGAAAAGAAAGAAAGAAAGAAAGAAAGAAAGAAAGAAAGAAAGAAAATACAGTTAAAGTTTCTGAAAATTCAAGTTGTACATATATATATATATATATATATATATATATATATATATATATATGGAATCTGGTATATATATATATATATAGTAAAATATAAAGTAATCTGGTATATATTAGTATAACCAGACTGACTGTAGAACCTGAATATGACATATATAAATCGAAAAAATAAAAAGCTTAAAAGTATCCTAGCTCTGGTGCTTTCTGTCCAGTCCTTTTTAGCGGTTTCCTTGTAACAAAGCATTCATATGAGGCAGATGAATTTTCATCTTCTGTTCATTTCCAGCAGTCCGGTGATGAAACCAATGTAAACCAATTTCTGCAAAATTTTACAGGGAGGAAGCTGTTTTTTAGTAAGAAGAGAAAAAGAACTGGTTTCTTTCAACAGAAAGTAAGATGTTAAGTAATGAATGCTAAAAGAGAGAAAGAGATTTGGAGGAACATGAGACATCGTCACAGACCGGGATCGTTCTTGGTTAGAGAAGAGTGGTAGGGGAATCACTGTCAGTAATGACACATGCTTTTCTTTAAATATCTGCGTTTTTCACGACAGAAATTTATAGTGAATTGGAACAAATAGTACTTACTGGGCTGATGGGAAATATAGTCTGTGCAGTCTAAAGCTGGGTTGTATAGCTGAAGTTGGTGAAGACCTCGCTAGCATCAGCCCGGGGAGGCCATTGAAGGACTGCCCACAGGGACTGTCCTTAGGGCTCTGATAGAAGTTTAAATCAGCATAACTTAGAATATTTCTGACCTTAAGGGAAGACTCATGCCGAAGTTAAACTAAGTCCTAAGAAATGCCAGAGTTAAATTTAGCAGGAACTGGTATTGTTGAATTTCAAGTTATAAAATGTACCAGCATGTGGCTCAGATTCTGAACCCCAAATCTTAACTGGTATGACTCTTAATGTCTCAGACTAACTAACCTGTACTGATCTGCACTAACCCACACTCCCCATTCTACAATTTTTGCTAACAGCCAAGGATCTTCCCACATGGTCAGCAAATTTCCAGGAACGTTGTTTACTCAAATTCACTTTTGCTTTGATTTTTTTTTTTTTTTTGCTTCAGCTCACCACTCTGTGCATAAGTCTGTTCTCACATAGGTCCACATGGAAAATTTAGTTCTTTTCCTTGTTACACACACCCACTACTTATACACCACTCACAGAAGGCATGTGTGGGTGAAGGCTACTTTACTGGACATTTGAGAGTAAGGAGAGAGCAATGAGCAAACATTTTAAACTGACCAATAGTTCCTTGCAATTTTCCAGCATGGTAGCCATTTCTACAGATCTTGTTCTTTGTTCTTACAATGTATTTAGCCTCTCTGTCTCTCTTCTACTTCCATCTTCTCACTCTCTGTCATCTTTCTTCCACCCCTTTCTTCTCAGGCATAAAAACAAATATCTATTCTTCTATAAAGCAAGTTAGCTCTTGCTCTTCCCTTCCCACAAGCCTGGTTTGGGCTTCTTATATGAATCTACTCTTTAAAATTACTCTAGTCTAATTAAATTTCTAGACAATGTGTCTTATTTCTCCATTACCCATCTGGGTGAGGTAGAGATTTTATTTTACAGTTTTAATTGTATTTCTCAATTTTGCTACCAATTCACAGATCTTTTACATTTCTTATGGCAGGCAGTTAAATAATTCATACTCTATTTTATTAAATAGCCCATTATAATGAAGAGTTATTGAAGAGAGAAGAACATTTTCATTTTCTCTCTAGCAGTTATTCAAGTTTGGAATAAGTTGAAGAATTTGATTATATTTTTTAAAAAAATCAAAGTAGTATTGTAATCCAGTGTTGTTGATCTACGTTTTAGGCATTGAAGAAAGTTTGGGTGAGTCACTAACATGCCGAATACCAAAAATATAATAAGGGTCCTTATAATATCATGCTTGTCTCTTGACTGAAATCATAGTTAACTTGCAAAAGGTGGAAATAAGTTAAGACAACAATCTAATTAAGGTGCGTAAAGTCGGCATAGTGGCACAAGCTTGTAATCCAGTATTTGGGAAGCTGAATTAAGAGGATCACAGGGTCAAGGACGGCCTCAGCAAGTAATAAGACTCTCATTAGTCTAGCAAGTCCCTGTTTCTATATAAAAATAAAATAGGGCTGGAGGTGAGTAGCTCAAAGGTATAATACCCCTGAGTTCAATCCCCAGTGCCCCTCCACACACTCCGTAGTCTCAGCTGGGCATGATGGCACATTCCTTTCCAGTCCATGGGAGGCTGAGACAGGAGGATCTCAGGTTCACGAACAGTCTCAGCAACTTAGTGAGACTCTTAGCAACCTAGCACCATTCTGCTTTAAAATAAGAAAATATAACAAGGGCTGGGGGGTGTAGCTTAAATATACAATGCCCCTGGGTTCAATCGCTGGTACCACAAACAAAGCAAACCCAAAAACATACTCTCATAAAAGTAAGGGGGAAAAATGTAGAAATAATGCTGCTATATAAATTCCCAAAGTGGGAAATACTGCTCTGAACGGGGCTGGGATCAAATATAGAGACATAATAGAAAGCAAAATTGTCAGTGTGTCTATTCATTTGCTTAAATATCCCGTGGAATGAGTACTGAGTTTTTGCGTTTGTTGTTCTGAAAAGAAAGTGGCAAGACAAGTTTAGGAAGGAAAGATGTTGGAAAGATTAAAAAAATACACCATGTTACTAATTGAAACAATAGATACATACATTAGGGGACAATGAAGGAATATTAGTCTGTATTCTCAAAACAATCAAACAGAAGTTAGAGGTAGTGATCCACCAAGCCACATCATACAGTCTTTCTTTACCCTCTGATTTGCTTGTCACAGACATTCTTGTAAAGAAAGCCATCTTCATCCTCAGTTGTTCCAGACTCAGTACATCCTTTAGTCCTGGCAGCACCGTCGAATACATCTCTGGCTGTGCTTTTTCCACCCTGATGGTGATCTTTTGACCTCTCTCACTGGTTCTTTATCTGAACACTCTCTCTGAACACTCTGTGGCATTAACTGACATTTCTCTAGACAGAGATTTATGTAAAAGTAAAACAGCAGCAAAGACTACAAACTTGTGAAAACATGTCCTCCAAAACATCTTTTTGTATACATCTTTGTATATACATCTTGGTTTTAAACACCTTTGTTTATACATCTTTTACTGATATCACTATGTATAAATTTTAAGGGACAATTTTGTCATCTTCCTAAAATCATTAAATTAACTACAGGCACATTAGCTGTTCACAAATTAAAAGGTGGGTGTAACTTACTTAATTCTTTCTACTGATCTCAGAGGTTGGGGTTCTTAACCTTTACAACAGATTCTTTGATTTTTCTTTCTTCAACAGTTCAATGTATCAGACTTTAATAATTGTCTGTTGTTGATACTTTCCAACTCTTGTCACAAATGCAGATTCCAAATAGTGTCTGTTTGAGCAGGTGACAGCAGAACGAGAAGCCTGAACGGATGTGATGCATGTTCGTCCATTTAACATCCTGCCAGCGTGGCTCGCAAGCGTCCTGTTTTGCTAACTCACTCACAACATGCAGACCATTAGTTTCCATCTGTTGTGAATGCACAGCAGTCTGATTTCAGCATGGGGTGCATTTTTCCTTCTTTTATCTGTTTGTCAGTCATTTAGTTGGTTCACTTACTTGGGCAAGATAGAGTGTTGTGCATCATATAATCATATGTTCTAGGCTCATTTGGTGTTGCAGGCTGGGTTTCTCAGAAGAGACTCTGAGATGCAGATTAATGAAGAGGATGCTCACTAAGGCCTGTTCTGCAGATTTAACAGCAGGGAGGGGAAGGGAGCAGATTGGGCAGGGACAGCAGTGATACCATCCTAATGAAGGGCACTGCTACCCCACAGGAGGACTTTGGAGCCTGGGATGACTATTTAAAGTTGTCATGAGTTGAAGCAAGAAGGCCAGGACTTTTTGCAACTGCATAAAATCACTCATTAGATATGGACTTTCCCTATAAGGAGGCCAATCTTGAACTGGGCTGTTACTTTAGCTGAGGCAATCCCTGAAGATAGAAGGTGCTTAAGGGTTCCTCTGGCAGCACTCTTAACAACTAGGAGAAAAATTTCTTCATTTCTGATGATCCAGTTTGCACATGAAAACACCCACCACACACTTTAGAGGTCACTCTGTTTACCAGATTTCCTAGATCGATGACTTACACTTTCTTAAAAAAGAAATAGTGTTTTTTGTTCCAAACTACATCTTCCACAAAATATAAAAATATATAAAATCTAAAGGAAATAAAGCTCTCTGCTTTTTCAGACTATCCAGGAAATGGATCGTAAAACATTTCCACAGATACTCAGGACTTTCTTGAATGGTGTTTGAAAACCTACTAGATGACTTGTTGTAAAACTTGGCTAGTTATCAGAATCAATTGAAAAATAAACCAGAAAAGTAGAGATCACACACATCAATTGCCAAAGGAAACTAGCTCAATAGGTTTGGGTGGAATATCAGAATATAAATATAAATATATGTATGTTTACATATAAATACATATGGACAGATGTGTGTGCCCTATGTGATTCTTCAAGATTTGTGATCTTGGATAGTGCCTTTATAAGCCAGATTTAAAAATTGGGATTAAAAAGTCAGACGTGGTAGCGCACACTTGTAATTCCCGTGCTTGGGAGGCTGAGACGGGAGGACTGTGCAGGTTCGAAGCCAGCCTCAGCTACTTAGTGAGGCTCTCAGAAACTTAGTGAGACCCTGTTTCCAAATAAAATATGAAATAGGTCTGGGAGTATAGCCTGGATGTAGAAAGCCACTGGGTTCCACCCCCAGGACCAAAAAAAAAAAAAATTGGGATTAAAAAGGTATATATATATTATCTGAAAAAGAAAGAGATGAAGGTGTGTAGACTGGGAGGTAGTCAAAGTTTGAAGCCCTGCTATGGCACAGTTCTCTAAGGTTTTTAATGTTCTACTTTTTCTTGTCCTTGCACATTATTGGAATTTATAAATTTGAGGTGTTCCTTGAGGCTAACTCAGTGAATTTTTCTTGTGCTGCTTTTTTTTTACCCACATAGAATGGTACTGAGGGAAGAAAGTTCTTTGATGACTTTGTCTACACCTTCACATTTACTTCCTTGTTATGCACATCTACAAATGGATTTGACAGTGCCATTTTTCTCTTCCAAATGACACTATCCACTAGCAATTTTTGAATGATCCTCCTAGTCTACATACTAATTAACACTTGTGGTTGTTTATTCATGTATTCAGTAAATATTTGTTTATTCCCTGCTGTGTGCTAAGCACTATTCTGAGTGTTTGGGTTACATCAGTGAGCAAAACAAGGCATTGCAGTACACTGACAATAAGCAAAGGAGATAATGAATGAGAAAATGGTGTTGGATCTCGGATGATAAAATGTGCTATAGGATAAAGAAAAAAGAGATCAGGAGTGCCACAGAAAGAGGAATAGAGGAAATTTTACATAGAGCAGCCACTATGAAAATCATTGTGGAGGTTCCTTAAAAGACTGGGAACAGAGCCACCACATGACCTATCCATACCACTCTGGGAGATCTTTCCAAAGGAATTAAAGTCTGTTTACTGTGGGGGTACATGCATTTCCATGTCTGTTGCAGTGCAATTCACAATAGCCAAGCTATAGAACCAGTCTGGGTGTCCATCAGCAGATGAATAGATTACAGAAGTATGATATATACATACAATGCATTTTTATTCAATCATAAAAAAGAACCCAATTATGTCATTTACAGATGGATGGAACTGGAGATTATTATGCCAAGTGAGATTAACCAGTCACAATAAGGGGAACAGTCATGTTTTTAACTCATATTAGAAGCTAGAGAGAAACAAATAGGACCAGATAAATTAGAGGAGATACAAGCAGAAGAATAGATAGGGATCTGGGGAGGCATGTAGGGAGGTAATAAGAAAAATATGGTCACAAAAACAAGTCAAATATTTTGTTCATAGATAAAATTACCTATGTCAATGTTAATATTATCTATGGAAAAGAGTGAGGTGGGCCGTCTACTATCATGTCTAATTACAATGCACCAATAAAATTAGAAAAAATAAATAGAAGTGTTTAGATCACTCTTAATGAGAAGGGTACAGCTGATTAGATCTTAAGAAGGATGAGAGGATAGACTTATATTATTTGGGGAAGTTCTTTCAGCAAGAGCTGAGTTTCTCAGTGATGAAACTGTTGATATTTCAGGCTGGGTAATTCTTTGTTGAGAGATGTGGGGAGCTGTCCTGTTGAATGTCTAGCAGAATTCTTGGTATCTACTCTCTGGATACATCTTTTTTCCTACCAATTGTTACTACCAAAAATGACTCTGAATATTGCCAAATGTCTCCTGATGGCCAAAATCACCCCCAATTGAGAACCACCATAAAAACTGTATAAATAATTCTGTATTTTTCTGCATGAATCTTAACCTTGGCACAGTTCCTCATATGGTCCATCTTCCTGCCAAATTGTGAAATTCTGCCTTTGTCAAAACTGAAGTTCTCAGAATTTTGAGGGTCAGAGTCCTACTCTGTTATATTTCAAAGGTTGATTTATATATCTCAGAATCAATATTTTCCTAAATATTATAATTTGGTAAATTTTGTTGTCTACTAGGGAAATTTTTTTCTCCATTCTTCTTTGAAATTAAAGTGATATTCTTGGCTATATCTTATCTTATATTTATTTTCAGGCATCTTGTCATAGTCTATAAAAAATGTGATAAGATTATGATAGAAATTCATTAAATTTATAGATTAATTTAGATGTAATTTATACTTTTGTAAAATTTGTTCTTCTTATTCATGACGAAAAACACCTCTCTCCATTTACTGTTTTTGTATGTCCTTCAATAAAAATAGTATTCATTTTCTTCATGTAAGTCTTGGCTCTTTTTGATAGATTTATATCTGATTATGTGATAGGTTCTGTTGCTAATATAAACAGTGTCTTTAAAAACAATTACTGTATTTTCTTAAAGGCTGTTTCAATTGCCAAGAAATGCAATTATTTTCTATCTACAATGCAACCATATTGTCTGTTATTTCTAGCATTTTTCTATAAGTTTTATTCAGCAGTCAAAGAGAACAGTCATATAATCTGGAAACTCTTTAAATTCCAATTTGGTTCAGTGTAGTCACACAACTTAATGAAATACAATCTGGTAAAGGCATACATGCACACATCATTCACTTAGTCCTTTTCCAATTCCCTCCCCATTTCCTCCCTCCTCTCTCCTTTTCATGTTTGGCTTAGTAATTGATTTTGATGTGTTTGTGAATGTACATCATGTACATTAGGGAATTTCCCTCTTCCCCCCTTTCATCCCTCTTAGGTCACCTTATTTGCTCATCTCTGTTTTCTCTTTATTTGACTAGTGTTTCTCCTATGACCCTTTTACTCTGTAGCTTCCCCATATTAGGGGGAGCATCCGACGTTTTGCTTTTTGTGACTGCGAGTCTCACTTAGCATAATGTTCTTTGAAGCAAACATTCTATTTCTAAGCTCTATCACATTCTTTCTTTTACTCCATTTTATTGTCTTTTGCTTTACTTAGCAGTAATAATGGGTACTTTTCATTCTATTTTTTGTTTTAAGTTATTGATTCTAATATATCCCTTTAAGTCTAATAAGTGCTATACTCTTTTTACATGCAGTGTTTTTCAGGTTAAGAACAGCCCCTTCCATATCTGTTATTAATTTTATCTCTCCTAGATATTAAATTTTATCTAATATCCTTTTGAACTAGTAAGTGATCATACAATTCTTCTTCTTTAATGAATAAGGTAAATAATATTAGCAGATTATTTTTCAAAGTTAACTGTTCTGACATTTCTATAGCTAAACCTACCTGTCCAGAAAGAATGATTCTCTCTGCCAGTAAGGTGCTATCTGCTCCATTTCCAGACACCTTTGTTCTAGAGATTGTCTACTGAGGCAGATCCAGTTTAGAAGGATTTGAAGTTTATTCAGTTTGGCTCTAAAGATAAACACAGAATTATGAATAAAACTCATCTACAAAAGTGAGTATCTATTTATAACTAAAACCAAATCATACCATATTACAGTTTTCTTAAACTAAAAATGATCACAAAATCTTAAAAAAATCACATGATTTTATTCAGTGATTTCTTGATGATAGGCTCTCAGAATGTTTTTTTTTTAAAGACAACATTTGGTCACATTTTCACCTTTTTACTAGACATGATTTTTAAGTGTCTTCTATGTAGACTTTGGAAAAATAATTCAGTCTTTCTTTTTAGCATGAACAGCCAAAAGTACTTTTTAAAGAATTTATGAGTTTTCATAAAACATGCGTGCTCCTACATGTACCTGCTCTCTGCTTTGTATTTCTGCTGCAGGTCTGCCCCCTGTGATCATCAGAATACTGATAAGTTCTCATTTATATGATGCTGATAAAATTTCCTGATACACTCATAAGTGTATGAGCAGCATTAGCTTATGTATTTATGATAAGAAAACTCCAGCTTTGAATAGATTCCACTAAGAAACAAATCCTCAGCTTATGATTTTAGACCTATGATATTTGGGAGCTTCTGGCTCCACAAAATTCAAACCTCATTTCTTTTCTACTGCTTACATGCTGCCATTTTTTAGTTCTGAGGGATATCTTCAGACTCTGATACCAGCTCTGGCCTCATATTTTCTCACAGAATAGTGAATCTCTACAGTGGGCAAAAGGAGTATTTCTGGAAGCCATTCCCACACTGGCAATAATTATTTGACAATAACTCGATTCACTCAAGTGAATCTTAACCCTATTTCTATATCTCACTAAATGCAAAATAGATATATCCCCCACTCCATTTGCCATTAAGCAGATTCCAAAATTACTCTTGGTTCTATGACAATCAATTGGCATAAGAAAAAGTGTAAAAGAAAGCTAGTTACTGTGGAGAGAAACTGATCTTAAAGATCATAGCAAGTGCATCTTACTTAGCAAATATCACAAACACCTATGACCACATACCATTTCTAGTCCCCTTTTGGGGTCTTGAGCAAGGGTAGGGGCCCGTAAAGGTTGGATTTTATTAGATTGTTGTTTAGCCCACATCTAGCCCCATTCAAACATTTTATTCAAGAGAGAAAAACAATTTAAAATCTAACATACGGCATTCACAAACTTGTGTGGCACATTTCACAATGCACACCCTTGCAGCATTTTCAAGAGAGGCCATACATCCAGCTTGCCACAGAACATTTACCTCCAGGCTGCTAATTAAAGTAAGATGCCTATAAATCTTCTCTCTCATAGGGAACTTGTGCACTGAGACAAAGGCAAGGAAAATTAACTTTAAGAAAATGTCTGATAATTAAACTTTAATTTTCATTCCTAATCCTGGAAGTTTGCTTTCTTTTCTAACAGAGAAGTCAGCCATCCTTTCTCTACACTCACATGACTGCCGCTAATATTTGATGTTAATGAAATACACACTACTAGATGTTCTTGCATGCCATGACTCTCTACTTACAGAGAAAAAAAATGAACAGCACTTTCTAAGCACTCCCATCTCCAAACCCTTAACTGACTCCTGTTTTTAGATGGAGATCTTTGGAAATATCAAATAGATATTCTTGAACTTACCTTGTTTTGGAAAACATTTCCATATACTAAAAAATAAAAACATCTGCTTCATATTTTTGTTCTCCCCAGAATATATTAAGATTTTTGAAAATTATTAGGGAACTCAAGGAAGGGAAACATTTCAAGGAACTAAGGGAGAGATAATGTTTGTCTCCCCACCCCCTGCCAAAATCATACTCAATCCTACTTCCCTTCTGGGTTGGCTTCATTAAAATATGACATTTGTATTTTCCTCAGCATTTTAAAATCTGATTATAGGAAAGGTTCTGATAGATTCTTTTGCATAAAGGTATTGATTCCTGATAGATTCATTCCTGTTGGCTTGCTTTTCACTGACATTTCTGCTAGGATCTGTGAAGCTTAATAACACAAACAAAGAATGATATACCTTATAACAACACAAACAAAGAATGATTACCTGCAAAAGTGCTCAGAACAAGGAAATAAATATTGGTTCCAAATGCAACCATAAAACATTTAAAATGAAATAGTTCTGAAGTATTAAAGGAGAGATAAACAATGAAGAGACATCTTTAACAGAGGGTAGGGAAAATAAAACTGGAGAAAGATATCGAGCTTTTTAAAAGTCATAGAAAATTTAAAGCTGCAGCAGAGAAATCTGGTCTGATCCTAAAAATTTGTAATGTCTGTGGTCAATGAACCTATAAAATAAATGTTGAGATTAGAAAGCCTGATGAAGAAAATTAGGTTTGCTCATTTTGAATCCAAAGACTACAAATTCTAGTGAATGAGAGGGTGGCTACCCTCTGCCCTATGCATAAGGTCCTACAGAGTACCTGCCATTTTTATTAAGCACTCAACCCTTCTCTTGGATAAAGTCAGTATACTTAGGGGTATTTTGGTTTGGGTTTAGAATGTGACCCCAAAAAAGTGTTGAAAGCACTTCTCCAATTCAGCAATAATCAGAAGTGAAATAACTGAATTAGGCCTCTGTTTTTATTAGTAGATAAATCCACTGAGGGTAATTTGAATGAATTTCCTAGGTGGTAACTTAGGCAAGTGGGACATGGCTAGAGAAGGTGGGTCAGTGAGGTATGGTCATAGGTTCTATGTATGTTCTTGAGCTCTATGGGTGTTCCAGAGTTCTGTTCTCTCTCTCTCTCTCTCTCTCTCTCTCTCTCTCTCTCTCTCTCTACTTTCTGCTGCCATGATGTGACGATGGTGTCCCACCATGCCCTTTGCTGCTCCAGCCAACCATGAACCCCTAAGCAAGTAACCTTCCTGCATAAAATTATTCTTATTGGGTATTTTGTTCACAGTCACTGCAAGTCTGGCTGAAACAGGGGGACACATTTAATTTAGAAGATTGTTGATGTTATGGACCCAAAGTCTGACTGAGTATCAATACCACTTTGTTACTTGATCTAAACCACATTAAATTGGGCTTTTTAAAATCTGAATACCAGGTACATACCCACTTCCAGAAATTGGTAGGTTACTAGTCATAGATGAGAGGAAAGAGACTTGTCTACCCTTAATAAATGGGTATTTTTTTTTTAAGCCTGATGTGGTGGCGCACGCTTGTAATCCCAGTATTTGGGAGGCTGAGAGAGGAGGATCATGGTTCAAGGACAGCCTAGGCTACTTAGTGAGGCCCTCTGCAACCCAGCGAGACCCTGTTTCAAAAATAAAGAATAAAAAATAGGGCTGGGGGGTGTATCTTGGAAGTAGAATGTCCCTGGGTTCAATCCCCAGCCTTGCAAAAAAAAAAAAAAAAGAAAAGAAATAAAGAAAGAGAGAAAGAAAGAAAGAGAGAAAGAAAGAAAGAGAGAGAGAGAGAAAGAAAGAAAGAAAGAAAGAAAGAAAGAAAGAAAGAAAGAAAGATGTATTTTTGTTGTTGTGGGTCTGGGAATGAAACCCAAGGGCATTTGACCTCTGAGCTACACTCCCTGCCCTATTTTTTATTCTTTATTTTGAAACGGGGCTTCACTAAGTTGTGGAGGGCCTCACTAAGTAGCTGAGGCTGTCTGAAAACCATGATCTTCAGGTCTCAGCCTCCTGAATGTTGGGATTACAAGTGGGTGCCACCACACCCAGCTGAAATGGGTATTTTTTAAATGAAGTTGTGGCAATTTCTAAGTCTTGCATCTCCACAAAAATATAAAGATAGTCACAGAACAGACTCATGACTGGCTGTTGAAGAGTTCTTAACTCTGCTCTCTTTTTATTTTTATTTTTATTTATTTTTTATTTTTTGGTGGTACTCGGGTTCCTGAAAACCCTTCTACTGCCAGGCTACACTCCCAGACCTATCATTCATATATATATATATATATATATATATATATATATATATATATACATATATATATATAAATAAATTTTTTTTTTAATTTTTTGAAACAGGGTCTCTTAAGCCAGAGGCTGGCTCCAAACCAGCGCGATCCTCCTGTCTCTGCCTCCCCAGCACAGGGATTACAAGCATACGCCACCACACCCGACTCTATTTTTATCAGTAAAACCTGTCCTGACTTTTAAAAACCATCCTTATGGAGACTGACTCACCTAAACTACATGTATACATACAGAAGTGTGTACATACATATGTGTGTGTATATGTGTGTGTGTGTGTGTCTGTGCATGTCTATAAGAGATTAAGAGTATGTGTCTTCTTAGCCTTAGTCAAAAGGCTAAGCTAAATCAAACGGCTTTTTGATATTATGTATTCTTGGTGGAGTAAACTGATATCTCATTGTGGTTTTGATATATATTTTCATAATGATTGGTGATGTTGAGCATAATTTTATGCTTGTTGGCCATTTGTATGTCTTCCTTTGAAAAATGTCTATTTAGGTCTATTGTCCATTTTTAATTGGGTAATTTGTACTTACATGCTTAGTATAGCAGTATTAATAATAGCTAAGAAATAGAAAAAGCCTGTGTCCATCAGGTGATGAATAGATAAAATGTCATACATATATGCAATGGAATATTATTCAGGAACAAAAAGAACAAAATACTGTTATTTGTCACAGAGTGGATGGAACTGGAGATCACAGTGTGAAGTAAAATAAACCACTCACAGAGAGACAAGTACTGTATAATCTCACTCATATATATATAAGATGGAAAATAAAATAGTTGATCTCACTTAAGAGTAGAATGGTGGCTGGGCTTAGTGGTGGATATTTGTAATTCCAGTACTTGAGATTCGGAGACTGGAGGAATACAGGTTCAAGGCCAGTCTCAGCATTTAGCTGCCACCCTCAGAAACGTAGCAAGACTCTATTTCAAACTAAAGAAAATTAAAGACATGGCTAGGAGTGTCACTTAGAGGTAGAACCACTCCGTGCTCAATACTCAGCATCAATAAAACAAAATATCAAATGAAATAGTCCGTAGAATGGTAGTTACCAGAAGCTGAGGAGGAGATGGGGAAAAGGAGGAAGGCTAATCATTGGGTACCAAGTTTCAGTCAGATCGGAGTAAGAAGTTTTAGTGTACTATTGTACAGCAGAGTGACTGAAGATAATAAAAATTGAACTGCATATTTCAAAAAGCTAGATGAAAGTCTGATGAAAGCTTTCGCCACATATAAATACTAAGTTTGAGTGTGAGGGCTTGGATCGACCTTCCTGTATCTTGGATGGAACCCTTCACCTCTCAGTTTCTTCCTCCCTCTTTCAAATAAAAATAGTGATATCTAATTTATAGGAATTTAGGGGGTATTTAATGTAATGTCATCCATGAAAAACACAGTACTAGGCACCTTTTAAATTTAAAGTCCAATTGGTTCTTTCTGACCTTTAGAATAACTGACAATCTCTTTAGTGAACTATGTATAGGTCATCTTGTGAACACACTACCCTTCTGAAAGTTTCATTAGAACATGCCTCTGTTGACTAATCTGTCATTTTCTGAATTGTATCTACTTGTAGCCACACCTGTCTAGATTACAATATGCATTTAGTCATCTGCAGCACAGTGGGCACATATGATCAATCTTTCTTTCCTATAGGCAATATCTCACTCTAATGTCACAAGAATTTTCCAGTGCCCTGCCAACCAGTTATGACCGTCTTAACATTATAGATAGCATGGTATTTTGACTATATGTGTTGCATGAGTCAGACTCTTGTGTATACATTTGCAGGAGTTTGTTGAGAAAGTACTTCCTCATGTCTTCTAGGATATGAGGCTGTGCATGGCTGTGTAGTCCTGAACTTGATGGTTGCCTCCTTTCTCAAGTCCAGACAGCCTCCCTGAAGGCAATGTGGATGGCAGCAAAGAGAGAGAATCCACCTTGCAGCCTAAGTGGCGAATGTCAACTACACTTAAAGCAAATACTGAATATGACCTACCTCATGGATATTCTAGTTTTATAAGATAATAAGTACTTTTTTTATTTTGGAAACTTCTAATTTGAAGTATTCTGTCTAGTAAATATGCATTTCCCCCCTTTTTCTTGGAATAGCTATCTACTCCTGTACATCTACGTAGTTCCAGTTATTTGTGAATCCCTCTGTAAAATCTTTCAAAATCATATTTTTAAATTTTTCTTGGTGGCTGAATTAATGTCTCCACACTTTGTGCATGTCCCCAATGCCACTTTTTTATTTTTTATTTTTTGCAGTATTGGAGATGAAACCCAGGGGCATTCTACCTCCAAGCTACATACCAAGCCCTATTTTTTTTTTAATTCTTTATTTTGAAACAGTGCCTCACTAAGCAGCTGAGGCTGTCTGCAAACCGTGATTCTCCTGTCTCAGCTTCCCAAATACTGGGATTAGAAGCATGCACCACCACGCCTGGCCTGATACAACTTCTGATAGCATTTTTAACTATTTGAATTCCTCATAGATGGTAAAATGCCAGGGAATGAAGACTGTGCCTTATTCAACTTAATAATTTCAGCATTCTGTGGGTCAACTAATACCTCGTAAAGCTAATGACATTTGTTGCACAATTTAAACAGAACATTAGAAGTCATTTTCAGAGAAAACATTTTACCTTCTTACCTGTATAGCTACACAAACTTGACTATAGTGTTAAATGATATGTTTAATAATATAATGATATAAACATTAGTTTTGATCTTAAGGCATACATATATTAAATTATTTGTTTAGAGAAATATATAGAAAGCATATATATATATGTATGTGTGTATATATGTATGTGTGTATATATATGTATATATGTATATATGTATATATAAGTATATATATATATATATACTTATAAAGTTTTGAGCTGATATATATAATGACTAGCTAATATATTTTGCTTTCTTATAATTGGCAACTTTAAAAATCTAGAACAGACTTTTTATAAGTAACTTTTGCATACCTTTAAATTTCCTCCCTTCAATATCCTCTATCTTAAGTAACATTTTTGCAGATACTGGCTTGCCATCAGTTTATGACTGAGTTTGTAGGCAAACGCCTGTAGTGTAGATGGTCTCTCAAGCAGGTTTTCAAACAGGAAAGGAAATGCACAGATTGGCTACTGTGGGTAGCTGGAATCTGGCAGTCGAGATTTCTCCTTATAACTTATAATGGCTTTCTAATATCATCCAATTGCATGTGTGTTGGATTGGTGTGAGCCAGGTTTCCTAGGGCTAAATCACTTCAAGTAAGCTGTTCAGGCTCTGCTCCTGGGAGATCCACAGATAGTCCTGAAGTTAGCTATCAGTCTTTCATCACAGCTACACTCCTTTAAGGATTGGCCTGGATTGCTGGAGGCACACACTGAGCATAGGAATTCTTCACCAAGACGTGTATAACATTGCCCTAAAAATATGGTATTTATTGCTGGGGTGGTAGCTCACGCTTGTTATCCCAGTGCTTGGGAGGCTGAGACAGGAGGATGCACAGGTTCAAAGCCAGCCTCAGCAACTTAGTGAGGCTCTCAGCAACTTAGTGAGATCCTGTTTCCAAAAAGTATAAAACAGTTCTGGGAGTATAGCCCAGAAATAGAAAAGCCCCTGGGTTCTACCCTCAGTACCACACACACACACACACACACACACACACACACACACAAATATTTATTGAATCTTTAAATACAGGATTCGCGTGTGTGTGTGTGTGTGTGTGTGTGTGTGTGTGTGTGTGTTGGGGGTGGTTCACCCGAGAGACACAAAAGATGTAAAAACACATTTATTGAACACCCATTATGAGGTCAGCCTATCATATATACTCTGTCAGCAAAATGAAATTACAACTATGAGATGCCAGCAACCATAGCAATTAGGGCGTCAAAACAGTTGGGCTCAAATTCCGATTCTACCATTTATTAACTGAATAACCCCCATAAAATCACTTAACCAATCTAAATCATTATTTCTTCTTTTGTAAAATAGTACTACTACTAATAACTTATTTTATATTTAAAAAATGTTAGACAAAAAACCTGTTCGTGTGGGTGATTTTATAATAAAATTTTTATTAATTAAATTGGATTATAGCCGGAGTGGTGGCGCACTCTTGTAATCCCTGCGCTGGGAGGCGGAGACAGGAGGATCACTCAGGTTCAAAGCCAGCCGTGCTGGCTTAAGAGACCCTGTTTCCAAATAGAAAGTAAAAAATAGGTCTGGGAGTGTAGCCTGGAGGTAGAAGGGTTTCCCGGAACCCCAGTACCACCAAAAATGAATAAATAAATAAATAAATAAATAAATAAATAAATTGGATTAGAAAACTGAGTTGGAAATAAATTGACCATTTAGGACTGCAGGCTGAATTTCTCCATTTATAATTAAATGAGACCTTCATTAAATGAGACCTATTTAATTTGAAGATATAGCTGATGGAAACAAAAGAGAGGTGTGCAGTTAAAAGGGACAGAGGTAAGGTTAATAAGGTTTCACTAAATTGCTAGGGGCTTCGCTAAGTTTCTGAGGCTGACTTTGAACCAGTGATCATTCTGTCTCTGCCTCCCAAGTACTAAGATTGCAGGTATATGCCAACATGCCCATCTCAAATGTGGCTTCCGTATCTCAATGATTTACTCTAAACATTACTATATCATTTCATATTTAATTGCTTAAAACTCATTTGCAACTACAAAATGAACAAAATTTTTAGAATAGGACAAACTTTGAATGTGAACTGTATGCTAGTAAAAATAATACATTTTTGTGGAGTCTTTCAAAACTGGGTAACAACAGCAGGCTCATTGTTCTTTAAGTATTATATTATGATTGCAGCTGCTCAGTTTCCCATTATTTTTTAGAGCCTATTTTAGAGCTTTTGCCAGTTGTAGGCTTGCTTACCACTTGTCTCACTTTTTTTTTTCTTTCTGATGTCAGAAATGGCTTTGGAAAGTTATACAACACCACAACAACCTTGGGCATTCATCAGCTCTCAAGCATCCAAAGAGTTTCTACTATTGTTCAGCCACACTGAAGGAAGGGAATTCGCCCCCTGGGACTTGCTTTTGATTGCTATTAGATTTTCAGTCATAGCTATTGCCCCCGTAAGAAAAATCTGAACCACTTGGGCTGCCCAGCAGCTTTCTATTATAGTGCCCAAGCTGTTCATTGAGATACAGGGAGGGTCTGAGCAATGTCATCCATCCCAGTCTTGTTTGACTTAAGAATAAAACCCAGTGTCTGAAATTCCTATCTCTTGCCATCCTAAAACTGTACCCATCAATCTTTCTTCTCATCAGTTCCAGCAAAACTGACAGCAACCAACATTTTCCTTCTTGCTTTTCAGTTAAGGCAACTAAACTTACTCTTAGACGTGTCACTTACATCCTATCACACAGCAGCTACCATAGAGCCTTAGCCTGGCATGGTGATGCATGCTGCTGATACCCCAGCCTTGTTTCAGGAGGGCAGCTTTCTGTTTTAACACAGTCATTAGGAAACAAACAAACAAAAAACCTGAAACCTGAAACCACTGAAACCTTGTTTCTTAGAGCCTGCTTTACCATTTGACACCATAGAATTTCAATATAAAAATATGTACAAAAACATACAAATTTAGCACAGGGCCGCATGCCTGTAATCCCCTTACTTGGGAAGCCAAGATGGAAGAATCACAGGTTCAAGGCCAGCGTCAGGAGCTTAGTAAAACCCTCAGCAACTTATTAAGACCCTGTTTCCAAAGGATCTGGGGGTATAACTTGGAAATAGAGTGTCCCTGGGTTCAATCTCCAGTTCCAAAAAAATTATTAAAAGATAAAAAATGTTTTATGTGTTGGCTTCAAACTGAATCTGTAGCAATAGAAAAGAGCCATTATCCAGTTCTTAAACTCTCAATAAGTATTTTCACAAAGTATAGTCATGTGTTAGCCTATATAAGGTGATATAGCTTATCAGAACCTTTCATATAAATATTATGACAGAGTATCTCTCTTGAGCTCTATATTTCTTTCTACCATGACCAGACAATTTCAGTGTCACCACTCAAGGTCTCAGTCTTGTTAGAAAGTCATAGAAGAATTAGGATTGGCAAACCATCTCAAGGAAACAAGGATCTCACTTTCAATAAAATATGATAATGCTGAGAAGGAGCTTTGTCTCAAACATGCAGTGTAGGTTTTTTTTTTTTTTCAGTATATGCCAGTATAATGCCAGAAAATGTACTAAGTCTTTAGCCATCTGGATGCTATGGGAGCCTCCAAGGAGTTTAGAAAACTTACTAGTTTATGAAGGTCAGTTATGTTATAATTGAGGTCTGATTAAGAATGAAATATGGAAATGAATACAAGAGATTCTGGTGTATGTTAGAAAATGTGGAAAATCTTAGATTGACTAGATAGATGTGTCTAGAAGTATCAGGAATATGGCAAGGGCCAAATAGTATCATAACTTTCTGGCAAAGATGAGTCTGGAAAGCTCCCTTCCCCATTTTACCTTCTCATAAAAAGACAGCATTAGTATTTGCAATTCTCTGCAAGTCTAGCAAGTCTAGTTTTGGAACTTTTTGGAGTCAACTTCAAATTCATGAGAGGTTGACTGAGTTGAAGCCTCAGTTTTAAATACTGTTATTCCAAGAGCATCCAGAAATTAATAGGTAAATAAAATGTCATAGATTCATACAATTGAATACTGTTTGAGCATAAGAAGGAAGTACTGATGCCTGCTGCACCAGGCACAAAGCTACAAAGTACTGTGATAAGTGAAAGAAGCCAGGTACAAACGAGGAGGATCATGCTATCTGTGATTCCATTTACAAGACGTTTCTGGGAGAGGCAAAAAGTTTATTAGTTTTGGCCAAGGGCAGCAGAAGGAAAAGGAGAGAAACTAGGACATTTCTCTTGGTGGGAGGTTGGTGGAGCTGTTCTTCAGTGAGATTGGTTGATGGTCGCAAAGACCTGAAAATATACTGTAAAAAACTAACTTGTTGCATGTAAGCTAGGTGAAATTTTTATGGAATGTGGGTTTTATCTCAATAAAGCTGTTTTAACACAAAGAGCACCAGGGACCCTTGCAGAGGAAGAAAAGTCCTGAGGAACTCTAAAATGATCCAGTATTTGGCTCATTGAGAAATACTGTGTCCTCCACTAGGTACGTTGGCTTCAGACATCAGAGTATTAATTTGCACCTTCCCTCCCGTTTTCAGTGGAAAGAGGGGCTCTGAATTCATCACAGACTCTGGGGCCTGTTCTGTTTGTTGTCACTAGAGGGCACTATTATGCCATTGCCATGGGAACCACTCCCTGTTGCTGGGTGCCAAGACACAGGGACATGCTAACAGGGTATTTCATGCAAATTACCTGCCCTGAACTCATGCCCTACCATACAGGCAGCCAGTACTTTAGATCCTGTTAGAGGATGTTGGATGGTAAGAGAATCAGGAGAACCTCAGCCTCTATCTCCTGCTCAAATAGCTAAGCAGGTGGTCGTGGGTGACAATGCCCAGTGCGTTCACCCAGGGCTGCAGTGTGTCTATGAGCTCTTGTACTGAAATAAAGAGACACTCAAGAAAACTCAGGGGTAACTTAGAATACTCACTCTGACCTAGAATGAGCCCTAGCATCCTTAGAGATGAGGCCACGAGCGAGCAGTCCTCGGTGCCCCCAGTCACAGGGGGAAAGCTGGTTCTAGACTATCTCCCTGAGTGGAGAGGTTCAGGTTCTGCAGCTTTAGAGCTTGGATCAAAGGGGAACTGGTATCAATGACCTGCACAAAGGTGCTGAGGAAACGCCCTGTGGAATGAGGGGAGGTGGGAATGGATGTGCCAAAAAAAAAAAAAAAAATCAACAAAAGCAGGTTGAGCATCCCTTGTCTGAACATCTGAAATCCAAAATGCTGCAAACCCTGAATCTTTCTGGATGCCAACAAGACACTACAGATGGGAAATTCCACACCTGTTTTCTTGTGATAGGTCAGTCAAAACACAGACACGGTAACATTTTGTATAGAATTACTTTTAAGTGAGGAGCATATGAAGCATTTAACACATTTGTATCTGTACTTGGGTCCCATTCTCAAAACATTTCATTATGTATGTACAAATTTTCAAACCCCCTCCCCAGGCAGAACTTTGACATACTTAAGGGCCCAAAAACATTGAATAAGGAACACTCAGCCAGTGAATTAAAGTCACGAGGTTCAGCAATAGACTTTCAGAAAGACCAGAAGGACTGGTTTTGGAAGCAGCCCCCTTGTGATATTAGAAAGATGGGGTGTAGGGACTGCCAAAAATCTTAGTAAATCCAAAATCTTGGGACAGCTTTAGGCTTGCAGCTTCTACAGGCTGCCTCCTAAGCCTTGAAATTAGATTTAATTTAGCAAAATATTCTCTTAATGTAGTAGGGGAGAAATAAATAATTTCTTTCAGATAATCAAGGAAAAAACAAGTTGCTAAAAGGAGTTTTTATTTGCATTTGAGTGTGGCAGTGCATACCTATAATCTCAGTATTTGGGAGGCTGAGACCGGAAGATCACAGATTTGAGATCCTTTTTCAAAATACATTAAGGCTGGGGTATAGCTTGGAGGAAGAATGCCCCTTAGTTCCATCCATAGTATTAAAAACAACAACAACAACAAAAACACACACACACACAAAATAATTTTTTTTTACTATTATTGAATACCATTGTCTTCTGGTATTCCAAACTTTCATATTTTATGTTCTGTTTTTGAGGTCTCCAAATTTATTAAAAATAATTTTATTAACTTCAACTTTAATTTCTTCTCACATGATAGGCATTTAAGTAATTTCTAAGAACAATGGCTCTAAATCCAAGATTTAAACAAGGGCCGGTGTGGCTGATCAGTCTGAGAGGACTCAACTACAAGGTGTCTTCATTCTTTCTCCAGCATGACTTCACGTGGAGATAGTACTTTAAGAACAACCTTGATGGCTGGCTAGAGGGGAGGCATGTGTTTTAGTGATGTTGACCCGAGGTCTAGCAGCACAAGAGGTTTATGATATTCACATATTCTCTTGCTCTCATAAATTCAGGACTAACAAGTTTTATCACCGCTGTCACTACTGCTGTTTCTCCTGGATTTTTGTGGAGGTTGTTGTTGTTGCTAACTGAATTTATTTTGTTGGAGATTCACATAAGTCCAAAGAAGAGAGTATTTTTGGAGCAATGTGTGAATGAAAGACCATATTTGCTTGAGTCACAGACTTTTCTCTTTGATTTTTTTTGGGGGGATCTTTTAATGCATCTGACTTTGAAATCAGAGGAATGCTATCCTCATAAAATGAATTCGGAAGTGTTCTGTCTTCTATTTTCTGGATGAATTTGTGTAAAATTGGTTTCTTTGTTCTTGTTTGAAATTTACTGCATGGGTGTTCAGTCACTCTTTGCATCAGTGTTTCTTCAGAGGAAATTTGTTTTCCAAAAGGCAGACACTTTAAGAGCAAGACAGACCCACTCACACTTGGCACCATCTCTCACATGAAGGAACTTAATTTTATCTCCTTAAGCCTCAAGCAACCTTTTCCTATCTCCTTGCCACAGTCTTTTATAGTAGATCTGTGTTCTAATTCTAGTTTTGCCCCCTTAATAGACTTTTATTTGTTAAGAATATTTTTAAACCTACAGAAAAACATGGTTAACAGAAAGTATGGAGAGCTCTGTATACTCCCTTTCTGTCCCTATACACGATTTCCTATTAATAACATTTTTGCATTAGTGTGGCAAATCCATTCGAGTTGATAAACTGATATAGATGCATCATTTCATTTTTATCTTGGTACCGGAGATTGAACCCAGGGGTCATTCTACCTCTGAGCTAAAAACTCCAGCCCCTTTTTATTTTGAAACAGGATCCTGCTAAGTTGCCGAGGGTCTTGCTTAGTTATTGAAGCTGATCTCAAACATACAATCCAGCATACTAACTAGTACTTGCAGTACTAACTAACATACTAACTGATCCTAAACTCAGAGAATGGTAGGGTCATGAAGAGAAAAAGAGAATTGAAACTCATCCCAAAGGATAATTCAGTGCCCTAAGCTCATCCTGCGTAGATACTGCTGTGTTTGCCCAGTGTTGTAGAGCAAGAGGACCCTTAAACTCTATGCCCAAATCCAGCACACTAACTTTGATTAAGACCTGGCTCTCAATCAAAGCTAGCCACCTTTCCTTCCATCCAGCCATGTGTCCATTCAGTGCTTCTTCTGTGTCATAAAGGCTGTTTTCATCAGTGCTTTGAAATGTTTAATGAGCATATGAGACCACAGAGCAGTTGTTAGGTTGAAAAGTCCGGTTTGATGTGTGTGGGACAGAGCCTGGCATCCAGCATTTCTAGGAAGTTCCCAGATAATGTTGATCTTGGTGATTCACGCAATATAGTGAGTAACAAGGGATGCTCCCAAATGTCTCTCTTAACCCATTACCAAGAAATAAAATCAGCTTAGTGGGTTGTCAATTATCAGCTTTACATAGGTGGAATTCAATTGAAAATATAAGAGGGAGTTAAGCATTAACACTCTTATTTTAGGAACAAAGTAATTACACACACATGCCGGTTTCATAGTGAGGGCAAAATAAAGAATATTTGAAATTAACAATGTTGCACTGAAAGTAGGCTAAAATCCTTGTCTTTTCAAACATATATCACAAGTTTCCAAAACACATATTTAGCACTTGATGGAAAATTTATATTTGTTTATTTTACCTGAGGTATAGATAAAATACAGAGAAGTTTTGAAACAGTCTGAGTAATAATCATAAAGAAACAGCCAGGGGTGGTGATGCACACTTGTAATCCTAGCATTCGGGAGGCTAAGACCGAAGAATCGCAGTTCGTGGCCAGCCTCAGATACTTAGTGAGGCCCTCTGCAACTCAGTGAGACCCGGTTTCAAAATAAAGAATTAAAAAATAGGGCAGGGGGTGTAGCTCAGAGGTCGAATGACCCTGGGTTCCGTTCCCAGACCCGCAAAAAAAAAAAAAAAAAAAAAAAAATATATATATATATATGTGTGTGTGTGTGTGTGTGTGTGTGTGTGTGTGTGTGTGTGTGTATAATACACACACACACACACACACAACAGGCTTTTATGGATAGGTAGAATTATAACTAGCTGACAAAGGAGAAATGGGAATGACCTTTGAGACATAATTGACCTATCTATAGTGGAGGGGTACCTGCTGTGGGGAACTGAGGAGGAAAGAGCAGGTCCACATTTGGAGGAAATAGCAAGTTCTGTGTTTAAAATTAAAAGTAGAATTGGATACACTATGGGCTAAAAAGAGCAGGCACAGTCAAATGTACTGAGCCTAGAAGAAGAGCTAGATTTTCTCTCTGTTGGGTTAATAGAAGAATGAGCTGAGCCAGGAGTGGTGGCACATGCTTATAATCCCAACACTTGGGAGGCTGAGACAGGAGGATCTCAGTTCTCAGATAGCCTCAGCTACTTAGGACCTTTGCAACTCAGCAAGACCCTATTTCAAAATATAGATAAAAAATAGGGCTGGGGATATAGCTCAGAGGTAGAATGCCCTGGGTTCCATCCCTAGTACTGAAAAAAAAAAAAAAAAGATTGAGCTGATAAGAGTCTGAACTCAGAATGAGTCATGAGGAGAAAAAGAGAATTGAAACTCAACCCAAAGGATAATTCAGTGCCCTAAGCTCATCCTGTGTAGCTACTGCTGTGTTTTACCCAGTTAGGTAGAGCAAGAGGACCCTTAATCTCTATGTCAACATTGTCAGGTACCATGTGATGGTGGCTATGACTTTGCCTCCATCCCTGGCCCAGACCCTGATCTTTGTCAATGATGGAGGATCCTGAGAAACAAAGTAGGAGCAGGGAGAAGTAGGGTGGAGCAGTAAGACTAAAAGCCATCTGTCTCTTCATCTTGGCCTTTATTAATTGTTGGACCTGTCCTTCACAGTTTCCCATACTTCCAAATAAATGATACTCACCCCTCATCTGCACTAGAAACTGCACACAAGTCTCAGCATCTTGATGACCTTCCAGTTTTAAAACAAGGACCGTGGCAGCCACACAAAACCTGAGAGATTGTGCCGCCTGGCCATTTTATAGTGGAGAGAAGGAAAGTGAACACAGGTAGTTCACATATTCATCAGCAAAATATCTGGCAAAGGACCAGACATTCATCTATATTCCCCAAATAAAATGAGTGAGATACTTATAGAGGAAAGGTTGGTGTCTGGAAACTATGACTTACAGGTGACCTGCTTTTCTGCCTGCTCCTAGGCTCACTCATCTTTTACTTGCATGAAAATCCAGGTTCCAAATACTTGGACCACACAGGGAAAATAGAATACACTATAAGACTTATTGTGAGTTCTGCATTTTAGTCAAGGGAAGGAGTGGGTGAAAGATACATGGAGAAAACCATAAAATTAGATTCATTAAGATGTCACAGCCCTGAAAATGTCTAGATCCGCTGGTGATACACTGAAAGAAATTAATTGGCTGGGCCAGCCATGGGGGACCAAAGGTTCACAGAGTGGAATAAATGCTAAAGGTACTGAGAAGAAAAACAACTCAGAGAATCCCTCAAAGTCAGCGACACTGTGCTACTCACAACTTCATCTTAGCCCAGCTTTGTTTTTTATGTTGTTTGGGGGTTATTTTATTAAGCCCTGAATACCCCAGAGAGGTATATAACAACCTGATGAAATAAGAGAAGAGAAGGGTGGGGGAGAGAAAAGGCTATACAATAGAGAGAGTGAATAAAAAGTTTATCTGTCATGAGGAGGCTTTGGAAAACTTGGGTCTGTATATCTACACTTTACCTTAATTTCCTTGTCAGTTCCCACAAATGTGAATTATGGGAAAGCAGAAGCCTAAAGAACAAGTTTGGAAGAGGGGTGATATCCCTTCCTGGTATGCTGAAAAATCCCTGGTGTGTGAGTCAGTCAGAAGAAAGGATGGGTTGCCCCTTGACAATGGTAACATAAAATGCGCATCCCTTAGCCTTAGAATCAAAGAGACCGGGGTTGGATCTTTGCTCTGTGACCTTGCACACCTTCTTCGCCTCCTCATTCAGTTTTCATTCTGAAAATGAAGCTAATGACCAATCATAACTACTTCACATGCTGTTTGTAGGGTGAAGTGGAATAATATGTAAACTTGATCTGCTGTACAATAAGCACATAGTAGGTGATGAACTTTGTTTTTCTGACCAATGGTTATGGTTGTTGCTTCCTAGAGCAGCGCAGGTGTGAGTATGGGGCTGTAACGCGGACAACAGAGGCAGGTATCAGAGAGAAATAAACCAAAAGTTTAGCCTTTATAGCTTTAGATTTTTGTCTTAGCTTTAACATTTTCAGTTAAATTTAACTGAAAAAGTCTCCTATCTTCCCTAGAAGTTGATTTCTTCATCTCTGAAGTAGGGAAAATAAAATTGAAATTCCATAGAGGATGATGGATTGGATGGAAAACTTTATATAGTAAACTATTACATTGGAGATATGAACAATTTTGCATTATTTACAGAAAACCTGGTCAGTCTCTCCCTCTGTACCTTCAGTGTTGCCCTTGCAACCTCAGAAGCCAATGTCAGAGTGCTGCTGGGTGCTGTCACCATAACTTCCTAGGTGCTTGTCTTGGTGATCTGGGCTGAGACTGCTGGTGTCCTTTATGATCAGGTCATACATTCCCCAGAGGAGGGGCGTGTTTCTTTGCCTTCCTAACTTCTTTTGAAGTAAGATAGAAGAAATCAGGATAGATAGGAACTAGACGGAAGGGAAGGAACAAGAGAGTATAGTTATAAATTTAAAAGCCCCAAGATCAGATTTATTCCCTGGATTTGTTTTGCCTCCTGAAAAGTTATTCCAAAATTTCTGAGAAATCTACAAATCTTAGCATTACTGTAGATACATTGATTTATGAAAATTGCCTTACTTTGATTAAAATTTATGTGCACTATTATCCAAGTAATATTCAAATTAGATTAAAACTAAGGAAGTTGTATTTTAGAAACCTATAATATGGAAATTAAATCAGATAATAGTAAGAAAGGTGAAAGTCGACTAGGATAAAAATACAATTATTTCAGAAGAGAATTATTTGATTTTAAAAATTTTGTAAAAAAACTTGGACACATTTGAGAAACTGACCAATAAAATCAATCAATCAATCAATCAATCATTTTCATTTACAATAAAAAAGAAGCCTGTAATATGGTCACATTCCAAAGGTTATCTAGAGAGAGAGGAAACCATGTCAACCCGAAGAAGACCATATCCAGGTAACCAGGAATGTCTATGATCCATCATTGAAGAACTGAGTTCACCATTTGATATTCTCCCATAGTTTCCCTGCCCAACTCTCACAAAGTTTCCTTTAAAAGAAGAGCTTGAGAGCCTGAAAGTGTTTTCCACTCTTGAGAGGGCCCACATTAAGCTCTAAGAATGCATATCTCCAACATTCACTTTTTAATAAAGCTAAACCTTATGTATCTTGTATGTGTGTTGGAGGGGGTAGGTACTGGGGATTGAACTCAGAGACACTTTAACTCTGAGTTACACCTCCAGCTCTTTTTATTTTTTTATTTTTTTGTTTTCAAACAGGGTCTCCCTAGGTTACTGAGAGTCTTGCTAAGTTGCTGAAATTATCTTGAACCTGCTATCATCCTGTCTCAGCCTCCCATGTACTGGAATAACAGGAATGTTATTCCAGTATGTTATTCCACTATGCCCAGCCCTAAATTATTTTCTATGACAGGCAAAAAGCCTGGATGGTCCAAGTAAAGATCTCCTCTGCCTTTGGAGAGACTTCCCCCAACCCATTTATGGTGGCACTTAGAGTGGCCTGAGGACATGGCATCTCTGCTCATGAAGCCATCTCTCAGATCACAGGGGGCAGTCTCTTGGTCACTCAGAAGAACCAGGAACTAGGGAAGCTCTGCTATGATTACAGCGGTGTGTCCTCACTTCTTTTCCGCTGGTTTATGCAATCTCTGCAAATAGATTTGTGTCAGAGTCCCTGGGAAGGAGAATAAAGACAGAGAAATCCTAGTAGCCTGGGGGAAGAACCACACTTGCAGAGTGAGAATAAGTCAAAGTAACTTCTTGCCAGTCAAATTGTACCTGTTTGCAAAGGTCCTCAGATTGGTTGGTTCCTCAGAGACAGGTCTGCATAGATTCATCTGTCACTGAGTCTGCATCTGGGGGCTTGAAGTGACGATAAAACACAAAACCTGCTTTTAAAACAAGTATTCCTGCATGGAAGAATTCAAAATAGCGGTGCCCTTCAAAATAGACATCATGGGAAGCTGGTACTCATTCTTTTGTTGTTAATGCCCATACTGTGTTAATACTCATCTGTGAAATACTGGGGATTTTTCCTTTGGCGTAGTCCCAGAGGCAATTATAAATTACAAACAAACAAAAAAAAAAGGCATCTTTCCTGTGGTTGCCAAAGCGTGTTGTCCAATTTTATCGACCATGTAATTTATTTTAATTTTTTTTCAGAAAAACAATGATAGATAAATTCATTATACATGTTAAATCCCTGAACTATGTGTTTTCCAATTACTTTTAAAGTGGGAACAGTTATCCTGGGGATAATCTCCAGTTTTTTTCAGTTGTCATTCCAGTGAGCTTCACAGTGTAAATTCACACTCAGAATTGTTTAATTCCAAAGTCAATAAAATTTCCATTAAGGCAAAGTGATTGTTTCCCAAGTTTCAATCCATCTTTAAATGACCAAAAATTGTCAGAAAATGTGCTGTGGGAAATTCTAAAAGTGATTTTTATTAACATAGAATCAAATTTTATATTTGAAAATTGAGCTAGCTCTACTGGAATAAATTTATATATTCACATCATGTGTAACTACTTTGAAGGGTGGAGAACTGCTCATTTCCAACCACACATTATGCATTTATTTGGGAAAATTACTTTTACCTCAACTCTAATTCATGGATTTCTCTTTTTGGCTATTTCTTTTTTAAAAAATTTTAGCCTGAAAGGCATTTCTAGAGATACTTATTTAAGGTTGTATCTGATTGCCTGTATAAGTTCCTGACTGGCTCAGGGGTGGCTCACAGAGCGTTCATTAATTCAGAACATCAGCATTCTCAGGAGTACAATGTGCTCCCAATCTGATCCAAAGCAAAGTTTTATTTTCAAGCATCCTTCCATTTGGCACTACTTTGTGCCATTGCCTTATTTCATATTATTATTTTACTAGTATTACTTGTACAAATTATTTTATTTGGCTGTAAGAGTTCCATATGTACATATTTTACTTTGATTCCATCCATCATTCTTTCTACTCTCTTTTACCCCCTTGTTCCCCACTCCCTATATACTTTCTTTTCCTTAATAGTCCTTCCACTTTCAAGTCTTTTCCTCTTTTTCCTCCTTCTCCTTGTCTTTTTCCTCCTTCTCCTTCTTTTCATTTCCACATACCATAAAACACGCAATATTTGTTTCTCTGTATCTCATTTATTTCACATAATGATTTTAGTTTCATCCATTTTCCTGCAAATAACATAATTTCATTCTTCTTTATGGCCGAATAATACTTCCTTGTGTAAATATGCCATATTTTCCTTATCCATTCATCTGTTGACAGTTATCTTGTTCTATAACTTGACTATAGTGAATAGTACCACAATGAACATTGGTGGATGTGTAGGGATCTCTTTTATATGCTGTCCAGTCACTCTATTTTGGAGGGTACTGGAAACTGAATCCAGGAGTATTCTACCTCTGTTACATAATATCCCTATCTATTTATTTATTTATTTATTTATTGCTTAGGAACAGGGTCTCTCTAGGTTGCTGAGAATCTCACTACATTGCTGAGGCTTGCTGTGAACCTGCTACCCTCCTGTCTCAGCCTCCCAAGTACTGGGGTTAAAGATGTGTACCACCATGTCCAACTGTAGTCACTCTTTATTTGGTAGTTGGGCAGCTTTCTACTTCTGCAATATCATTGAAGAACTTTATCAATTTACAATAGAAATTCAAGGTTGATAAAAACTAAAAAATAACATGGTAATGTAAAGAGCAGGGCTTCGATCTCTGACCAGAAAACATAACCCAAACTTAAATGAAGAGGTGGGTATGAAGGAATCTATATAGTGCTTGATGCAGAGAAAATATTCTACAGTTATTCATTTTTTCTTTCTTTTATTTTTTGAATTACCCACTTTGTATCTCATGTTTACACACAGCAGAATGAGTTTCAGAAAATAACAAAATTGTAATAACAAAATACCTATAGGTATTCTGAACTCTATTACAGAATTACTTCAATGGGTTATCAGTGTAATAAGCAGAGCCTCCTGACCAGTGAGTATCTTCTCTGCTTCATGAAAGTCTAGGGCTTTACAAGTCCCCTTTCAGAGTTTCCTAAAGGGCTTATTGGTTTGTAAAACCATAGCTGTTGAATCTAGCTCATAACTTTGTGATGGAAAGCATAGACCTTTTGAATGTATCTGTTATACTGGAAAGACAAGAAGTCTTCAGCATCCATTTGATCTCAGTGCAAATTCCAATTTGATGGCTCACTAACTGTATGACCTGAGGAAAGAAATTATACTTCTTTATGTATATACATATATACACACATATATACATATATATTATATATACACATACACATGCATGTTATGCATAGATATGTATGTATTACATATGTATATATACATGTATATGTGTGTATCTCTGTATTAAAATATCTATTATCTTTTCTAAAATAATATTTATGTGCATATATGTGTGGATGTGATCTCTCTCTCTATTTATATATTTAAATGTGTTTCCTGACTGGTTCAGGAGTGGATATATATATATATATATATATATATATATATATATATATATATATATGTATGGTTGGTACATAAAAGTTTACTTAAAAATACCAATTTTTCCTGTTTTCTCTTTAGTTTGGTCTCTAGAGAGTAGGAAGGGAATTTCTTCAATACATCTCAAGGTAATGAAAAGAGATAAGTTGTAGCCCCAGAGCCAAGAAACACCTATCTATGTTTACCTTCATCAATATACTTTAAAAACTGCCTCAAATATATTTTTAGAATAACTGTGTGTTGCTACAGGACAGTTTTGTTCCATATGTTTTATTTTGAACATTGCTTTCTATTGTTTTAGTTTCACTTTCTACTTCACATGGCCATTTGCCTGAGTTCTTTAGCCCTTAGTCATCAGGAGCCCCACTCATAGCAACCCAAATACAAGTTCTTTATGTTGTGAAACCAGATTCCACTTGAAGCCGTTTGTATTTATTTTCACACTAGGATTTCATCCCCTCTTCCAAATCTACTATAAAAACATGCATTTATTATCTAGTATTTAAGAGAAAGAAACAATTTTCTGAATTTTCAACAATCTCCGTTTGTTGTCTTTATCCCAGACCCCTGGTACCAAGGTGGGATCATTATATTAAAATTCTGTGGCCAACTTTTTCCCCTTTCCTTGTAGATATTTAAAGTGTGTGAGCAAAGAAATTCCTTTTATTTATTACTGTTAGTACCAGGTTCATTTTAATGTTGTATGTATAAATGTTTCTCAGGTCCAAAAAAAGAAACATGTCCATCCTCTGATAACACAGTAATTCCGAGGTAACCACAATACACCATGTATAGTAAGGTCCATAGATAACAGCAGCCATAGTTCTTGGAATATTTTGGGAAAGGCACCAAGATTACCATAGAGCAAGACCAACTCAACTTTGTTAAAATTAAAGTCTTAGTTGGGTGTGGTGGCGCACGCTTGTAATCCCCATGCTTGGGAGGCTAAGACAGGAAGATTGCGCAGGTTCGAAGCCAGCCTCAGCTACTTAGTGAGGCTCTCAGCAACTTAGTGACACCCTGTTTCCAAATAAAATATAAAATAGGTCTGGGAGTATAGCCCAGAGGTAGAAAGCCTCTGGGTTCCACCCCCAGTATCACCAAAAAAAAAAAAAAAATAATAATAATAAAATCAAAGTCTTGAAAGATGAGAAAAGATGAGTAGTAGATTGCTAATGCTTGAGGTAGATGAAACAACAGAGTGACCAACACCCATAGCTAAAAGAATTAAGTTTGTTCCTTGTGATTTAGGTGACAAAATTAACATGTCATAGATCATAGGTGACATATTAAGAGTGTAGTAAAGAAACCAAATATACTTTGTATAAAGCTTTTCTCCCCTCTAAGCTAAATGATACTTTGATATTTCCTTTTTATTTTTCTCACACAGTGTGATACAAATTTCAGGATTCCAAAAGATGGCCGGGCAGAGTTTCCCACACCCTGGGTTCCTATCAAGTGCCATATGAAGCAATAGCTACTATTTCTGCACATCTTTCTGTCTGTGATTGAGAGTAAGAGCGTGTGATGTTCTTTGGTTATTAAGTGGAAAAAGGGAAGATGCCTCACAGCCCAAGGCCTCCCATGGGATCCCTGGGGGATGGGCTCAGTAAATGGAGAATATGCCTTCATCATTTTTATTAATATTCTCCATGGCAGAAATTGTGGAGTTAGTGAAGTGCAGCTATACTGCTGGGTGTGTGTGTGTGTGTGTGTGTGTGTGTGTGTGTGTGTGTGTACGTGGTACTGGACATGGAACCCAGGGGCATTCTACCTCCAAGCTACCCGCCCTACCCCTATTGTTTTTATTCTTTATTCTGAAACAGTGTCTCACTGAGTTGCAAAGGGCCTCACTAAGTAGCTGAGGCCAGCCGTGAACTGTGATCCTCCAATCTCAACCTCCCGAATACTGGGATTACATATACTGCTTTCTTGTTTGTGTCTTTTGGTATGCAGAGGGATAAATTTATTTGTAATTTATTTGTGAAAGTAGAATGCTAAAAAGAAGTATCTTTATTTTGTGTGTGTGTGGTACTGGGGATGGAACACAGGGGCATTCTACCTCTGAGCCACACTCCCAGCCCTATTTTTTATTCTTTAGTTGGAAATAGGGTCATACTGAGTTGCTGAGAGCCCCATTAAGTAGCTGAGGCTGGCTTTGAACCCATGCAATCCTCCTGTCTCAGCTCCCAGGTACTGGGATTACAAGCATGCGCCACCATGCCTGGCTAAAAAGAAGGATTTTTAAACACAGTAGTTTCAGCATCAACCGTGCAGATGTTGCTGATTCAGTCAGGAAAGTATTTTATTTTGAATAGCTTATTGAGATATAATTCATATTGCCAAAACACTGAGAAATTAGGAATGAATAATCTTTTCTCAACATTATAAAAACAATGTATAATAAACCCAAAGCTAACATAGCGAATGGGGGAAAGCTGAAGGCATTCCCTTTAAAATAAAGAGGAAGACAAGGATGACCACATCACCATTTTTAATTCAATATAGTATTTGAAATTCTAGCCAGAGCAATAAGGTAAAAGAAAAAAATTTAAAGGACACAAATAGGTGAAGAACTGAAATGACTTCTGTTTGATGATTACATGATCCTATAGTTGGAATCCAAAATACTCAAGAAGAAGCCCTCTAGAGCTTATAAACAAATTCAGTGAAGTAGATGGATATGAAATCAACATATAAAATCAATAGCTTTTCTCTACACCATGAATCCACTGAAAAAGAAACCCAGAAAACAATTTCATTCACAATAGCCTCAAAAATATATAAAATACTTAGAGAAAAAATCTAACCAAAGAGGTAAAGGACCTCTACAATGAGAATTGTGAAACTCTAAGGAAAGAAAAGGCCTAAGAAGATGGAAAAATTTTTTGTATTCTTGGATAGACAGAATAAATATTGCCTAAATGGCTATACTACCAAAAGCAATCTGTTGATTCATTATCATTATTATTCTTCACTGTGCTAGAATAAAACAGTCCTAAAATTCATATGAAAAGACAAAAGACCCAGAATATCCAAAACAATTCCGAGCAATATGAACCAAGCTGGAGGCAGCAGAATACCTGATTTCAAATTATATTACAAAGTTATAGTAGTAAAAACAGCATGATATTGGTACAAAAAGAGAAACACAGACTAATGGAATAGAAGATACAGAAACAAATACACTTACAGCTACTTTGTATTTGACAAAAATTCCCCCAAATAGACCAAGTGACATTTTGTGCATAAATAAAAGTATCAGTATCAATCTCACTATAGCATACAAGTACAATGCACCAATAAAATATTAATTAAAATAACCATTGAGAGTTGGGCGTGGTGGCACATGTTCGTAATCTCAGCATTTGGGAGGCTGAGAATGAGAGGATCTCCATTCTCAGATGGGATAGGCTACTTAGTGACACCCTTTGCAGCTCAATGAGACCCTGTTTCAAAATAAAGAATCAAAAATAGGGCTGGGTATGTAGTTTGGAGGTAGAATGCCCCTGGGTTCTATCCCCTGTGCTGCAAAAAGAAAAAAAAAAAGCCATTAAAAGAATGATGCATATTCAGAAGGAAAAGGGAATAATGAGAAAGGAGGCTCAAAAATTATATTAAATGAAGCGTGACAATAAGAAAAAAATGGCCTCCGTGTTATTGAAAGAATTCTGGGATATAAGAGCCCAGGAAACAAATAAGGCTTTAAATTTTAGAGTTCAGTGCCATGGAGTTATGTTTACTTTCTTCTCCTTCCTCTCTTTATCTATCTTTTTTTCTTTCTTTCTATCTCTCTCTTTTTCTTCTCTCCTTCACCTTTTCCTCAACATTCCAAAATGTTATTGCCTAAAGGGTTAACATGCTTTAATAGACTGATATTATTACTGATAAACCTAAAAATGCTCAGGTTCTATTCATTGCGATGATACATGGTAACTCAGAATTCTTTCTGAACATCATGCACTGTGATAACACATGGTAAACACCTAAATGATCTCTTTGATGGACTGATGCAGAATACATGAAAATGTACCTCCACTTTCTGTCTGCTCCCAGACAAGAGAAAGTAGTATTTAGCAAACGCCTTTAAAATATACATGTAGAAGAACATATTAATTTTCCCAGTTATTCACCTCTCTTTATAACTGCTTTTTGTCATATAATTTTGAAATTCTGTCCATCAAATAGATAGAATGTTGACTTTGAGAACCTAGTTGACTTTGGCTACAGTTGCTTTGGACCATTGGACATTAATGTAAATGATGTGACCAATGGTGTAGAAAGGAATTATGCAGTAGGTCTTGGTTAGTTTTTCTCACTATCATTGTGAGAAGAGTATTCATAAGCTAAACCACATGCTAGTGGAAGGATGAGAGAAGAGTGGCGCTGCCTTCACTGAACCCACCTTAGGGTGGTTCACATCTTTTGAGCTAAACAAATTGTTAGTGATGCATGATAATGCATTTTATGGTGCTTTACTTCACAGCATCATGTGAAAGACTTACTCATCTAGTTTTTAAAGTAGTGTTGGTATTCAAAGGTGATTTACCCTGTGCTTCTTCATACAGTTTTGTTGTGGTTGCTTATATTCTATTCACTTCACCCAGCATTTTCTGTTCTGCTTTCTGTCTCAGGGTTGACAATCTCTCATTTGTATTACCAATGCTCTCTTCTATTGTGACTTATGTTTAGCCAATATTAAGGTATTGGAGAAGGAGCTAGAGAGCGATGTCTTTACCCTCTTCAATTCCTGATTTGCTGCAGGTCTGATGGTGTTAGTATTCCTTAGGTACTACAACTCCTATTGGATATTTCCCTGCCCATAGTTCCAGCTTTGACCGACCTGATAGTGTCATTCTCTTTCCTTACCACTTCAGGCAAGGGTGGAAATGGAATGGGGGAATGGGCTGGTGTGTGTGTGTGTGTGTGTGTGTGTGTGTGTGTTTATGTGATAATTTCTTTTATTATTTATTTCTGTGTATCTCACAATCTCTTGCTGCATTCCCTTCATTCTGTTAACATTTCAATGTCTGGTACTTTTGTTCCCAAGTATTTTTGGTGTTTTTCAGGACATCGTCAATTCCTCATTGGGACCTTCCCCAGGTATTTTTAGAATGTATACCTATTCAACATTTCCATCAGTTTGTAGAAGGCCATTAAAGCAATTATCAAAAATAAAATAATTGCTAATTGTTGGGTTCTTTGCTTTTTATTAAAAAAATTGGATACCAAGCATCATTATTTCCTTTTCAAATCACACTGAAACAAATCATTCTATTTGAGACTCACAATATAGATTGGTTTGACCTTAATCAGTGAGTTTGGCACTGGGAGCATTTTCTTCTCTAGAGATGTGGGATTGAGGTGCTGAATTTAATTTTAATTAATATTGTTCTTATTATTTGATGTAGGAATGAGATCATAGATCCTAGCTTATGGGACTTTGTAATTACATCGTTGTAAAGCAGACATCCAGAACTCCTTCATTTTGTAGGGCTGAAAATCTATAGCCACATAAGAAGCTCTCATTCTTGCTTTCTCTTTATGGTACTGGGGACTGAATCCAGGGGTGTTCTATCTCTGAGCTATACCCCAGGTTTATTTTGTTTTTCATTTGGAGTCAGAGTCTCACTAAGTTGCTGAAGGACTTGCTAAATTGCTGAGGCTGGGATCCTCTTATCTGAGTTTCCCAAGTATGGGGATTACAGGTATGTGTCACCACACCACAACTGGCTTCAATCTCTCTTCTTTCTATAGATATTCTATACAATATCTCATTCTCCCCCACATATATATTACCAGCCACTGGTAAGCATCATTTTGCTTTCTGTTTCTTTGATTGGTCTACTTTAGATATTTCACATAAGTAAAAATTTCTACTTGTCTTCACTTATCACATACAATGCAGATGCATGCCTTCCATCAGCAAGTCTCTGCCATTTCATCTTAGTGACTCCCAATCACACCTTCATAGCTTTATTGGGCTGGCATTGCCAATGTGACATGAACATTTACTGCTTAGTGAATAGCCATGAACCCTGTATATAACTCAGCACCTTTGAATTTAGCTATGCCATGTGAATTCTTTGGTCAGTGGATTATGGGAGAAATAACTTGTCACCTTCAGGAGAAAGTATTTAAGAGTTGATGTTCAACCTATCAAATTTCCTTTCTTGATGGAAGAAGAGCATCAACATGGCAGCCTACCACATTCACACAAGAAGAATCAGAGGGTCACTTTGAGCAGGACAGCTTTTCTAAATCAACTCACATCAGAATTTGCATGAACAGCCAGGCGTGGTGGTGCACACTTGTAATCTCCGTGCTTGGGAGGCGGAGACAGGAGGATTGCGCAGGTTCGAAGCCAGCTGCACTGGCTTAAGAGACCCTGTTTCCAAATAAAAAGAAATAAAAAGTATGAAATAGGTCTGGGACTGTAGCCTGGAGGTAGAAGGGTTTCCAGGAACCCCAGTACCACCAAAAAAAAAGAAAAAGAATTTGCATGAATAAGTAATAAATCTTTATTGTGTTAAGCCATAGATATTACAGCTGTTATCACAGCTCAGCCTAGCCTATACTTACTGACATAGTTGATGTAATATATAATTCTCTTGGTTCGACACACCTGGTTTTGTAGTGTTAGTGTGCTTGTGATATAGATGATCCCTTTCCTATCTTTATTGATTATGTAACTTTGAACACATTAGTACAAGTGATATCATGTCTGCAAGGCTTTCATAGTGAATTAGACTTATAGTCTTGGATGATTATGGTAGATCTTCTCCAATCCTATCTGCACATTAGCATTGATTACAAAATATGCTTCTTTTAATTTTCTTGAGTTCTTTCCTATCTTAATGAGTGTTGGTTTCTATCACTCCACATTCTCACTCTAAGTGAATTTATTTTTTAGACACATTAATTAAGACCATTGTAGATAAAGGAGTCAATTTACCTAATGAGATATACAGCACATTGTAAGACTTAGGTATTCTTTTGGTCAGAGAAATATACTTAGTAATTGGATCATTTTTACTTCTCTAGTGCAAATACAAATACTCTGCTTGTGAAACAATAAATGCTTGCTGAAATGATATTGTAAATGGATATACCTCTTTTTAGATTATTTGCTACTTGAGAGAAGGCATTACATCTTATTTATCTTTACATTCAACCAGTATTAAAAACTTGATAGGTATTTATTTTAAACATGGCAACAAGTCTGACAATATTCAAATCAGGGAAGATTCGTGCTCAGGCCATGAGGTGTAATGAGCGAGAGTCCATCTGTTTTAGACTCTGATGACTTAGTGCTGATGGAATGCTTAGCAACAATAGTTCAGCGATTCATCTATTTGCTGTATTTTACACTCCTCCCCCATGTACTATTTAGTCATAATATTTACTGGATAATAAGAATAGCAAAAAATATTTAGAGCCTCTAATTGAAATTTGGCTTGCCTCTAAAAATTAACTCACACACACACACACACACACACACACACACACACACACACTTTTTTTTTTCAATAGAAACAAATACTGTTTTAATGTTTATTCTTTGTGGAGAAAATGATACTGCACCTTTGGTATTGGAAATGATTCGCAAGTTATTATGATTTATTGGTGGTGAAGCTGGAATTTCTCTGGTCATAATTTTCACATGTAACTGAAGAGATATTTCTCTACTCATTTATCTCCTGAATGGCCATTGCTCTGTTGACATTAACATCATAATTAGCCATGCAATGTGTCTCCTTTATCTATAATCAATTAATTATAGTATTTGGTAATGTGCTTTACTCCACTATGGGGTGTGCTTTCTGCTTGATGAATCATTGTTTAAAAACATAAAACAATTTCTAGATTTTTCTATATTCTCTACTTACACAGGACTTTGCAAATGATACACTATTTGACATGCATATTAAAAGACTGGATACACATTTTTATTTAAAAAATAAAAATTTGAGCTGGGCATGGCGGCACATACTTGTAATCCCAGCATTTGGGAGGGTAAGACAGGAGGATCACAGTTCTTATACAACCTCAGCCATTTAGTGAGCCCTCTATAACTCAGTGCAACCCTGTTTCAAAATAAAGAATAAAAAATAGGGACGGGGGTGTAGCTCAGAGGTAAAATATCTCTGGGTTCCATCTACAGCACTGCAAAAAATAAAAAGATAAATAAAATTAAAATTAAAATAAAAAAAATTGGTAGGGTTTTTAATATTTTCAAGGAGTTAAAACTATTAAATTAATCACACATTTAGTAAGTGCTTATTCAATGCCCAATAGAGGACTTGGATCAAGGAATGTGGCAAAGGATCAGAAAGAAGCTCCTAATTTCTGCAGAACTCACAATCTCAATAAGATGTCCGCAAACTCAAAATACTGTGGCAGCTATTCCAGGGTTTCTTAGGAGGAGTTGGACTTCACATCATTTGAAGGAACAATGAGGAAAACGGAGCTGCACATGGAAGAAACAGGGTGAGAAAAGCTGAAAACTCTATTTCTTTTTTAAAGAATGAAAAACATGTTACCAAATAGATTTTACTCTCAAAGATGTTACCAAATAGGGATGGTGTAGCATCTCAGGCAAAGAAAACAGCATATTTAATTAACAGCATCAGCATATAAGTATGTTTGTTGAAATACATTCGGTGTTATTCAGTTTGATTGTGTTTCTGGATATGTAGGACAAAGATGAGATTTGAGAATGACATAGGATCAAACCGCAATGATATTACGGCAAACCAAAACAGGCAACTTAGCGACGGATTTCTTTTTAATATACCAGGAGAATTTGTGGCATCAAGTTTCAGGACTGGGGAATAAGGAACCACAGAGGAGGTCATCATTACTTTCACCATCTTTAAACCTCGCTAAATGATAATGTGTTTTTTTTTTAACTCAAATGTCACAAATTTCACATTTCACAGAAAAAATAAAACAAATTTAGGTGTTCTGAGTCCTTACATGCTGACTCTTAGCAGGAAGACCTTTATTTTTTATATTTCCCTCTGTTAATATTTCTGACAATCCTGAAGCCTTGCTGGTGGCACTTTCTTCTGTTTATTCCTCTGGAGCTTGGTGGGGCATAGGGATGTCTTTCCACCTGCTGCTCTGCAATTCCTTTGCTCTCATTTTTCCTGTGTTGCTTTGCTGGTCTCAAGCCACTTTGCCCTTTATTACTTATTGTCTCCTCTGAATTGCTGATTTCTCCAGACGTCTCCCAGAAGTGTATGTTACTGCAGGCCTCCTTGATTTCACCAAACCCAGAAACATTCATTTCTACTTTTTCATCAAGAGACTCAACAGCAAAGCTGCTTGGATCTTCAGGAAAGTTATATTTTAATGTAACAGTTGTCCTCTTCCCAGACAAAACAGGCTCTTAGGATGGTCATGCTGGTCTGAGAGTAGGCAACAATAGAGGCAGAAACACCTAAGCTTGGAGCACGGGATCTGCCTTATCTTGTCAGCCTTCTCAGTTCATAACAGTGTGTGTGTGTGTGTGTGTGTGTGTGTGTGTGTGTGTTTGTGTGTGTTTGCTGAGTCACTTGTGGATGAAAATAGAAACACAGTTTAGCAGAAGTAATGGCAAATTACAGATAAGCATCATATTATTTTGCTGCTGGTTTCTGGGCTTGGACCAAAGGAAAAGATAACTCTGCATCCCTAGTTTCCTACTAGGATACCTTCTTGAAAGTAAAGATATTCAAGATGTCTTGCGGGGAGGCATTCCTTTTGTCTACAGAGTGGCCAATTCAACCCTGATCTTGTCAACAAAGACAAGAAATAATACATCTGATAGCCCTAAGGTCACACTTGGTCATAGCAGTTTAACAGCTATAGATTCAACTTCCGCAAGTATGAGTGGTACTTCTGCATGGAGAGATTTTTGTGGTGGATATTCGCTGAGGATATTCAAGGCCAGCTTCAACAGCGAGAGATGTCCTGGGCAACTTATGTGAAACCCTGTTTCAAAATATAAAGTAAAATAGGACTGGGAGTGTAGCTTAGAAGTAGAATGCCTCTGGGTTGTTTCATCCCCAGGAACACACACACACACACACACACACGCACACGCACACGCACACACACACTCAATAGGAAAAGTGTGTGGAAAGTAATTTTAGGCCTAAATTGTAAGGATCTAAATATCCTCAGGTAAGATAGTATTATCTCACTTGGACTTAAATAAAGCAGTTTTTCCTAATGATTAAGCTTAGCCACTATTCTGACAGTCTAATTTCCATCATGTATCAGTTTTTCTTCCATAGAAAAATTTAAATCTCAGTTTCTTCACTTATAAATGAGGATAAGTTTACCTACAATGGAAGTTGTTGTGAGGATTAGTGTTTAATGCAAAGCTTCACACATGTGAGTCCCCACTAAAGAATAACTAGTATTGTTATTAATAGTTTATGTCCTGGATTCCATGTGTAGAATCTTAAGGGAGTGAGGAACAAAAATAGGTTTGATTTCTTTAAGATGTTACACAGTTGTCGACATGCTGGGTCTGTGGAATGTTATCTTTCCTATACTTTTTTTTCTGGCCTTTTTTGATTTGGTGTGAAAAGAAAATCACAAGCTCATGAAAAACACTGGTGATTTTACAAAAAGGCCAGAGGCATGAAAAAGTACTAGTGAAGGCCTAGAACTGGGTAATGACATATATCTCTGGTTGCAGAGAGTTAGCCCTCAAGGAGGAAAACAGTGGCTTGGTAATGGGACTCAAGTAGGACCCTTAGGAATGAGAGCAAAAAAGACTAGTATTAAATTTCAAGTTTAACAGGGTATAGGAGAATAGGCAAGGGGAACTGGAGGAAATGAAAAATGGCTAAATGTCCAATAATGGTTATCAGAGGAGAAAAATGCACTAAGATGTATCACTATCTCACTGCCCTGCCTCTATCACTCACCTCCTGAAGTGCAGAACCAAACTCTGGGGTAAGAGTATAAAAGGCAAAGGTGAAGTGGATTTGACCTGAAGCCCTATGCAGACTAGGATGAAAGGGAGGAAGAGTAGCCATGGAAACCTCTAGAACTTTCTGCCACTTTGACCTGAGTCCTCTGAGGATGGCTGGAGTTCTAACTATTATCTGTTGTCTAAGTATATGAGGTAAACAAAATCCATTATTGCTAGCATATTTATACTTCTGTATCTATTAATCCCATTACCTGTCAATTTAATGTGGTTTTAAGGATTTATAGCTCAGCGATATCATGTACTTTTGGGGCAGCACTTTGATTTGTAGTATTCAGAACATACCTTGGAGGTATATAATGTTTATATAATGTTTATAAAACATTAGTATATGGTCTGTGAAAAGTGATTGTGTGTGTGTGTGTGTGTGTGTGTGTGTGTGTGTGTGTGTGTTTGGAAGTAGTTGTCTATGCAGAATAAACCTAGTTTATTATTGGAATTCTCAAATATGTAATATGCTAGTGCTTATTGTTAGTCTTCTAAAAGGAAGATCTAAGCAGAGGGAAAGATAGCAGGTCATAGAGAGTTTTGCTCTTAATGTGACTATTCTAATGAGAAAGACAGAGATGCAATCTACCCATGGCAATTGTGAATACTTCTGCTGAGTAGGAGAGACACCTTACCACTTAGAGTTTTCAATGCCAAACCACTGCTCTTGCTGGAATTTTCAACTCTCCTGGCTACTGACATCAGGATTTGATTAACTACTTCACTACCCTCCTAAGCATACTGAGGAACAGCACAGTCTTACATATGGTCTATGCTTCACGATCAGTTCTGTCTTAGTGAGCCCAGTTTTAATCCTGTCTTCTAGACCTGGTGCTATCCATAAAACAAGTCATGAGCTGTTTAAGTGCATAGCATTCCTAGAGTCACAGACATTATAGCAAGGAAAAAATACTGCCTCACTGCATGTTAAATGTCTTCATTATATATCACGTTATTTTAATGAAACTAGTTTTAGTTTCACTAAACTAAGTAGTCCTAGACATGACTGTCATGGACACCTGCCCAAGCTGTATATTGCAAAACGGCAAGGTGTCTTTCTCTAGACTATGATGTGTACAATAACCTCTGAAGTAGAAGATCTGTGCAACTGTACAAAATGACCCTGGCTTAGATCTAATAGCATTTAATTGTTTTCTCTTAAAAGAGTTATCTGTGTGTTCTAAGGAGGCTAAGCATACTTATTAAAATATAATAATGAAAAAGTCTAAAACTTGAAGCCTGAAAGGTATATTGTGTCTCTAAAGTACAAATGCTTCATTAAAAAAACAAATTGCTAGGCCAAGCATCTCACAATTATATAGTAAAAATTTGTATCCCTAATTTCAAATCTTTGCCTTTTCTATTTATAAATGATTAAGAATTTAAGAGAAGGAGGCAGAAGCAGCAAAGCAATAGAGATGGTTGCTGATATGTTTAGGAAGAGTATAGAGGCAAGGAAGAATGACTCAGAGAAGATCTCATGGAGACCCATCCCGTCACCCAGGATGACAATGAGAGACACCTAACTACCACACTAGGTTTAGGTCACACGTCTGGGTGACTCATCTCATGTGCCTGGCTAGGTTGAAAATAAGAGTAGCCCAAGTTACTTATTTTAGACAAGAAAATTGAGGAAAATTTTAATGTATCTCCTGACACCCATGGGAGTTATTTCTTACAGTGCCTAACATGGGCAAAATTGCCAATGACTCTCAGTCCCCTCACTCCTATTGCTTTATGATCTGCTTACATTTGGCTTATCCTTGTGCTCAAAACATATTGATTAATTGATTGATGATTGATTGATTAACTTTGTGGTACTGGAGATTGAACTCAGGGGCATTCTACCTTAGAACTTTACCCCCAGTAAATCTTATTTTACTTTTTATTTTATTTTATTTTATTTATTTATGTTTGTTTTGTTTTTTGGTGGTACTGGGGTTCCTGGAAGCCCTTCTACCTCCGGGCTACACTCTCAGACCTATTTTACTTTTTTTTTTTAATTTGGAAGCAGGGTCTCTTAAGCCAGCAAGGCTGGCTCCGAATCAGCATGATCCTCCTGTCTCCGCCTCCCAAGCGCAGGGATTACAAGCGTGTGCCAACACGCCTGGCATTATTTTACATTTTATTTTAAAATATGGTTTCACTAAGTTGTTGAGAGCCTTGCTAAATGGCTGAGGTTGGTTTTGAACCTGTAATCCTCCTGTCTCAGCCTTTCAAGTATTGGGATTACAGGCATGTGCCATCATACTTGGATCTACTCTTTATTTTGGAACAGAGTCTCACTAAATTGTTGAGGGTGGTGAACATGCAATATTCCTGTCTCAGCCCACTCAAGTATTGGGATTACAAACATGTGTCACCACACCCAGTTCAATATATTTATAAAGCCCCTGGGAGCAATAGCTCTGTTCTCTATTCACTGAATAGGCTTTTATAACATTGCTATGATTGGGTTTTTTTTTTTTTTGCTTCCTTTACAAAGCCCAATAGGCTTTGACTGTATTAAGCACAGGAAGCCTATTATGTAGCAGGCACTTGATAAATAATTGTTGAGAGAGGAAGAGTTCTCACCATTCTCACCCAAAGCCAGAGAATCTCAGCTGCAATATCAGTAAGCTATTTGTTTGTGTCTATTAAGCCCCAAGTCTATTAGTACCCTACATTGTCCAAAAGATTACTTTAGCCAAGACAGATGTTTTCACTGATTTTTATTCTCACTGTCCTGGCAAGTGTAGGAGTGGACTGCACTAATATTCATTCTGGATCAAACCCAGAAATTCCTATTTGCTATGTTTCAGGGGTAAATCTTTCTGTACATAGACATGTATTAGGTTGAGGACCCTAATGGGCAGGCTGCCTGGAGCTTCACTCAGTTATCAATGTTTCTACTTGATCTATTGACAATAGAGGCTTGAAAATAAACAGCATCGCCAGCTCCAAATAGCTGGTTTCAGGCCGAGCAAACAGGGAAGCTTTGCTCAAAGTTAAGAATTGGCACAATGATTGGGGTTTGCAGGAGTTTCTGCAGTTGGCTTCCGGAGGGGAAAACAAAGTCTGAGTTCTAAAATTAGGGCAAGAAACTTGGCCTTGAGTTCAATTGATGTGTATAGTGTTTATCTATACAACAAGCAAGCAGTGCTCTTTGATTTAAGTCTAACTCTACTACTTGGATGAGTCATTTGTCTTCTTTAATTTAAAATTTCTAGCTATGAATGGTGGCACATGCCTGTAATACCTGTACTTGGGAGACTGAGACAGTAGGATTATAGCTTTGAGCCCAGTCTCAACAACTTAGTGAGATTCCTTTTAAAAATAAAAATAAGAAGGGATGAAAATGAGCTTACAGTTAGAATGCCTTCGATTCCAAACCCCAGTACTAAAACTACTACTACTACTACTACTACTACTACTACTACTAATACTACTACTACTACTACTACTAACAATAACCAGGCATGGTGGTGCACACTTGTAATTCCAGCATTTGGGAGACTGAGACAGGAAGATCGTGGTTCGTAGACAGCCTCAGCTACTTAGTGAGGTCCTTTGCAACTCAGTGAGACCCTATTTCAAAATAAAGAATTAAAAATAGGGCTGGGGATGTATGTTGGAGGTAGAATGCCCCTCCATCCCCAGTATTGCAAAAAAAATTAATAATAATAAGTAAAACTTTGTTGTCTCTAAAGATATGGTAATGATAAGACAAGTTGATAGAAATAGAGGTGTGCAATACTCCTGTGAGAGTTAAATAAACCCCAGTTTGACTCATATATCTGCAAAACTTTGCCAGTAAAAACTTAAGATGTGGCCTGGCATGGTGGCACACGCTTGTAATCCCTGCGCTTGGGAGGCGGAGACAGGAGGATCACACAGGTTGGGGACCCTGTTTCCAAATAAAAATTAAAAGGTATAAAATAGGTCTGGGAGTGTAGCTCGGAGGTAGAAGGGTCTCTAGGAATCCCAGTACCACTAAAAAACAAAACAAAACAAAAAACAAACAAACAAACAAACAAACAAAAACCTTAAAATGTGGCTCAGACTCAGCAAACTTTAGTTTCAGTAAAGTGATAATGATACCATAGAGGCTTAACTAGAAATAACAAACTGGAGATTAAGACAGCAATGTAGATAGATTTTCAATATTTAGCACTGTGGGAAGAAAGCAAGAATCAGAATACACATACAACGTGTGTGTGTGTGTGTGTGTGTGTGTGTGTGTGTGTGTGTATGTGTGTGTGTATGTGTATATGTGAAATGTTGATTTATAAAATTGGAGTGACATCTTGAATTAGAGTTAAGAGCTAATGTGAAGAGGAAAAAAGAAATGATAAAAATAATGGAGGATAAAAGTAAAATGAAAGAATTATCTGGTGTGGGCCATAGATAATTTTACCCCTGGGTGAAATTATGTGGTTAATTAATTTTAGTGGTGCATCAAGAAGGAAAAAGTAGCCAGGCAAATAAATATCTAAATAAAACTCATAATGTCTGGTACAAATAAAATAAAAAACTGCTATGAGTGAGAATCAGCAGAGATAAGGGAACTGGAACAAAAATGCTGAACTGAACCAGGGGAAACTACAAGAAGAGACGTTCCAGACATCAGGAAACAGCTGTGCGGAGCCCATGGTGTGTGAAGAGATTCATGCATCCAAGGCACAGAGAGAGCCATGAAGCTGGAGACTGGAGACCAGAGTTGTCATCAATCAGCCAGAAGTAGTATATAAGAGGAGCCTGAGTTATGCAGCACCTTGAAGATCACATAGAGAGGTTGCATTTTAACCTGAGCACATGGAGAAGCCATTAAGTGGTTTGAAATGCATCAAATGGTAGATAATGATGGAGAGGTTGGGAAGATAATTTATATGGCCTGGTCAGATTTTTGTTGAATTATGTAACTGCTGTCAGGGAGCCAAAGTAAATGCAGGCAGATCTATTAAAAGTTTTCTTGCAACGATTCAGATGGACCAGTTTGGAAAAGAGTGTGGGCAAGGAGAGTGCAGAGAAGCAATTGAATAGACACCTGGAGACAGTACCCAAAGTGCATGCAACTCTTGTCTTTGCGGTGACTCATATATATGTACAGATTCTTTTCTCCTCTTTTTATTTGGAGAATTAAAGATTCATTTTGGATCAACATTATAAATAGCCATGTTACTTTTTGTAGCTGCTAAAATGTGGGAGAAACAAGTGTATGCCATGTTTAGGCAGAATATATAAGAGCCAAGGGATGTTTTGCTGTACTCTCTGTTCCCTTGACCTGGAACCAGCAATGCCCAGGAGAGAGGACTATCACACCCTTCTTGGCCACAGGATGTGTTTTATCTGTGACAGAGCCTTATCTATCCAGGGATAAAATGAGCCACAACTTAATTTCCTTGCACAAATGCACATCAACTGTTTGCTAGGATATACCATATGCTGAGCCATAAGACAAATCTGAGTATGTTTCAAAGGAGCAGAACCAGGCAGAGATTGTTCTCTTATGAAAATAGCATTAAAATTAAAAATAAAAACAGAAAAGTATTTGATGTTTCTCAATTTAAGATAAGGTTGAGCATATCCTGATAAGCCAGTTATAAATTGAACGTATTCTAAGTTTTAAATGAATTTAATGCACCTAACCTACTGAACATAATTCCTTAGCCTCACCAACCTTAAACATGCTTAAGAGCCTATAACTGGGCAAAATCATCCAACACAAAGATTATTTTATAATAATGTATTAGATATCTCACCTAACTATTAAATACCTGTATCTAAAAACAATGGCAACATTCTGGCTACGGTGGCACACACCTGAAATCCCAGTACGTGGGAGGCTGAGACAGAGGGATTTCAGGTTTGAGGCCCATCTCTGTAATTTACAGAGGCCCTTAGCAACTTAGTGAGACTCTGGCTCAAAATAAAAAATAATAATAAAATAGAGCTGTTGTAGCTTGGAGAAGGTAGAATGTCCCTAAGTATCAAAGAAGAAGAATGAGGAGGAAGAACAGGGGAGGAGGAGGAGAAGGAGGAGGAGGACAACTACGACGACGAGGACGAGGAGGACAAGGAAGGGCAAACACTCTTGGATTTAATCCCCAGTACTGGGGGAAAAAGTGCTGGCAACACAGCACATTGTAGAGATCTAGTTGTTTTCCCTTCTGACCTCAGCTGAGTGGGAGCTGCAGCACAACCACTGCCAAGCGTTACAGGACAATATCATACTGCTTATTGCTAGATTAAGAAAAAAAATTCAAAATTAAAAATTTCTACTGAATGCATATAGTTTTTCACCATCATAAAATCATGTGAAATAATCTTTTTTTTTTTTTTTTTGGTGGTACTGGTGTTCCTGGAACCCCTTCTACCTCCGGGCTACACTCCCAGACCTATTTTTACATTTTTATTTGGAAACAGGGTCTTCTAAACCAGCACGCGCGGCTGGTTTCGAACCTGCGCGATCCTCCTGTCTCTGCTTCCCAAGCGCGGGGATTACAAGTGTGTGCCACCATGCCTGGCGTGAAATAATATTAAGTCAGTGAGTGTTTTTATTTGGAAATGAAAGAACTCACTATTGAAAGTGAATCAAATCTAATATCAAAAAGAAAATTAGAAAACATTTTGAAAAAATAAATATGAAAACACAGTATGTAAAAATCTATGGGAAGGAACTAGGAAAATATAAATTGTAAATGACCAGCTATTTAAAGGTTTAATGTATTGATAAAACCTAACAAGATTAAGAAAATAAAATTTAAGAATTAAAACAGCTAAATATATAAAAATTAATATATATATATCAGAAATAAAAGATAGGAAATTGTTATACATCCTACAATCATTAAAATTCTTAGGAAGATGCTGCGTGTGGTGGCACATGCTTATAATCCCAGTACCTGGGAGGCTGAGACAGGAGGATCACACAGGTTCGCAGCTAATTAGTGAGACCCTGTTTTGAAATAAAGGATAAAAAATTTGGCTGGTGGTGTAGCTCAAAAGTAGAATGCCTCTGGGTTAAATCTCCAGCAACACACACACACACACACACACACACACACACACACACACACACACAGGAAGGGTCTGATGTGGTGGTACATGCCTGCATAGGCTGAGAAAGGAGGTTCTAAGGTTTGAGCATAGCCTCAGTAACTTAGTGAGACTCCCAGAAGTCTAAAGAAATCCTGTTTCAAAACAAACAACAAAAAAGAAGATAAAAAAAAAAAAAGGATGGGCTGTACCTCAGAGGTAGAATGTCCCTGGGTTCAATTCACAGTACTGCAATTTTTTTTAAGGATAAGAAGAAAAAGTCTGCCATTAGATTCAACAACTGGATGAAAAAAATACTCCACAAGTTTTAGAAGAATAACTTACTAAAAGTAACATGAGAAGCAAAATTTAATGTTAAAACTGGAATAATCTCTACTTAAGAGAACTGAATTCAAAATTTAAAGCTTTTTTCACAAAGAAAATGTCAAAGAACTTCAGTTTAAAGTTCATTTGAGAATGCAAAAGACCCTCAAATGGACCCTTTCCCCAAAAATAAATCTTGAAGAGAAAAAAGATTTTGGAATGCTTATGCAATCTTATTTCAATACTTACTATAAGTCAATGTAATCAAGGCCATCTGGAATTGTAAAAGAAAATACATTAAAAAGAGTAGAATGCAAGGTCTAAAAATGAGCCCTCCCGTTCATTCAGTATACCATGGAAGTGTTCTCAACAAATGGTTGAGGCATACATAAAACTACAAAGGAGCACCAGCAGACATGTGTGCATTAGGTGAAACTCAAGATCCACTTTGTATATAAACATACATATAAAATTGTGTATAAACATACAATTAAACCTATCCAACTTTTCAAATAACCAAAAAGGAATAGCTTCACAATAATGTGTTCTTTTGGAAATAGAAGTAACAGAACCAAAAAATAAAAAAATAAAAATAAATAAAAAATAACTCTGAACTTTAAAAAAATAACTTTAGCATCTATTAAGTCTTTTAGTTTTGATTCAGTGAGTGGGAACCTTTCAATTACTCGTATTAATACTAAAATACAAAGTAAGAATAAAATGTTGCGTTTCAATGTTGAAAAAAAAATAACTTTAGCCGGGCCTGGTGGTGCACACTTGTAATCCTCACACTTGGGAGGCAGAGACAGGAGGATCCCTCAGGTCGGAAGCCAGCCTCGCTGGCTTAAGAGACCCTGTTTCCAAATAAAGATATAAAAGAAATAGGTGTCTGGGAGTGTAGCCCGGAGGTAGAAGGGTTTCCACCACCAAAATAAAAATAAAATAAATAAAAATAACTTTAAAGGGGTAAAGCATAGATTGGTGAAAATATTCACCACCTATAAATTTGACCGATGACTTAAAGCTAGAATACAGAATTGCCCCTAGGCATCTGTGGAGGATTGATGTCAGGATGATTCATAAGCACAAGAAACTAGATGCTCTAGTTCCTTATATAAAATGGTATGGGATTCACAAGTAACTTACGCACATCTTCCTGTATAGTTGAAACCATCGTTAGCTTTCTGTATGGTTGAAATCATCTTGAGATTACATATAAGACTTAACACAAGGTCAATGCTATTCAAGCAGTTGTTATACTCTAGTGTTCAGAGAATAATATGAAAGTTTGTACATAGTCAATAAAGATTATTATTATTATTATTATTATTATTATTATTATTTTATACTGGGGCCTTAGAAGCATGCTACCCCTAAGCTACACTTCAAGTTCTTTCAATTTGGAAGAGGATCTCAGTTGTTGAGAGTTTAGCTAGTTTGTGAGGCTGGCCTCAAACCTGCAATTCTCTTGTCTCAGGCTTCCAGTATTGAGATTATAGGTGTGTACCACTGCACCTAGTCAGTTTTCTTTACTTTTCTTTCTTTTCTTTCCCTCTCTTTTCATTTGTGCTGGGGATTGAACCTAGGGGCATTTTACTTCCAAGCTACATTCCCAGCCTTAGTTTTTATTGTTTATTTTGAAACAGGGTCTCACTGAGTTGCAGAGAGCCTCACTAAGTTGTTGCCGACTAATCTCAGTTGGGTCGTTATTGTCAGCTCCCGGTCAAATCCTCAGAAAGATGGGGCAAAAGGCAGGTGATGTCCTGCAGAAACTTATCTGCAGCGATTCTTCCCCTCTATGAATTCCCTAAGTTTTTAGGTCCGACGTTTGGGAAAGAATCTGAGGCGGACAAAGGCTTCTTGAGCCAATGACACTTTATTACAAAAACTCCAAGAAATTTATACCCTTCACCAGTAAAGTTAATAATAAGAGAAAAGGGAGGTGGGTGTAATCATTGTGAAATAATAATGAATGACATGTAAACAAAGGTAATAAAACTAGTCCTTCAGCTGGCTGTTGGCCTTCGAGAGATTGACTCCGGATTCTTTTCCAAGGTCTTTGCAGATAAGCAGTCCCAGGGGGCCACTTCCCAAAATAAACAAGCATGGCCAAGGCTTGGGGGTTTCTCGGGGAATCTTCTTTGGCTTTCTTGGAACTTTCCATCTTTTGGGCTCAGTTCATATAGCAAGTGTGGGGAGATGTGGTGATTCAGGTGGATGTGATGGAGTTTCTTCAGGTGTTGGCATCTTATCTTCTAAATCTGAAAGCTTAAGCAAACTCACAACACAGTTTTGCAGACAAAATACCACAGACAACACCACAAAGTTCTTGGTTTTAATTGTCAGGTGTATTTCCTTAACTGCTGAGCACTCTTCTTTAGACAATAAGCCTATTAAAAGTCTAACCATGTTTAATAATCCATTTCTCTGTCACAAACCCTCTGTAACCTGCTTCTAACTTTCTAATTCCTTTCTTTCCCAGTTGGGACTTTCTTATGATAAGCTCTTCTTCATGCAACAATGCTTTTCTTACTCTTACACAGTATTTCCTTTCCTTCATACATATATATTTAGAACGTCTGTCCTTTATTTTGTCATATTCATTAACCATGCGGTCAGCCTCTCTGTCTTCAGGAATATTTACACTGGGCGTAAAAGTCACCAATCTTTTTCCTTGAGTCTATTGTATTTGGGCAACTAAGTTGTTTATCAACTAAATTGCTTTAAGGTCACACACAAGGTTTTTATCTTTTCTGTCTCTAGGCAGGATCTCAAGGGTAAACAGAGTTACCTTAAACTGAGCTACCTTACCGGAGTTAATAGCTTAACCTAAATTAGTGACTGGAATGAGAGTCGGAGGCCATTTGTGATTGCTGCAGCTGGAATGCTTATCACAGCGTCTGAGTTCTGGCCAGTTTTTATTATTATTGTGCAGAGCCAAGGACGTTTAGGCAAATTATTAGAGATTTTATTTCCACGGACTCAATTTCATCATAGTCCTGATTTCACATCATTGGAGCAATTCGTGTAGAGAGTTAAAAGAATAATAGTAAAAGTGGGGGGTACTTTGGCCAGAGACAACACCTCCTTCTCGGGGCTTTTTGCCGAATTAACTATGTGGAGTGGGGTCTCAACACATAGATGCCGAGGCAGCAGGATGTCTTGGAACTAAGTAGCTGAGGCTGGTTGTGAACCTGGATCCTCCTGTCTCAGCCTCGCAAGTACTGGGATTAGAAGTGTGCACCACCAAGCCTGGATGGTCAATTACTTTTTATAACATTTTTTTATTTGTGATTGACTGAATGCTTGTATTTGTGTATGAGTCTCTGGAAGTCACCTGGCTTTTTTCCCTCTAAACTATCCAAGAAGAAGAACCCACTCAGTGCTAAACCATAACACATGGATACAGAATCCCTAAATATGAATGACCAACTGGGTAAAAGAAGTCCTATAATTCATTAATAGTAAAAGCAACTCAATTTATTTTAGCAAAAATTTAAAGGTACATCATGAAAAAAGATTCTCTAATAGTTAATGAGCACATATGAAAGTGTTCAACATCATTAGTCATCAGAAAAATGTAAATGAAATGCCATGATATATCATTGTCTACCCGTAGCTACATTTTTGTGAGGGTATGAACTGGTACAACTGCTTCAGAAAATTACTAACCTGCTTAGCATTCTTAAAATGAATCACCTACTGTATGACTCACTGATTCATTTCAATGGAACAAAAACATAAATCTGTTTAAAACTTGGACATACGTGTTCATAGTAGCTTTATTTATAATAATCAAAGTCTAGAAAGTGATCCAAATGTCCATTCCTACGTGAAACCAATAGGAACATTTTATTCTCTATATAAATAAAGCCTTTATTCAACCTTCCAAAATAAGCTCCACAATTTAGCCTTTTTGACAAGTTCCCAGGTGAAGCTATTGCTGCTGGTCTTTGGACCATTTTTGAGAACCACCAAGGTAGAATACATGCAAGGAGCTGCACAGACCATGGTGCTTACTGCTGGATCCCATTAGCTACTGATGCACAGGATGTAATATGCATTTTAAGCTAATATATAAATATATATTATATATTATACATATATATGTATATATAATATATATTTATATATTAGCTTAAAATTATATATATTGCATATAAAATTATAATTATACATTAGCTTAATATATATGTATGTGTGTCATTTTTATTTACTGCATCAAAAGCATTTGTTATAACCACTATTGTCAATGAATAGTTCCATCAATATGAGTCCTATTTACTTATTTTCCCCTGTTGTTAGGTGTTTAAATCATTCTTGATTGCCGTTATATTGATTCTAATCCTCTTTCTGAAAATGCTCTGATGAGATTTTTTTTACAAATGAAAAAAAATTATAAAAAATAGATGAAGTAAACTTTCTACTGTTTTTCTCCTTATGATCCAGGAAAAAAGAATTAGCCTGCTATTTCCTACATAAATAGAGTAGGTATTATGACTTCCAAAGGCACTTTTCTCAAGGGAAGGGTCAAATACTCCAAGCACACTTTAATTGAAGAGGAAACAATTCTTGTGTGAGGTTTTCTGTGCAGGTGTGAATGTTAGAGTAAAGGCCTCAGACCCTAAATTGACTGGTCCATGTGTCATTACACATCATCCAGCTCTTGTTCTAATGACCAAAGTGTTCCATTGTAAACCAAGGGGTTGCCATGGTTCTTCTTTATTTGACAAACCATCGGGTTCTTCAGATAAAGGATTCAAAGCCATGTCTTTGCAGAATAATGGATGGAACTGGAGATCATCATTTTAAGCAAAATAAGCCAGACTCAGAAAGACCAGAATAGCATGCTTTCCTTTTATATGGAATCTAGGAGAATAAAACCACAAACAAACAAGAAAGAACCAAAATAACAACAACAAAAAGCCAACAACAACATGAAAGTAGAGAAGGGACTATTAAGAAAGGAGAAAGAGTTTCTCCTATTACCCATGCCCCATTAAGATGTATGACTACAATGTACAAATAAAAAAATTTAAAAAGAAAGGAAAATAACCATCGGAAGGGGAGTGGAAGAGAAACAGGAAATCAGCATATATATCAAAGTATTTTGTGTGCATGTATAAAATTGTCACAATGAAACCATTACTTTTATAATTAATATGCACTAATAATTATAATTTTGGAATAAAAAAATCACAAAAAAGCAGAAAGGAGATGGAGATGTAGCTTAGTGGTAGAAAGTTTATCTAGCACATATGAAACCTATGGTTGGGCCTGCAATAGTGCCAGAGAGAGAGAGAGAGAGAGAGAGAGAGAGAGAGAGAGAGAGAGAGAGAGAGAGAGAGAGAGACGGAGAAGGGGAGAGGCAAACAATCAGATAGATGGACATATTCTAAAGTGGTAGCCTTAAGTTAAGCAGTACTTTAAAAATATTTTTATGTTATGGTCCCTTGAATTTTATGTGTATGGTTTCTTTGAAGTTTCTTAATTATTTCTGCCATATTCAAAGGATGGGAAATGTTTAAACTGATTTTTATTTCCTGTATATTGGAACCAGGAACCAAAACCAACATAGGAGCCATTTTTTTTACCTGATGAGGAGCTACTTCTTCATTTTAAGCTTGTTATTAGCCTACTGGCAATATTCTTTACCATAATAGTTGTTTAAGTAGATGTCACAACATTCATCTCTTCATAAATTCATCCAACTTCCCTTTCTTGAATGCTTACTTTCTTCCAGATTTGTCAAGAAAACACACTACATTGAGCACTTTTTTTTTCTCAAAGACCTGAGTGTAACAGGAATTGTAGTTAATAATCTCAGTGCCAATTGATGTATTCTCCAGATAAAATATACGTAGGATTGATGGAGAAACACTAGCATTTGAATAAGACTAGGCCATCAGGGGAGGCAATTCACTAGGTTTTGAAGGCAAAATAGTTTTAGGGTATGAAAAGTAGCCAAGTAGTTCTAAGTTGGAGAATAGCATCTAGAAAGACAGGAGATACAACACAAAATGAACTATTTCAAAGACCAAAAATCCTTCAATAGAGTTAGATGTAGGATCACTTGTATTAGACAGTTCAGAAAATTGCAGAGAAACCGACCAACCAGTACATATTATTTTTCCCGGCTCATTTAATCAAATTTGCCTTGTTCTATATTCAAGCCCTCACCCCAGACCTTCAATGATCCCCCTAAATCTCCCAGAATTTCCTCTCTCTCTGAGTCTTTGCACACTGCCTTGGAGACTGTTTCATATATTTTTCTTCATCCAAGCAATATCTAGTCTTCCATCAGAAACCCACTTAAATTCTGTCTTTCTAGGGAATACCTCTCTGACCCTATAGGTAAAAACTCACTGTCTATATTGCTTCTTCTTGGTGCCCTGTGTTTCTATCCTAGCCCTTGTCATAGCTGAAATTTATGAGCATGATCTCTCCTCCACTATTTTCTACTTAAGCAGAGAATATGCCATGTCTGATTTCTTCAATATCATATTCTTATTTTGAGTGGAATTTCTGGGATATAGTGGCTGCTTAGCAAATATTGAATAAAAGAAGAGTAAAGAATGAGTATTTATTCAGTATCTATAAGCCATGTTCTAGACATATGTGTATGTCTATACATTTTTTTACTTAATCCTTCATCTAGCCCTTTGAAATTGATTATATTTTGCCTATCTTATAGTTAAGATAAATTAATAAAATTTAATTTTCTTAAAAATGTAGTATGCTGTCACATCATTCTGTGTGGCATGTCAATCCCTGTGACCTCCAAATTCTGCCCAGTAATTTTACTATCTGAGGTCTTTACCTTTCTCTGGAACTTTTTTTTTTAATTACCTTGCACCACAAATAGCAAAGCATAGGTCATCTTTTTGTCAATTTCTACTGAGCTAGATAGATTCTTCTACTAAGCACTAACACTGCCATTTATCTCACTATCATTCCTATTTATATGGTAAGGCCCAGGGATAAAGGACTTTTGTCCTAGTTGTGCTGCCACTGCTGCTTTTCAAGTATTGGCTGCATAGTAGGTATTCAAATGAGAGGTGGGTAGGCTGTATTAGACTATTTAGATATGATCAGAGAAATTATTCAAGTTTAGAACTTTAAATTCAGGAAACTGAGGTACTGAATCTTCCACCTACTTCATATAAAATAAAACCAAGTGGCCATAAGCAATTCTTATGAATTCCACAAATATTCATTGAATGCTTACTCTGTGGCAGTCACTGTTCTAGACGCTAAGAATAGAATAGTGACTGATACTGGTCAAGTCCCAGGCTCTGTTTTAATGGAGCTTATTCTCTACTGGGAGTTCACCAAAGTTAAGAGAAGAGGTGGCTTCATGGGATTATTTATTCAATAGTATAAAATACAAGAGAAAGTCTTGATAAGAAAAGTATGAGCCAGTGAACTAAAAATTAGGAGTGGTTATAACCTGTGGAAAAGCATTTTAGTTAAATTCTTTGTGTAGAAGCTATTGTTCAAATAAATGGAAATATTTCTATACAAAGGATTGATGCTCAAGATATTTGGATAAAAAGAAAGAGAGAGAAAGAAAAAGAAAGAAAGAAAGAAAGAAAGAGAAGAGGAAATAGTAACTGTAGAGAGAACAGGGTTGAGATAGGTTTTATTCTGAATTTCGTAAGGACTGGAGATATTTCAGCATGTCTGTAGGATCAAGGGGAGAAGCCAATGGAGGAGGTTGAAATATCCAACAGACAGAATAATTGATGGAGCAATGCTTTAGAGGAGAAAAAGTTGCAAACATAGGTGGGGGCATCAGCTTTAGAAAGAAAATGTCAATATCTTCTTCTGCAGAAGCAGAAAAAGAGAAAAGTAAGGAAAAGTTTAAAAAAACAATATACATTTCAGACCAGAGGGAATATGATTCAGAAACTCCAGTTCTATGTTTACTTTTCCAAAGAAGATCTTCTGGCGAGATTGAGAAAAGAGTGAGAGTAGGAATGATGCCTGAATAAAATAGAAAAGGGTTAGGGGCTGTTTGGTGAGGAGCAGGAGGACGCCTCCAAGCCCTGAAGAATTTCCAGATGTCACTGAAAGCTCTGCTGGGGTAAAGTTACATGATGCCAAGTATCTTGAGAACAAATTTTGTATTTAAGACTACATTCCCCATGTTTTAGTCAGCAGTCTCATTATGCGATCCCCAAAACCTGATGACCACAACTTAGAGGAAGGTTTATTTGCTTAGGGTTCTGGAGTTCAGAGCTGTAGTCCATGTTGGGCTGGGTGAAGGCAGCAGAGTTCAGGACAGAAAGCAGAGAGAGTGGAGTTGCAAGGGCTCTGCTCTCACATCACGAAGGACAAAAACAGAGAAAGCTTGCAAAGGGGGATCATAGACATATCTCTAGTCACCAAGGCCATGCCACCAGTGACCCATTCCTTCTAGACACAGTCTACCTGCCTGAGTTACCACTTATAAATCCATTACAAATACTCCCATGCTGGTAAAGCATGGGTTGTAGATGTATCCCTCCCAGGAAGAGGACTGATGATGGACCTGGATTTGTTTACAGCCACAGGTTTTCCTCATTCATCACTGGGATGGTAATAGAAGAAGAGGCTGCTCCAGGTGTGGTGACACACACCTGTAATGCCAGTACTTGAGGCTGAGACAGGAGGATCACAGGTTCGAGGTTAGCCTCAACTACTTAGTGTTGCCCTTGGCAACTTAGACCCTGTTTCAAAAAAAAAAAAGAAGAAGAAAAATAAGGGCTTATAGTGTAGCTTGAGGTAGAATGCCCCTGCGTTTAATCCCCATTGCTCCAAGAAAAAAAATAAAAGCAGAAGGGGCTGTATTGTTCACTCCTTGTGGCTATGTTGCTTTCTTCAGTGCGTTCCCTGCTTCTAAGAAATGTGAGGAAAAGGATGGGAAAATTGGAAATTGAGTCAGCCTGCTTAAAATCACAAAACCAGCTGATGATAGAAGGGGAATTAAAACTCAAGCTCCTAAATTTCCAACTGTCAAGCTTCCTCCACTAGTGCTCTATTTCTCTTTAAGTTCAAAGTAGGATTGATGTTTTCTACTGAAAACTGAGATCCTATTTCTGCTTTATGTCTCTAAATTACTGTTTGGGACTTAGAGTGTGTAAAAGCTTTCTGTGATGATAGAAGTTCACAACCTGAGGATGCTCATTGTGTACCATAATCTGTCAGTACCATTTAATCCGCTGGAAAAACCTGGGTGATAGGCACTATTCCTGTTCACCTTTTTGGGGGGGAGGGTAAAGATTGAACCCAAATGTATTCTACCTCTGAGCTACAACCTCAGCCTTTTTTATCTTAAAACAGAGTCTAAGTTGCTGAAGCTCTAAATTGCAGAGTCTGGCCTTGAACCTAAAATACTCTTGTCTCAGCTTCCCAAGTACTGGAATTATAGATGTGCACTACTGTGCTCAGGTCACTCTTGCAGTTTTTAAGTGCTAGAAGAAAGGTGTAGAAGAGAATGAGGTGAACAGGTATGGTGGCACATGCTTCTAATTCCAGTACTTGGGAGGCTGAGACAGGAGGATTGCAGGTTGACAGCCAGACTCAGCAACTTAGTGAGATCGTTTAAAAAATAAATAAATAAATAAATAAATAAATAAATAAATAAATAAAATTGGGCTGGGGTTGTAGCTTGGAGGTAGAATGTCCCTGAGTTTGCCAGGCGTGGTGGCACACGCTTGTCATCCCTGTGCTTGGGAGGCAGAGACAGGAGGATCACACAGGTTCACAGCCAGCCTCGCTGGCTTAAGAGACTCTATCCAAATAAAAATATATATATAAAAAAATAGGTCTGGGAGTGTAGCCCGGAGGTAGAGGAGTTTCCAGGAACCCCAGTACTACCAAAAAAAAAAAAAAAAAGAATGTCCCTGAGTTCAATCCCAGTAAAACACATACACAGACACACGCACAAGAATAAAATGACGTGCCACAGCCAAAAAGTAGCAAATCCAAGATGCAAATTCAGCTTGCGTGAGTGCAAAGATGACAACTAGAAAGCTGTCGACCATATGCCTGTTAGAAATCGGTTGCTCTTATAAAGCAGAGAGGAAGTTCCATTTAGATCTCTGTAGACGTCTTCACGTTTATTATGTGCCCATATGTTTCTTGACCTCAATTATCTAAAGAGTGTGCGTGTTTTCTCCTAAATGACAAGCAAAATAACAACAATAAAAGGGTTAATTCCTCCTCCTTACAGACATAATTTCAGAAATACATGTTTCACAGAGGCAAAATGAGGATTCATGCTCTAAAGGACTGAAAAATTCAGTGTCCCATGATTGCCTGAAACAACCACTTGATTCAGAAAATGTAGCTGAAGCCTTAACGGGGTGTAAAGGTTGAGATACAAGTCCCCAAATAACCCATTGCCCAACCTCAGTGAAACATCAAACATAGAGTTGGTCTCTGTTCTTATTCTGCATAGGAGAGTCTCAATTATTCCTCGAGGCACATGGATCTGCTGTGCTAAATAACAGTCCCAGAATACAGAGAGTCCTTAAGTGCCCATCTTCAGCACTGACTCATGGCAAGATTTGCTAAAATCAAGTCTGTTCACTCATCAGAAAGAGTGAAGAGGAATAACTTTCCTCATTCCTAAAGCTGTGAGCAGACAACTCCACTATCTGGGCAATGAGTAAAGATGCTTAACACTTCAAGCAGTTTAGTGTTTGTAATCAAATAAAGCAATAACAAATTGTCTGACACACAGTTAATGATATGCTCTATCATTATTTGACTGCATTGTAATTTGACCTAAATGGTGAGCAGTTTGTGTAAATTACTGTATTTATTAGCAATGACTATCTCTTAGGGTTCGCATTACACTTTAAAGTTTATAATGTGCTTTACTATAGATTATCCCATTATCCCACATGAGAAGGTCTAATGAGCTCAGCAAATGTGAGTTTAATTTAGATCACTCAAAGCCATGTTAGAAAAGCTGGGAGGACAGGACTGACTCTTTTTATGGGTGAGAAAGCTAAGGCTCAGGATGAGACATACAGGGCTTGTTGGGCCAAAACTAGAGCCCAAGTTATGTGGCTTTTAGTGACAGCTGCTCTTTTTTATTCTATTCGATGCTACCTTTCCCATAGTCAAAGAGGATTTCTAGAAGTAGTATCAGTCCCAAGTGGAGGTGGAATTAAACACAGCTGATGCTTCATGATAGCTCTCTGTAGTAGTTGAGTTCTTTTTTATCACTTTCAAGTGGCTTAGCCTTCAACTCTTTAAGGACAATTTCTGTTTTATGTACTTGAGATTTCAGAGGAAGAAGGGGTGGAGTGAGAAACAAAGAGGAGAGAGAATGGGAGAGAGAATGGGAGGGCTAGGGCGAGGGCGAGGGCGAGGGCGAGGGGGAGGGGGAGGGGGAGAGAGAGAGAGAGAGAGAGAGAGAGAGAGAGAGAGAGAGAGAGAGAGAGAGAAGACAAGCTTTGTAGACTTTAGAGTGTTTTCTTTAGGCAAATGGCAGGAGTTCAAACACCTTAGCTTATCACAGGAGACTTTTCATTATCTGTTCCTTGTTATCAGCTCTCAGGCTCTCCAAACACCTCTGCCACAGCTACACACAAAACAAAATTGCCAGGTGTCCTTGAAGGCATGAGCCAGTTTGTAGTTAGGTAACCTCACTGATTCCTCTCCTTTCTCTCCATCACCTCTCACCTACTTTTCCAAGGTATGCAAAGGCTTCAGTGCTTTCTCTATATTCCTAAGTCTTTGTAGTTCTTTGAGGGCAGTTTTAAGAAACATGGTCCCTAGTCCATCCTAAGCCAACTGTATTCAACATCTATGTTTATAAAACTTCCCTATTTGATTTGAATGCCTGTCAGGGCCAAGTATCACTATTCACTTCTTTGACTCTTCTATCAGACCTTCTGCTCCTAAAGGAAATGGTCTATGTCCAGAGCCTAGCACTGGGGAAAATTCAGTTTCTAGGCCTTTATGTATCTCTAAAAGAAGGTTACTGGCACAAGCCAAAAGATACTAGATTTTCTTTTCTTTTTTCTTTTTTTCTTTTTTGTGGTACTGCAGATTGAACTCAGGCATTTTTACCTCTGATTTATACCTACAGCCCTATTTTAGGCTTTATTTTGAAACAGAATCACATTAAATTGCAGAGGGCCTCACTAAGTATCTGAGGCTGGCCAGGGACATGGGATCCTCCTGTCTCAGCCTCTCGAGTACTGAAATTATAACTGCTGGGCAGAATCTTATATTTAATTTTTGTGTGTGTTTGTGTGGTATTGGGGACTGAAACCAGGCAGGGTCTACCTCTGAGCTATACCCTCAGCCCTATTTTATTTTGAAGTAGGGTCTCACTAGGTTACTCAATGCTGGCTTTGACTCTGCTCTCCTCCTGTCCCAGCTTTCCAAGTACTGGGATTAGAGGCATGTCCCCCCATACCTGGCTTGTTTGCTAATATCTTGTGAGAATTTTTGATCCATATTCATTGAAGGTATTGGTATGGATTTTTCACATGTCTTTCTTTTTGATTGTTCTGTTTTACAGTCTGAGCATAAAGGTGATGCTGATCTCATCAAATGACTTTGAAAGTGTTCCTTTTATTTTGTAGGAAAACTTAAAAAGGGTTATATTGATTCTTTTAAAATGTTTGGTAGAATTTATCTTTGAAACCATCTGATCCTAGGTTTTTCATTGTAGGGAGCCTTTTGATTACTAATTCAATTTCTTCATTTATTTTTCAAATACCCTATTTCTTATTTTGGTCTTCTTAGATTGTGTATTTCTAATGCTTTATTTTTCCAATGTTGTATAGTTTGTTGGTATATAATTTGTCATAATAGTCTCTTATTGTCTTTTTATTTTTTGTGTGACATCAGTTGTAATGTCTCCTCTTTAATTTCTAATTTTGCTTGAGTTTTCTCTTTTTCTTAGTTAATCCAGATACTACAGATTTGACAATCTTTGTTTCTTTTCAGAAGGTCCAATATTAATTTTTTTCAATTATTTTCTGTTCCCTTTTTTATTTCTTCTCTGAGCTTTATTATTTCTTTCTTTTATTTATCTGAAGGTTGGTTTGCTCTTCTTTACACCTTGAGATGTAAACTGTGGTTATATACTTGAGATTTTTCTCATTTTTAATGTCAGCATTTATCAGTATAAAACCTTTCTTAGGTTGTTACACTCCTAAAGCTTAGAAATGGTATGGTTTTGTCAGTTATCTTAACTTTTTTAATTTTTAAATTGTTTTCATTGGCCATTTGTGATTATTTAAAATGGTTTGTAAGTTTTCAGATGTTTTTGAATTTTCTAATTTTCTTTGTTATGAATTTCTGATTTCATTTTATTGTAGTTGGAAAAGATACCTGCATCTTATTCTTTTTAACGTGTATATTAATAATAACTTGAATATTATTTCTTAGCATGAATGTACTTTAATTTATTTTACTACTCTTCTCCCATTTATATTGTTTTCAGACTTATTAACTATCAAAATAATGCTTTAATACACATCATTATTTTTATATTTCTATGCACATGGATATAAACTTCTTCAGGATAGGTTTATAGAAGTTGCAGTTGCAGTGTTCATGGACTTGGTATTATATTCTTTGTAAATGATTTAAAAACAATCACCAGTTGTCAAGCATATTTTAGAAACAACACAGGGCTAACAATTGAGTTTATTATATCATTTGATCTAAAGTATCACTCCATTTGCAAATTTAAAACAATTATTAGAATCTAAACAATTTGTGCTAATCATAATGCTAGAAAATGATATTAAATGTTAGTTTGTTAGAACCCTTTGGGCATATTTTATTCTTAGAAAAATATATTAGAAGTTTGATTTGGTTTTAGATATTAATGTTTAATTTATAGAAGCAAAATATTCAGTACTCCTAGTTGTTCTTTAAGTTCAGATTATATATGGTATTATTATTTTCATAATAATCCTCCTGAGATTTAGCAATTACATATAAGGGAATTTTGAGTAATGATTGCTTCCCTTTATAACATTAGTAAATAAAGCATTTTCAAATATTTTTAAATGTCTATAAATTTTATATACAAGGTTTTTATTTAATTAATCTTACTTGTTGACAGATAAGCCTCCTTGCCATTTAATTAACTTACAGAAACCCCAAATTAAGCTTATAAATATTCTGAGCATTGTCTCTTTCTAGTATTGCACATAAATTTAATATGATTTCTTGCACATGTACATGTCTAAATCAGTCAATTACAAATTTCAATTAAGTGTTAGAAAAGTGAAAGCCTATCTAATTGGCCAAATTATATACAGTATTAAGAATATAAGATAAATCGGGCGTGGTGGCACACTATTGTAATCCCTGTGCTTGGGAGGCAGAGACAGGAGGATGGCGCAGGTTCAAAACCAGCCATGCTGGCTTAAGAGATCCTGTTTCCACATTTTAAAAAAAAGTACAAAATAGGTCTGGGAGTGTAGCCTGGAGGTAGAAGGGTTTCCAGGAACCCCAGGAGCACCAAAAAAAAAAAAAAAGAATATTAGATAAAATAATCAGGTGTAGTGGCTCATCCTATAATCCCAGTTCATGGGAAGCTGAGACAGAAGGATCACAAGTTCAAGGCCAACATGCAATAACAGCCAAACCCTATTTCAAAAAAAAAAAAAAAATAAGCTACACATGGTGGCACACACTTGTAATCCCAGTACTTGGAAGACTGAGACAGGAGGATTGCAGGTTTGTAGCCAGCCTCACTACTTATTGAGGCCCTCTGAAACTTAGTGAGACCCTGTTTCAAAATAAAGAATAAAAAATAGGCCTGGGGGGTATAGCATGAAAGTAGAATGCCCCTGGATTAAATCCCCAGTATTGCAAAAAAAAATTAATGAATAAAAATAAATAATAAGCCGGGTGTGGTGGTGCATGCTTATAATCCCTATGCTTGGGAGGCTGATACAGGAGGATCACACAGGTTCAAAGGCAGCCTCTTCTGGCTTAAGAGACCCTCTTTTCCAAATAAAATATAAAATAGGTCTGAGAGTGTAGCCCAGAGGTAGAAGGCCCCTGGGTTCCACCCCCACTACCACCAAAAAATAAATAAACAAACAGACAAACAAACAAATAAATAAATAAATACAAAGGGTTAGGAGTGTAGCTCAGTAGTAGAACCCCCTGGTTTCAATTCCTGGCAACACACACACACACACACACACACACACACACACACACACACTTTCTTAATTGAGTAGTCAATCAATTGTTCTCCCCTTATTTTTGACTGGATATTTATGAATAACGTGGCTTATTGTAAGATGAGAGGATTCTATGACTATGATCCCATGTCATGCCTCCTTTTCTGGAAAATAGGTTTCTTTGTCTGCAGCAAATGATGATAGCTTTTGCAAAAGCACTATGAAAGTGAATGATAAAGCATATTCAGAACAGACATCAAGTTTGGTAAAGAGAAATATATCTGCCCTCTCTGGGGTGAGAAATCATAGAGTTGGTGTCATAGTGAGTGCTCAGCGTTGTTCTGTGCTGCAGATAGCTGGGCCTTGAGAAGCAGCAGGGACATTGGTGAGAAAGAGCCTGTGCTGTTGGACATAGGGATATCATTTTTCCAAGCTGCCAAAGTCATTCTGCTCTTGGGGCCATTATGTCAGCTAGCTTAATGTAGCTAAAGGAGAAAAATGCTGACTAATATTTGCATGGCATGCCATATCTTCTACTAACCTAGTTGTTAAGAAATTTCTATGTTTTTTCAAGGATATTATGTGAAGTTTAAAGATTCCCATTCTTTGTGCTCATCCCCAAATATTCACATACTTCTCACAAAAACTTGCTGTCCTTTGGTTTTCAATAATATGCCCCCTGGTCTACCATTAGACTATATGTCTCTGCTCACAACTCACTGGACAGCCTAATCTCAGGCCAAGCACCATAATTAGCTATTTTCTGCAAGTATGGGATGTAAAAATTCCTTGAAACTTGACATGGAGACTTAACCTTGAGAGCGTGTCTTAAGCTGCAGTTGCCTTACCTGCTGAAATCTGTGATTTCTAGTTCTGTTTCTTTGGTTCTGTTCTTTTCAGTTCTCCAGGGCTCTCAAAAGAAGATATCCTACTCCTAAAGTTTTATCATTTTCATTGCCCTCATACAGATTAAATGCCTCTGTTACTTGATTTAATAGCCTTGCTTGTCATTCCAAATTTAGGATTCGGAAATAAAATGGTTGTCATGGAGATATGTATTAACATGTTTATCTGAATTAAAAATAGAGTAATTTTAAAAAATAAAAAATATAGTTGTATTTCTTATGACATAAAGTAAGCTGTATTTGGGTATTTGTTTTTGCCAATTAATTTCAATGCAGACATTTCCCCATAAACCAAATGAGCAGAATGCTCAGCTCCAACATTTTTAGAAATGTGTTTCAGGCACAAAATAAAGCTTTTAACCCAAAGTGTAATATTTAAAACATACGTTGAAATTAATAGTATTTCAATTTTCCCTCAATCCTTCCAGGACTATCAAATTAATAAAGAGGCATTTAAGTGAAAAGTTAGCAAAATAATTTAAAAGAAGTCTTTGTTAAATTAAGATGCACATCTTAATATTGCATTCTCTTAATAAGACATACGAATTTTCTTTTTATTTTGTTCAGACTGTTTCTGTTTCCTTCATTTCTTATGAAAAGGTGGGACTCCAGGTCAGGACCAGAGAGAAGTAAGGGAGATGGCAGGTGGGCAAGTGTTCACCCCAAGGCCATGCAAGCGTTTGCCCTACCTCCTTGCCTCAACCCTATTTTGACTTTAGTTAGTACAACCCCGCTGAAAGGTGAGCTGATAGACATTAAAGGTGCCATTAGATTTTACATCACTTTCAAATTTTTACTGTAGAGCTCAGAAGGGTTTCAAAGAAATGACTGCCACTGCTCTAATAAAGAATCTATCAGTAGGAACACACTTCTCCACATTCATGTGTGTAAAGTGAAAAATTGGTATAAAGTTAATGCTGAATTCTCTTTTATTCCAGTAATAAGTCATAATCATCCAAGAATAAATAGCCACACTTTAAAGTAAACGTTCTGCATTCGTTTATCATAGTAATAAATCATCACAAACTTAGTTGCTTAAGACAGCACAAACTCAATAGTTTAATAACTCAATAGTTAAATTGCTGGAGGTCAGAATTCTGATAGTCTTGCAAGGTAAAAGTCAAGGTGTCTGCAAGGTGGTAGTCCTACAGAAAACTCCACAGGTGAATCCATTTCCTTGTTTTACTCAGCTTTGGAAGTTATCTGCTTTCTTTGGATCATCTGTTTTCTTTTCTGTGGTACTGAGAATTGAACCCAGCAGCATTCTGCTTCTAAATTACTCCCTCGGCCCTATTTTATTTTATTTTATTTTGAAACTGGGTCTCACTAAGTTTTAGAAGGCCTCCCTGAGTTACTGAGGCTGGCTGTGAACTTGCGATCCTCAAGTCTCCTCCTCTCGGGTACTAGGATTCCAGGCATGTGCCTTCAGCCTAGCGCATCTCCATTTCCTAAATGCACCCTTTTCATTCTCTGCTTCTGTCAGTGCATTTCTTCTTTCTGACTTTGACACTTTTCCTCTCTTTTATAAAGACTTTTTTTGTGGATCTGGGCATGGAACTCAGAGGCACTTGACCTCCGACCTACACCCCCCCCCCACCGTGCCCTATTTTTGTATTTTTGTTTTGAAACAGTGTCTCACTGAATTGCAGAGGGCCTCACTAAGTAGCTGAGGCTGTCCACGAACCATGACAAATGCTGGGATTACAAGTGTGTGCCACCACGTCCAGAATAAAGACTCTTACTTGTGTTGTATCTACCTGGATAATCCAGTATAATATCTCAACTTCAAAGTTATTAATTGCATCTGGAACGCTCTTTGACCACATAAAGTAAATGTTTCTGAATAATGTGAGATTTTAAACATGAACATCTGTGGATGGGTCATTATTCTGTAAACCACAAGCTTGTTCCAGCATATTGACATATGTTTTATGTTTTTATTATTATTTTTTAGCCACAAAAGTCTATATTGTGTTGACAGAGGATAGACACTTAGCTCACACAAATATGTTCATTGATTTTTGACAAAGGTACAAGCAATTTAATACACGCAGTCAACAAATGGTGCCAGAGAAGTTTGACATCCACAGGCAAAACTTCTTACCTTAATCTAATTCTTATTCATTGTACAAAAATAAGTCAAAACGTATCATGAACTTAAACTATAAAATCTAAAACCATAAGACTTTTAGAAAAGGATATGAAATGCCAAGTTTGGTAGTGAATGCTTGTAATCTCAGTACTTGGGAGGCTGGGAAGCTGAGACAGGAGGACTGCAGGTTTGAGGACAGCCTCAGCTACTCAGTGAGGCCCTCTGCAACTTAGTGAGACTGTGTTTCAACACAAAGAATAAAAATAGGTCTTGGCCCAGGAGCTTTCTACCTCCACTTATCCCTTTTTATTTTTTATTTTGAAACAGAGTCTTGATAAGTTCCACTGAGGCTGGCCTCAAACCTATAATCCTGTTTTAGCCTCCCAAATGTATACTGACTATTCTAAGCTTGTATTTTTAAATACAATTTTAATATTGATATTAAAAATTCTTTATAAACATTTTAAGTCACTTTGAAACTACTAATATAAGTTTTTTATATCAATCCAAAGATAAAAATATTAACAACTAAAATATTATGAGGACAGAAAACTCAAAAATAAAATATACAACATGTACATCTTTATTATAGGACAATGTGATAAAATTATAATAAAACAACATTTAAAACATAAATGTACAACAAAAGCTAAAATTCTATTGGGAAGTGGAATTACAAAGGAAATAGTGATGTGAAGTTTCTAAATTTAAAAGAAGATCTACGCTGGGCATGGTGGAGCATGCTTGTAATCCCAGTTCTTGGGAGGCTGAGACAGGAGGATCCCACAGGTTCAAATCCAGCCTCAGCTACTGAGTGAGGCTCTCAGCAACTTAGTGAGACCCTGTTTCCAAATAAAGTATAAAATAGGTCTGGAAGTATAGCCCAGGGGTAGAAAAGCCCCTAGGTTCCATCTCCAGTACCACAAAAATAAAATAAAATTAAATAAAAGAAGATCTACTTCATGGAACTATTTTATATATCTATTTATTTTATAGAATTGGATGAAGCCGTGTATCAAATCATAATGTATTCAAATGTCCTTGACTATATAAAAATATAAAAATAATGTCTCATTTTAAAATATAAATATTTGAAATATGATCCAAATCATATTCTTTTGCATTAATTTATCTTAGAACAAAAATTAGGTGATAATACAAAACACAAAATGGCTTATTAGAACATAGTTTTCGAAATTATTTTATAAGGTAAGTGAACAAGTTAGTGACTTGCAGGTTTAGGCTATGATTATCCTATCATATTAAAATATTGCTCCAGGTTGGAGAATGTCCATCAGGCCTGAGACCTATGGCAAGCAGAATTTGATGCGTAATTCGTATATTACCTATTTCAGTCTCTCTGCCAAACAGTCTTTAAATAAAAATGGTAGTAACTGTACCAGCTTTGTTCTCAGGGTTGGTGTCAATAACACATAGGACAATTCGTCTAATTTTTTCATAAATATATCCAACAAATCATAGTTACTAAGATTGCTTAATTTCATGGAAGCACCAACCCTCTAACAGGCTTTTGTCTTTTGGAGACAAGTCTACCAAGAACCTGCTTATGGATGGATCAAAAGATCACATAGGAAACCCTGACAAACACTCTTCCTTTTGCTCATTAAACTGCTCCTGTGGGGAGACCTCAATGGGAAAGACTGGCAACTGTTTACCGAGTTGGAAAAGTTCAGGTCTTTGGAGACCTCTCTTTTACACAAAGTCTTCCAAGGGGGAATTTTAAAGGTTACATTGACATATGTCATCCTTACCCCTCAATCTCCATGCCCTGACCTCAGAAGGACACTGGTAATAGCTCCGTGAATGAGGAATTTGCTATTCACTAGAGATGTTGGTAATAATTACTTGATGGGAAAAGCTAACGATTTTCTCATTTGTAAGAAGACTGGAGCTTCCTGTAGCTGTCATCCTTTTGGTAAACTGAATGGCTTTTCTTATGATAATGTAGAGAAGGAAGGAACTGTGTGTTAAGGAACCGATTGAATAGGGAAATGTATTGACGTTTTGGTATTATCTGATTTGTGTGTTAAGAGTGGCTTTGTCAAATTAAAATGAGTGAAAGATTGAAGCAAATATTACAAGTTTTCTCTCACTACACAGAATATTTACAAAGTATTCTCTAATTTTGAGCATCCACAATATATTAAAACATTGAACAGTTGAGTTTATAGAGACAAAAATCTCTTTATAGGGTTTGGGTAGGAGACATGGGGGAATCTGAGGTTCTAACTCTCCATTCCCACAAACCTTTGACAAGCCTACTCTTGCCCTTCACTTTGTTACTTTAAACCTATTTCACACTTAGCTTTAAAGAGAAATGGCCTGAACTGTAGAGTTCACGAGAATTAGACCTCTTTTATTCCTTTAAGTTCACATGTGGCAATTTGCTTTATTTCTCTTGTTCTCATTTGTAAACTTTCAACTGTTAGGGAAGATTGGCAGTTCTTTTTTATATAACAAGTTATACAAATAATAACCACAGTCTTGCACAAACCACTCCCTTGAGCTGGGCTCAGAATTCAGAGATGTCCCAGGACTAATTTTATAAGGAAAAAAATTATATTTCATGAGTAAAATCTATACTAACTATTTAATTTCCTTTTCCTTGCCAGAAAGCAATCAGAATATCAACGGGCAATGTGAATATAATTATAGGACTAAACCTAAATGCTATTTTTTTTAATTTTGGGTGGAACTGGGGATTGAACCCAGGGGCATTTTACCTATGAGCTATGCCCCCATCCTGATTTTATTCTTTTTACTTTGGAACAGGGTCTCACTAAGTTGCAGAGGTCCTCACTAAGTTTCTGAGGCTAACCTCAAACCTATGATCTTCCTGTCTTAGCCTACCAAGTACTGGGATTACAAATGTGTGCCACCATGCCTAATTTCTATTTTTTAAGATCCTTTCATCTGGTGCATTATAATTGCATGTTGTACTGAGGTATACAGTGATAGAAACATACATGCACACTGCTTTGGGAGCACTTCCCTCTAGATCCTATCCCCCTCCCTCCTCTTCCCTGCACATGTCTTTGAGATTGGAATTGCTATTTTTACATACATATGACAGCTTTATTTCATTTTATCATTTTTATTTTTTTTATATTTTTGCTGGTACTGGGGTTCCTGGAAGCCCTTCTACCTTCGGGCTACACTCCCAGACCTATTTTATTTATTTATTTTTATTTGGAAACAGGGTCTCTTAAGCCAGCGCGGCTGGCTTCCAACCTGTGCAATCCTCCTTTCTCCGCCTTCCAAGCACGGGGATTACAAGCATGAGCCACCAAGTCTGGCTGCAGCTTTATTTTAATGATTAAAAATATATCTTTCACTGGGCGTGATGGCATACACTTATAATCCCTGCACTTGGGAGGCGGAGACAGGAGGATCGCACAGGTTCAAAGCCAACCTTGCTGGCTTAAGAGACCCTGTTTCCAAATAAAATATAAAATAGGTCTGGGAGTGTATCCCAGAGGTAGAAGGGTTCCATCCCCAGTACCACCAAATATATATATATATATATATATATATATATATATATATATATATATATAATCTTTTGAGTATGAAATTGTGAGCAATGGAGACAGATGTTGAATGAGGAGACAGAGGGTCAGGAAGGGACTATGATTTGCCCAAGTATACAGAACTTTTGTATTGTAAAATGCCTAAAATCAAACACTTGGACTCCCTCAGATGGATAGAAGTTGGTTGAGCTGATACCAGATGGGCAAGATTAGGAGATGAAGAAAGCTAAGATAGAACTTTATGAAGGAAAGGGGAAAATTAAAACATCTCTGGCCCACCTTCAGTATGTATCTCAGAGAAAGGCCTGCTTGCCAAATGGAAAACCAATCATGAGAACCTGTGTGGTTTATGGTGTATTCAAACTTGAGATGTCAATTTGAGGACTTGCTTCATTTACTGGGCTTGAGAGGACAAGCTGGATGTGGGAATGGTCATCAAGGATGACCATTTAAACACTTTAAACACTGTTGCTTTTGCATTTGAACCTACCACTTCCTTTCCTACTAGGTTCTTCTCTACATATAGAAACCCAGGAACCAACCCAGAGTTGGAGCACAGTGTCTATGCTTTGGTCTTCATCAAACAATTATTTGTGATTTTCTAAATAAAAAAAGGCTTTAAACCTCAAAAAATAAAATTGGGAACACTTTTACTTTTCCTGTAAGTTGGCCTTTATAGTAAAACATATTTACAAACTCACTCTAAGAACTATATTGATGACTTTAATATATATTTTATTGGTGCACTGTAATCACACATCATAATGAAGATCATTGTAATAGGGACATGCACACAGTGCTCGATGAGCTGCCCCTCAGAAGCTACCCCAATCTCCTTCCCTACTCGTACATGATACTGAAACTGGTATTGATAATTTTGTATATGTATATAGCAGCATTTAAAGTGTTTCCTTCATTAAGTCTTCTTACCCCAGATCTCTCCCATCACTCCATTAGGGTGCACCCTGTATCTAGAGTCTTTCATGAATCTCAATTACTCTCTGGCTTCCACATATGGGAGAAAACATATGACCTTTCACTTTTTGTGACTAGATCATTTCACTAATCATAATATTCTCTAGTTTCATTTATTTTTCTTCAAATGACATACTTTTGTTCTTCTTTATGGCTGAATAAAATTCTATTGTGTATATATCCCACACATTTGTAGTCCATTTATCTATTGATGGATAACTAGGTTGATTGCATAATTTGGCTACCTGTAAAATTGTGCTTCAATAAACATGGATATGCATGTATCACTATAATATTCTGATTTCAGTTCCCTTGGAAAGATGTTCAGAAATGGCATAGCTGAATCATATGGTGGTTCCATTCCCAGTCTTCAGAGGCATCCACACTGATCTTCATAGTGGCTGTGCTAATTTACAGTCTCATCAGAAGTATATAAGAGCTCCGATTTCTCCACATCCACAACTTTTAATAACATTTTTACCTATATTATTTCTTTTCCATTTTTGGTTTTGGTGTGCTAGGAATTTAACCCAGAGGAATTCTATCTCTGAAATATGCACTCAGCTTTATTTTAATTTTTATTTGGAAACAGGGTCTCACTAAGTTGCTGAAGCTTGCCTTCAACCTGTGATCCTTTTTTTCTCAGCCTTTCACGTATTGGGATTACAGTTGTGAGCCACAAATATAGGCTCTTATCCTATTATATTGAAGTAAATTGTTAACAACCCCTTTTCAGATAACTAGCAGAAGTTCATATTAACTTCTTTGGAATTAGCATGACACTTTACATTGTCAATTCCAGAAACCTGATAGGAGAATATTTTTCCAAAGAATAGTGTCTTAGGAAAAAGAATGTAAATAAGTATATGTTGCTTTTAGCCAAGAACTTCAAAAGGTAACTCAGCTTTAGGTCTTTGTTTCTTTTGTGCCTCTTCCTTCTTCTAGAAGTACTTCTCAGATAAAAGCCCTGACATCTATCTCTTTTCTTTAGAGTTCTTCCTTTGTTCCCTCTAGATTTTCCCCACAAAGTTTGAAGCCCTGGAACTTTGGAAGCTGTTTGTCTTACAAAGTTTTGTGGCAGGGAGTCTAAATCATCTCTACTCCAGGCAGTAGCACGATCTCTGCTATACTGGAGCTTGTCTCTTTTCCCTGGCTACATGATCTTGGAACACTCTTTGGTTTCTTCAGAATGTTATGGCAGAGAAGCTTGGGATTCAAGAGAGAAGGACCAAGGATATTCAATCTGGTTGGCTTCAAAGCTTCCCGTCTATTGTAAGCCAAACAGAAATATTACACAAGAAGTCTGGCCAAACAGGCTACTGTGCTGAGATTTGAATCAAAGCCTCACAGTAGTCCAATGAGACCATTTCCCTGCATTTCACCCAGGTCACATCTTAGCCCTTGTTGTGGATTTTGTTGGCATTTTAAGAAAATAAATAACTTGAACATGACTTTAGACTAAGGTGAACGACCTAGTAGGAAAAAAAGTTTAAAAAAATCAGAAAATAGAGGGAATGGTGATGAATCCATGTCTCTTCTATTTCCCTCGTCCTATTTATTTTTAAGTATAATATTTTTAAGTATAATATGATATTAAGTGAACAGCCAAGAGCATAATTTAGAGTTTCAGAATTCTATATCTAAGCAATCTCTACTTCAACAGACTGTATTTCTAACACTGTCTGATACTAGGTCTACTTTTACTCTAGGTCTAACAGGATTCCACAAAGAAAAATCCAGTTTCTTTAATATTTTCTCCATTGGTTTATTTTCCATTCTCCTTTTCTCATCTACATTCTTCATTTTAACCTAGAAACGTGTTAAAGCTACTTATAATCTTAAAATGACAACAAATGAAACAAGATCACAGATATGAACTGGGTAGCCGGAGTGGTGACACACACCTCTAATCCCAGTATTTGGGAGGCTGAGTTAGGGAGAATCAGAGGTACAAGGCCAGTCTCAGCAACTTAGAGAGACCCTCTTTTAAAATACAAAGACAAAGTACTAGGGTATACCTCAGAGGTAGAATGCCCTCAGGTTCAGTCCTTGGTACCAAAATAAATAAATAAATGGGTAAGAATTGGTTAAATTGGAGCCTTTTACCAATTTAAAGTGACTTAAGTGTATGTGACAGTCCAGGCTGAGTGGAATCTTGGGAAGTCAAGAGAATGAAGTGAGGAATGAGACATGGAGAGTCAAGAACATGCATTTGTAAAACAGTGACTCCTCTAAAGGTATGCTTTCTTAGTGGGGCCAGTTACACACTCTCCATGGTGGTTTTGGAACATGGGTATCTGAAAGTCTAGTATCATTTCTAAAAGTCTGGAGACAGCTCCACAGAAGCCACTGATGGGAGCGCACAGTAACAGAGGAACAAGGTAGGCACAGAAACCACAGTGACTCTCCAGCGGAGAGATATTGAAGAGTTTGTAGAATAGGAAGTGACCTTCAAAAAGGTGATAGTACCTGTAGTATTCTGATAATTCCATTTAAAAGGAGGGGTAAGCCAAAATGTAGAGGGTTTACAATAGTTCATTCCAAAGTGGGACCCAGTTGGACATCTTGGTTCAGGATTGAAATGTTTGGCCAGTACTCAAAGTAGAACCTCTGCTTCTGGAAAGGAAAATGGACACACATTCTATTTCTGAGAGAAACAAACCAGGCAAGGGAACTATTATATATTATTAGAAATATTGTACTAAAAAGAGTATTTTCATTACATAATTTTGAATGAGAATCCTTAGAGGTGAGGCTTAAGTATAATATCTACTTTTGAAAGATTTACCTAGAAGGAGGGAAGGAGGTTTTGTTTGAAGGATTGTAGTTGTCCTAACTGCTTGGATTCATGGAACTCAGACATGTTTCCAGAGTCCTCGATTTAAACTAAAATATATTTGACCTGTGTAGTTCTTAGTATGGAGTCACAATTTCAGATACAGAGCTACCAGAAACAGCTACTGCAACAACAAACAAGACAATAAATTGAAGGGACTTCAATGGCTCAGCAATGTCATGGCAGAGAGGTCAAGGATTGTCATATTCCACAGGACTATAAGATCCCTTTGGGATTAAGTCAGAGAGATCTCAGAGTTGTTCCAGGTACCCTCAAGCACAAATATTGGCTCACTGGGGGCCCCAAAACGTTTTCACTTCTGTGTACAACAGAAGGACTGCGCCTTTGCCAGGCAGAGGATCTCCTAGGGCAGTGGGATTCCTGGATCTTCTGGTGATTGGTCTTTTGAGAACAGTATGCATTTGGCAAAGGTGATTGTAAACTAAAACACAAAGCCCTGGAAAGCACAAGGTTCATTCTATTTGGCACTGGAGCCAGTTTCTAGAAAATGCCAGTTTCTGTGCTTCTGTGCCTGGGGTACTGAACACCAGCAGAGAAAACGCACACAGCCAGGCTGATTGATGCCTCTACAAACCCGTAGATTTCAAGCTTGGTTAGGCTCCTGGACTATCTGTTAATTTGTCCCTATTTATCTTCCTTTCCATTCTTTACAATGCTATATCAGAAGAATTTTCCCCATGCAATTCAGTGTGTTTTGAAACACCATTTTTATAAAGGGCTACTTTCTATTCCATCATATGGTTGTTTAATAATGTATTTAAACATTCTCTTATTGTTCAGCATGAAGGTTGTTTTCAGTTTTCAGCTGTTATGAATAATGTTGCCATGGATATCTTTGTATTAAATCTTCAACAAAATCTGTTATTATTTCTTTACAATGGATTCCAACATGTAGAATTACTAAAGCAGAAGAGCATAAAATTTAAATATGTGTATAGACATGCATATGCATGTTAATAATATAAATAATGCATGCTTATTATAAAAAAGTATCAATACAGATCAACATGTATCATTCATAATCCCGAACTTCAGAGATTAGTGCAGTTAATGTTGTGCTGTACAGCTTTTAGAAATATTTTATGCATACATTATCATGAAGTTTTCAAAAGGCTCATTATATTTCTTGCCAAATTGCTGTCCTGAGGAACATGCTAATATTCACTCTACTTGCTGCAAATGAGCACCTTGATTATTATAATTAAAAAATCAATATGTTGAGAAATAATACTTTCTTGTTCTTTTTATTTTGTTACAATTTATATTACTCTAGCAAAGTTGATTATCATTTTGCATGTTGATTTTTAAAAATTTCTTCTTTTGCAAGTTGTTTTTCTTGGTCTTTTCTCTTTGTTCTTTTCTTTGGGGAGGATAGATTGTTTAAAAATATAGAAAACTACAAGGAGGAAAATGAGAGTTACTCAAATACTTACATCATAATTAACCACTGTTTTTATTTTGGTAAAATTGCTCTCAATCTTCCTTGTGTTTGTAAGTTGGTTAAGCTGTATAAGCGGTGTACAATATTTTTTCTTGTCTTCCCACTCCCACCCCTTAGTTCTGGGAATTAAATTTAGGGGCATTTTACCTCTGAACTATATCCCCAGCAGTCTTTTTTTATTTTCAAAACAGGATCTCACTAAATTTCTGAGAGTTTTGCTAAATTGCTGGGGCTGACCTTGAACCTGGTATCTTTTTGTTTCAGCCTCCCCAAGTACTGGGATTATAGGAATGTAACACTATACCTGGCTACTTTCTCCGTGTGTGTGTGTGTGTGTGTGTGTGTGTGTGTGTGTGTGTGTGTGTATTTTAGTGGGATAACTCAGAGATATTTTACCTCTGAGTAGAATATTTTATTTTTAAATTTTGATTAAAAAGCCTCCCTAAATTACTGAAGCTGGCCATAAAACTGCAATCCTCCCGTCTCAGCCTTCCAAGTACTGGGATTACTAGTATGCACCACCACACCTGCCTTACTCCCCCCACCCACCTTTTTTTGGGGGGGGGTACTGGGGAGGGAACCCAGGGACATTCTACTTCTGAGTACATCCCAAGCCCAATTTTTTAATTCTTTATTTTGAAAGAGGGTCTCACTGAGTTGCAAAGGGCCTCCCTAAGTACTTACGGCTGTCCATGAACCACATTCCGCCTGTCTAAGACTTCCAAATGCTGGGATTACAAGGGTGCATCACAACGTCCTGCTTACTTTTCTCTTTTTAAAGCACATTGAACTCTCTATTTTTATTTCTTTCCCCCAAGTGGAGAACTAACATGAAATATATGTATGCATATGTGTGCACACAAATATACCCGACAGATACTGCACAATGTCTCCATGGAAAGTATAAATTACAATCTTTGTCCACATTGTTCTTCAATTCTTTCAGCTACTGTGTTTTTTGTAATGTGTATATCAGTAATATTGCATCATTTTATTATTTTTAACTGCTATGTAGACTATGAGTTCACACTATGTAAAATACATACATATTTATTATAATTTTTATTAAATTTATTTCTTCTCTTATTATATAATTAGTTTGCATAATTTTTAAAAGTAGTATCATTTCTTGAAGTATATGAGAAAGTTTTATTTTTCTCAATATCTACAACAACAGTGCTCTGTCCAAGTCTCTCCAGTCCTCTCCTGCTGGGGAATGGGATCCCTTAATGACAGCTCGTTTGAATCAATAAAATCACTTCCTGTTATTAAACCAGTCCCATTTCAGTTCTTTAACACTCAGCAATGTACATTTTATCACTGCAATCTCCTATTCTATTCAAAGCAATATTCCTTTCCTCTCCCCATCTTTGTACACAAACCACTTGTGGTCTGAAAGGTTTTGACTGAGAGACAGATTGGGCGAATGGTGACTTCTGGTCCCAAGCTTTATTTCCCTTCTCGCACTTGGGGATGGACAGCTCACTGGTTTTATAGTGGAAGAGTATTGGGAAGCCAGGTCCCCACAGAATAGCTCAGGCTTCTCCTCTGAAGCAGAAACCCAGTGGCCTCCCACTGTAGAAGAAATCAGCAAGAGAGTAGAGCCCAAGAGAGCGTGGTGGTGTATGCATGTAATTCTAGTACTTGGGAGGCTGAGATAGGAAGATCCCGGATTTGTGGCCTGCCTCAGCTACTTAGTGAGGCCCTCTGCAACTTAGTAAAATCCTGTTTCAAACCGAAGAAAAAAATAGGGATGGAGTGTAGGTTGGAGGTTCAATCCCCAGAACAACAAAAATAACAACAAAATAGAGACTAGAGCTCAGTCTCCTGCTTGCTAGGCTCCTGCCTCTGGGTCTAGTGACCAAGGCAGGATTTACCCTCTCTGACTGTGAGAGTTCAAAACCTCAGGAGATGTAAGTGCTCCAAATCTCTTTGGCTGCTTCTCAATGCCATCTCTCTCAGCATATAGCAAAGTCTCCCTGGTGATTAGATATGAATATCTCTGTCCAACCACAGGTGGAGACACAGGCCTGTAATTGTAGGACTTGCGAGTCTGTGACAGGAGTATAATGGGTTCAGGATCAGTCTCAGCAACTTAGTAAGTCCCTCCACAACTTAAGAAGGCCTTGTTTTATTTTTTATTTATTTATTTACTTATTTATTTATTGTGGTACTGGGGTTCCTGGAAGCCCTTCTACCTCTGGGCTACACTCCCAGACCTATTTTTATTTTTGGAAACAGGGTCTCTTAAGCCAGCGTGACTGGCTTTCCTCCTGTCTCTGCCTCCCAAGCGCGTGGATTACAAGCGTGCGCCACCACGCCTGGCAAGGAGGCCTTGTTTTAAATAAAAAATAAAATAAGGCTGGGGTGTAGCTTAGAGGGAGGAAGTTCCTGGGTTCAATCCCTACACACACACACACACACACACACACACACACACACAATACAATAAGTAAAATATGTCAGTCTCCATTTCTTGTAGACAGGCAAACTCTTTCCAGAGATTCTCCTGGCCATTCCTTTATTGGCTGTGGGAACTGGAAGGATCTCTCCTCTAAAATCGTTCTCCTCCTCCCACTCTACTTCACAGAGTAAGAAGGGGATGGTGGGTTGTCCAGCTCTACTGAAAAGCTTCCTCTCTATCTCATCCCAGGGGAGAGGACTGGCCCCCCTCCCCCCATACTGGGCAGTTCTCTGTACACAGTGAATGCAGAGCACTGAATAACTTTTGTTCTCTGCTTTATTCTCTAATTAGTTCGTGGAAAAAGGGGGGACAAATCTCATTCTGTACCTGGTTACCACCTTTTGACAGTAGTTTCCAAGTTTTATTGTTTCACGCAATACAAACATCCCTATTCCAACCTTCTCACTCAGACATAGGAGTATTTCGGTGGAAGACACCTGGCGGAGGATGTGTTAAATCACAGGTGTGTCCGATGTCAGTGTTAATGGATGCTGTCAAGTCGTCTTCCAACTTTAACTTTCACAGCAGTGCAAGAGAAATTTTCTCTAAACTCTCATTAGATATGGTAGGCTTTTACATCTTGTGGGTGAAAATAGTATCTTATTTTTAATCTGCCCTTTCCTGATTTTATGCAAAGTCAAATATCCTTTTATTATTACCACCACCACCCCCGTTGCAGTGTTCATCTTTTTAATTTCTGTGTATGTGATCTTTATTCTTGGGCAATGCTAAAGCTTTGCTGTAATGTTTTCCTAGCCCCCTCTAATTATGAGTAGCCCTTTAGTCAGAGAGTGATCTTTCTAACATTTAAATTTAATACAGCACATTTCTGCTTAACATTTGGTGCTTCCAATTGCTTTAAGATAAATTTTAAACTTGTTAACAGGTGTGCAAATTCCTTTAGGATGTGTCATCTGTATTCTTGTTCAGCTCATCAATCATCATTGCCTGCCTCATGCTTTACGTGTCCCATGCATACTGAGCTGTCTATGGCTAATGCTAATCCCTTCCTTCTCAATCTCTCTCTCTCTCTCTCTCTCTCTCTCTCTCTCTCTCTCTCTTCTCTCTCTCTCCTCTCTCTCTCTCCTCTCTCTCTCTCCCTCTCCTCTCTCTCCCTGAATTTAGAAGTATTCTACCTCCAAGCTATACTCCCAGCTTTTTGTGTGTGTGTGTTGTACTGGGTATGTAACGTAGGAGCTTTCTACCTCCAGGTTACACTTCCACACCTATTTTATATTTTATTTGAAAACTGGGTCTTACTAAGTTGTGGAGGGCCTCACTCACTAAGTAGCCGAGGTTGGCCCTCAACCTGTGTGATCCTTCTGTCTCAGCCTCCCAAGTACTAGGATTACAATCATGTGCCACCATGCGCAGCACTCCCAGACATGAATCTTGTTAGGCTGCTGAGGATACATTGCCGAGACTATCCTGTAACCTGTGATTCTCATTCCAAGTGCTAGGATTCCAGGTGTGCACCACCATTCTCAGTTTCTCTATTTCTCTCTAAAAATGACTTCCTGCCTCTCAACTTTTCTTCAAAAACTCTACTTATGCTTCATCTTTTCCAGTGATTCCTCCTACATATTCTTATAATAATTTAACTTAATAATAGTATAGTCCCATTATGAACAAGAGTTATAGTTTAGTGATCTTTGATATTCTGACACTCAGCATTGTTCCTTGCACATTCTATGGCCTAATACACAAGTTTTGATTGAATGAATGAATGAATGAAGATGTAAGAATCATAGAATGTCATACACTATCTAAAAGAATATAGACACTTATTTGAAGTAGATAATAGATAATATAATTATACCTCAAATAGTGAAATCAGTAACAAGGGAAATTAAGAGGACACATTCTAAGTGGAGGCATAAGCTAGCCAAGGATTAGTAATCCAGGAAATCAATCATTTCAGTTCATTTTGCAGTAGGATTTTCCCATGGGATATAAGCAAATAAATATCCAACCCCCAAACAAGCATGGCAATGTTTAGTAGATGATTTGGAAGAAGAAAATGTGGCTCAAAATTTGTTAGTTTAAGGCCGGGCGTGGTGGTGCACGCTTGTAATCCCCGTGCTTGGGAGGCTGAGACAGGAGGACCGCGCAGGTTCGAAACCAGCTGCGTGCGCTGGCTTAGGAGACCCTGTTTCCAAATTTAAAAAAATGTAAAAATAGGTCTGGGAGTGTAGCCCAGAAGTAGAAGGGCTTCCAGGAACTCCTGTACCACCCAAAAATAAAATTTGTTAGTTTAAGACAGATAAACTCCCTGGCTTCATCAAACAGAGTTGAATGGGCTAAGAATAGAAATTGAAAGAGAGGTTGTAAAGAGGATTTGGCAGAAGGATACTGGTATACATTGAATTATGCTAGTCATTTCATAGGAAAAGGTAGATTATGCCTGAGAAGGACTTCAACTGGACCACTCAGAGCTGTCAACGTTGAAATGACGTGTGATTCCTGCATGAGATTGCATGATTAGTTGCAGACAAAAGAGACCTAAAAATGTTTGCTCTTAGTGGACTATGCTAGAGGGAAGAACAAATGACTATTTCTCATGGGCCAGGTATAAGATAAAGCTGGTAAACAGTCAGAGACTGAAGATGGAATAAATCACCAGACTAACTAAAATAGACATCAAAAGACTGCAGGTGGACAATTTCCAGATCCACCCCAGAGATTCCATGAGGACCCCGTGAAGAAGACAGTCCCCTCACATCTGCCATGTCCAGACAACAGTTATCATTCATCCCAGAAATTTCTTGAACTCTTTCCATCTCATTATTCTTTATGTTCCAACCCAAAAGTGTCAGCTAAAGGGCAAAACAGTGGTTGTGAAAAGACAAGGAACCACATTACTTTCTTTCTCACTACAGCTCCCTCTAGCAATGGCTATGGGCTAAGAGGCAGAAGTGGAGTCAGACAAGCAACAGACTTAATTTTAAGGATGCTGGATGCTTGGAATTTTGCATAATACAGAACATTTTAATTCTTCAGTTGAAATATAACTTAAGAATGATCTCAAATATTTTGGAATATACCTGAATTTTTTCAAGGGAAAGGAGAAAAAAATAACCCTTAATAAATGGACAGAAACAGCAAAACAAACAAGAAAATGGCTTTCTGATTCCATTCTGTGAGTCATGCTAGTTCAATGTGCTGTTTACATTTTACTTAGAGACCGCTGCCATGCAGAGGCAGCCTTAAAAGTATTAAGGCTCTATGCCAGGGAAAACTATTTTAATAATTTTTATGTTGAATCAGTCCTATTTTATTTTATAGACATCCAGATTCCTCTGGAACATTTCCCTGGATATCAATGTTCATGTTCTTCCATTTTTTGCCTCTGTGTTTTGGACCTAGGTGGTCTGGCTTAATAAGTGAGAAGTTGCACTCCTGATGATGCTGGCTTAGATAAACTCAAGTAGAATTTAATACCCTCACATTCTGGCCTCCCGGATAGAATCGATGATATTGATCACAGGGGCTAAGATGGCCAGACAGCTGCTATCTTAAGAAAAGAATCTCATCAGCTTGCTGGTGAAAATTCACAGGAAGACATGGGAACATTTTGAGAGGATTCTCTGTGCAGACCACGTTAGAAAATTCAGCACTTTATGACTTGCCCTGTTTTTGACACCAACATTCGGGATATTCTGCATTCTATTTTTTACAAGACTATTTCTGATTTCCAAAAAAAAGGAAGTTTGTTCTTTATTTGTAGCCTGGCAGATCAGTCAGAGTTCATTTATAAGCAAATCCATCATGATAATCACAGTATATAGATACTGTTGTAGAAATTAGACACTATACATTTGAGGAAGAGACTAGAGAATTAAAGGTGTGAAAAAGTACTTGAGAAATCAGAAAGAGCAGTCACTACCCAGCCTGGGAGCAGGAGAATGAATTGGAGCTTGCAGGGAAATCAGGAAGTGAGGCACATCTGGAAAGGAGACTGATCCCGCTGTCCATGGAAGGCCAATGTCTCTTCATGACTATCAGCTATGTGCATTTGCAGCAGAGCACCTGGCAGTGGTCCAGGGATGCTGTTAGCCAAGAGGATCACAGCTGGGAAGGAAAGCTGGATGCAGAGTAGGAAAGAGTTTGGACCAACTGGAATCTGCTGGGACTTCTGTATCTATCTCGGGACATCTTCAACCTCACAAAATGATGAGTGTTCCATTTACTTCTAGTATTTTTTTATCAATACTTATATAGGTAAGAATATTCTGGGAAGTGTAGTTCTTAGTATAACCAAGTTGACAATAGAATAATACAACACTTTCTACACTTTGTCAAGTTGGTATATACATACACCTCACATCTGTAGTTAACTTCCAAGTAAAAGCAGTAGAAAAATGAGACTCCTGTACCATTTCTTTGTAAGACCACAAACACTAACCTTCTTTCCAAAGGAGGATAAACAGAGTCTTACTTTAACCATTTCAGGGTGGCATTTATTTTTCTACCTGAATCGTGCTCCTACTGAATTTGTTATCCTCATTGCTTAAATACTGAGTTATAGGGCTGATTTATGAAATGAAAAATTGAGAGAAATGATAAAGTGGGGGGGGGAGCCAATTAATACTTGTATACAAGCATATCAAAACAAAGGGAGATTCTCATGGCTGCGACAGTTCATTGATCTGGAACTGCTAGTAATTGTTTTCCTTCCAACGCCTTTTCATGTTTCCTTCAATCTCCACAACCATTTTAGTCATCTGTAAGACTGACTGAAACCTTTATTCTATGTGTGGTCACTATAGTTTTCCAATAACATTGACCACAAGGCATGGGGCAACTAAGATGTGTAACTGAGTGCTTTCTAGACAATGCTTTGTCTATTCTTGTTGTATGGAAGCAATTTACTTTCTACTGGATAGACATGATCAATCATCTCAACAATATATTTGCTCAGTGTGCCCCTTGTTGTGCTGGCTAAAGGAGATGAAAGTGACCAGGTGGCAGGGTCAATATTTAATTTAATTGCATGATTACTATGTCCCCTGGTGAGATTCCCTTAATTCCCTTAGGAGCTAGGAACTGAAACCTTTCTCACTCCTCATTCTCTTTCTCCTCCTTTTTTTCATTCTCTTCCTCCTACTTGGTTTTCTATTCCCATGTTATTTCTGTGCCAGGCCTTCTATCAAACCAGATAGCAGGCATGATCCCCATTTTGGGTACTTTCTCTTGGCGTCCAAAATTTTTCTCACCTGTATTAGGTTCTCAGTTCTTTTGTATGAATTGTCAATTCATACAAATATATAAGAATTACTAGATGAAGAAGGAGATTCTATACATAGGCAAATAAGGCAACCTGAGGGGATGATAGGGAGAAGGAAGCAAATCTCTAAAGCACCTGATGTTCTTTAGCAAACACATCAAATTCAATCACTAAGCCCAGAATGAGAAGGAGGGAGGGGGAAGGAACAGGGCAGGAATTGGGTAAGGGCTAATTGGGTGATGTGTACATGTATGTCTCCTCCATTTTGTATCCCATTAAGATGTATGACCATGATGTACCAATAAAATTAAAAAAAAAAAATTTACTAGCTAAGAAGCCAGGCGTGGTGGCACACACCTAATATCCTAGTATTTGGGAGGCTTAGACAGGAGGATCGTGGGTTCATGGACAGCCTCAGCTACTTAGTGATACCCTCTGCAACTTAGTGAGATCTTGTTTCAAAATAAAGAATAAAAAATAGGGCTGGGGTACAGCTTATCCCCTGGGTTCAATCCCCAGTCCCCAATACCAAAAAAAAAAAAAAAAAATGCTAGCTAAGAATGGTAAGCTCTAATATATGTGAACCAAAGCAGTTTTACAGTCATTTTCATAGTCCTGTGAGCTCAGGTTAACCATCCTGGACTTTTCTGGTTTCAATACGTCTACATTTCAACAGTGGAGATTAAAGTGACTCACTGTTAGCAACATAAACTGAGTTATTTTAGGCTTTCTGTTTCTACTTCCATGGTGATTTTCCTGTGATCTAGCATGGTAAAAGTTACTGTGTTGATTCTGAGAGCTTTGAGACATAATACTACTCTTCACTGATGTCTCTTGGAGAAGTAGTGTAAAAAGCACTGTGACATAACACACACAGCAAACGTCCTCAAATCCTCCCCAAGCACCTGTGCTCCCACTTGTTCCTGAAGAGGCATTTGTCCCACTACCTGCTCTCCATCTTTCTCATTGCTCCTCATTCCTTGTGACGTTTACCACACTCTGTCCAGCCTTCCCACACTGCCTCTCTTGTGCAAATAAATGCACTCCCTAGCTTATCCCGACCAATTATCTCCCCTCTTTATCTCAGTTAGTATAAAGAATTGGAACTTGCTGGTTTCAAAAGCACTTAAAAAGGACAACAAAGGAAAACAAGAGGCAAAAATACATTCCTAAAATATTTGTGAATTGGGTCTCATAATTTTAAAGTTGAATAAAACTGAGATGTATAGTTCGGAAAACCTACTGGGCACAATATTGACCTAAAAGCAACCATTAAGTACTATAAAAAGCATTTAAGAGCTAAAAACCAGACATATGTAAAGTTCAAATTAATCTTAAATATTCATACATTTAGGGCATATTCATAATTTATATTTATATAATTGTTTTATGGTAAGCAGGGGAACAATAAAACCTACTAAATAGAGTAAAGATTATATGATTATATGAGGTCATTAATTCTTTTAAACATTTATAGAACATTTCCTGTGTACTTAAAAACATTTCCTGTCTATACATAAAAAGATAACTAAAAACTGGTTACAATCCTCAAGGAACTTGTAACATATATGTCAAGCAAAAATTTTACTACAGTATACTAAGAGATGAAATTTCATATAAAAGTTATAGAAGCCAGATGTAGTGGCACGCACCTGTGATCACAGTACTTGGGAGGCTGAGACAGAAGGACTGCGGGTCAAAGCCAGTTTAGGAAATTTAGTGGGGCTTCCAGCAACTTAGTGTGACCCTGTTTCCAAATAAAAAATAAAATAGGGCTGCCAATATAGATTTAAGGTAGAATGGTCCTGGGTTCAATACCCAGTACCACATATCACACATGCACACACACACACACACACACACACACACACACACACACACACAACGATATAGAAAATTTAGAAAATGAGAACCAGGTGATTGACTCTTCTGGAGGTTAGAGATGTTCTAGTAAACACTTGACACAGGAATTCTTGTGGCTTTTTACAGGATAAATTGGAAAGTCAGGTAGACAAAGGTTGGGCAAAAATCCAGGCAGAGGAAGAAGAAAGCACAGAATCAAATGTAAAGAAATTGTTTATTTTATTTAAGGACCAGAGAGTAGATAATACTCAGATGACTTCTGTGAAAACTTCATCTGGGGGATGTTGATATGGAAAAAATTACATGGCAGGAAAAAGCAGGCAACAGGACTTAAAGGTTTATTTTTGCAACTTTAAGAAATTGGGGGTTTATTTCTAGTCAATAAAGAGCTGCCGAAGGGTATCCTTACTATTAGGAGAGATAAAAATCTATGTGTTTTGAATGATTTCAAGGCCATCGTTAATAGATTGTGTGGGTGAAGCTGGTAAAATGCGTTAGGAAGTCATTGTAATAATTCAGATGAAAGATGTGTGAGAGATATTCCTGAAAGGGCAGTGCTCGAATGTGTGGTAAGTTTGTAATAAGTGATAGTTTCTTTTCTTATTTGACAATTCTTGAGATCAGTGATGGCAGATGCTATTATCACCATTTCACAACTCAGGGAATTGAGTTGCTAGCTCAAGTGACTTTCCCTTGAGGGCTCAGATTGTAAATGACAGAACACAGTTATGGCTTTTGTGCTTTTTCTTTCAGGTAGGACTCAATGGCTAAAAACTAGGAGGACACCAGTGAGAACAGTAATTCTAAATAGTTAGAATATGCATTTTGTTTAAATGGCCATTAACATTCTAAATATGAGTCTGATCCTTAATCACGTCCCATCTCTATTGCCCACTCATTTCACAAGTAATTTCAGAGAGTTTATTATAATCTTAAAATGAGGACACGATGGAGAAAGAGACAAAGATAGTATTCTAGTTGAACTTAAATTTTGGTGGTAAAGTGAAGCAAGTGCCCATCTGTCAAGCAAATGAATAAACAGATCACGTAATTATAAAAACAAAATAAAGCTATAAGGCAAATCATAAAAAGGCTAAGAGACACAAACTGAAGGAGGAGTCTGGAATTCAGTAAGATGCTCAGGAAAGACCTTTCCAAGGAGGTGACATTTAGAATGATGTGAAGGTGAAAAAATTGTGGAGATATAGAAAAAGGTCATTTCAGGGAGGCAGAAGGACCATCAAAGATAAAGTATTATCAAAGATAAAGGCCCCAAGATGAACTATGTTGTATAGTTAAAGATCAGAGAGATGGTCAATGCAGGTGGTGCAGAAAGAGTAAGACGATGTCTCAGGAAAAGGGAAGATGCAAGAAAGGTTTTACATTTTTATTTTCAGAGTTTTTCTAAAAAAAAAAAATTTCCTGAGTGCAGTAATAAATAGTGATGCTCTTTAGTGAAGAAAAAAAAAACTTGGATAAAATTTCAAGGTAAAATCAAGACATGATAAGGTTGAGATGCCAACTGGAAGCCTAAATTACTGAGTCACTTGAATATAGGTTGGGGGAGAGGACAGTGACTGATAGAAATAAAAAGTAGAAGACATGAAAATGTAAAAGATAACTGAATCACACCTGTGATCCCAGTACTTCAGAGACTGAAACAGGAGGTTCACAGATTGCCTTCAGCAACCTCATGAAACCCTCTGCAACTTAGACTGTTTTTTTGGGGTGGGGTTGGTGGTACTGGGGTTCCTGGAAGTCCTTCTACCTCTGGGCTACACTCCAAGAGTAGAAAAGTACACTACTTTTGATATTTTTATTTGGAAACAGGGTCTCTTAAGCCAGCACAGCTGGCTTTGAACCTGGCTGATCCTCCTGTTTCCGCCTCCCAAGCACGGGGATTACAAGTGTGCGCCACTATGCCTGGCAGAGACCCTGTTTTAAAAATAAATAAATAGGTAAGTAAGTAAGTAAGTAAATAAATAAATAAATAGGATTGTAGATATATCTCACAGGTAGAATACCTCTGAATTCAAGCCCCAGGATCATACACACACACACACACACACACACACACACACACACACAGAATTGAAACCATGGAATCAGATAATTTATGGAAGGAGCTCATATGGAGACATGAGGGAAAACGACAGGTCTTACAAAGTTTATGTTTGGAGAGGCAGAGTTCTTGACCTTGAAAATTGAGAAGCAGCCGGTGAAGAAGTAGAAATACCAGGAAAAAAACAAAAACTGATTTCCCAGAAACAAAGCCATTGAAGTTATTTTTTTTTAAGAAAGAGGAGATAAGCAACAGTGTAAAATGCTCCCAAGAGGTCAATTGACTAAGGGATTTGAGAAGAGGAAGGTCACCTTAAGCACATGTACAGTGATGGAAATGGTGGCCAAGTGGGAGGTCTGCCTGTCATAGTTGATTCACCGTCTAGACCTTATTGTAAGGGGAACTAGGAAATAGGACAATAGCTAAAGAGTAAGAGGGTGCTATTAGAGGTGTTTATAAATGAGTATTTTAGATAATTTGTGGGATGGTAGGAATGATACAGCAGGGAGGGCAAATGATGCTGCCAGAGAGTGTCGACAGAGAGGTCTTGTCAGATAAATCCATGTTGCTACAAGTAGTCACTGGGCACTGGGAGCAACCTCACTGAGGAGGAGACCCACACCAGCTGATAATTATTGCATGCACACTACCTGCAAACATGCCACTAAACTCTTCCTCAGGTAACACTTACACCTCAGCTCTGTGCTGTAAGCATTATTATTTCTTCCAACCTACATAGGTGATTAAATTGTGTCCTCGAGGGTTCGGTTTCAAACCTGCATTTTCCATCATGTGCTGGGGTAGAATAAGAGAAATAAAAATATTAGGTAGAAAGGAAACAAAATGGGAGGAAAAGGGAAACTATTTTTTAAAATCTAGAAACATCATAATTTTTAACCATACCCTATAATATCTGTTCTGTCTTAAGCAAAAGCCTTGCTGAGCCCACATCCCTCTTTCCATCTGAGATTACTATGATGCTTAGATAAAGAATCCAAAAAGAAGGACAAGGTCAGACTCCACCCAGCATCCACCCATCCTTGACAATCTTAATGTTATGAAGTTCAGACCTCTACTCCTGCTGTGCAACCCTACAGGCCCTTTCTAAGCAGTTCTACTAAAAAAAATGCATGTAAAAGCTGCTGGTACTCTCTTGCTGCCCACACACTTGGTCTCTCCCTCTGGAGATTGCCCACATTCTCCCTGGAACGTGTATCTCTAACTTTCCCAAAATGAGCCTCTATGTTGATCTCTGACCAGCTTCTGCTGAAATTTTTTTTCTGCCAGGGAAGCCAAGAACCTCGTGGGATTATCATGTTTTCCCATTATAGTGTAATTGATTACTATTCTGTGAAGGAGCTAGGAACTCTGTTTAGCTCAGTGAGGAATAGTTCTAGGTATTCAGAGATGATGATGTATTTCTTAATGCTTTTTGCTGCCCAAACTATTTTATTTTAAATACCAATGCTTTAGTAATAGTTTTGTCATGGGAAAACATGATAATTCCATAGGGTTCTTGGCTTATGTGGCAGGAAAGAATTTCAGCATGAGCCAGTCAGAGAAAAAGACAAAGGTTTTATTTAGGAAAATGAGGGATTCAAGGGAGAAGGCAGGCTATCTTTTGTTATTAAGTATATTAGAGCCGGCATGGTGGTGCATGCTTATAATCTCAGAATCTCAGGTTGGGAGAAGGGCCATTGTGATTAAGGATGTGATCTCTTTGAGGCTTTGGCCAAAGTCAGTAGATAGCTTTTAGAATGGAGTTAGAAATTATGAATTTTCCAGATTTTAAAACTACATTTCCTTCCCCCCCCAATTTGTCTCCTTTCTGCCTAATATTTTATTTCTTCTATTCTACCTCAGTTTACTATCTCTTAGTTTTAGTTAATACTGATTTCAGAGTTGTGGGTATTTAGAAATTTAGCAGAGAAAAGCTACAATTCCATAGAAATTGACCCAAGCATGGGTTCTTTGAGCACATACCATGCAGTAGGATTTTACCATTTTACAATTTTGCCTACAATTCCTCAATTCAATTAAAATTATTCTGATGATCTACTCTGAACCAAACATACCTAGATGGTAGCCATAGGTCAAAGAGCAAGATGAGGTTTCTGCTCCAAATGTTCAAAGCAAGGATTAGATTCTGGGTAGATTGTATCTCGTCTAGGTAATCCTGCAGTAGAATGGAACTAGGATCTTTTAGGCTCCCATACCATTTATTCTTTGCACAAAACTAGAAGACTGCCTTTTATTTAGGGGTCAGAGAGGGGGAAAACAGAAAACCAGTAAAAGAAAAATATTTTCCAAATAAAAAGATGATTAATTATTGATTTTCTACTCATTCTACCGACAATGTGAGGAAATTTGCAGACACAGAATTATGAATTAACATAATTAAGGAAAGAAATTAGGGGAAAGCAAAATAAGATAGCTTCTAGTCAATAGTAGGAACTGATTGCCCCATAAGTTGTGAGGATTTGGCCAGTGGTAGGGAAAGAATTCATATACAAATACAGAACAGATGCTCTCTAATTGGATAGAAATGGAATAATTATACTAATTTGTCTCTTTCTGTAGCCAGAGATAGCTTTTAATTCTTTATAAAGATTGGAAATTAAGGGACGTCCATATGATCTGGCCCTTGCCTCAATCTTGGTTTTGTTTTGTTTTGATTTTGAAGGTGAAAAAAGCTTGTTGTGACCTTTGTGCAGTAGATATTCCCCCTATGAAGATGAGGTGAGTGGGTAGTCGTGCTCTTATACCATTCATGTATGCTTACCTGGCTGCCAGACAGATGTTTTCCTGTAGGGTCCAAGAATCACCCAACATTAACTTTGAATTGCATTTCCATAATTATTGTTAAAACGTTAGCATCTCCTTTATGAGATGATTTTTCTATGCTAATCAGTATTCAATTCAAGTTGGAACAAACAAATAAACAATCACAATAAGAAAATATAGCATTCTTCTGTATTTATAGCTGGTGACTAAAATATACCACTCATCATGTCTGTGACTATCTAATTGCTTGAAGTAAAACACAGGGCCATGACAGACTTCCTTTCCTTGTGTAGCTTTCTTGCCTGTAAACAAAATCTACTCTGATTTGTTTTGGAATCAATTTGATTTGAAAAGGCACTGGGGCTCTGTCAATAAGCAACAAACAAAATACGATTTCCTCTGAATGGAATTGGGATTATGCTTTGAAGAGATTGCTTTTCTTCTTCTTAAGGGAATTGGTAGAATGAGGCTGGACACCCTTTCCCAGAGGCAAAATATAGGGTATATTTGTTCAGAACCTGGGGTGCTTTTCTTCAAATTCTTTGGGTGAAAAAGAGAGAGAACAGAAGTTCTAAAATTTTAAGAATATAATTAATCAATGCATGGGAGAGGTAGATTTGTAGAATGGCGTGAGTCTGAAATTTGGAATCAGGTAGATGGGATTTGATACAGATTTGATAGTGGTACTGATCTAAATAATATGATTTTGGTTATCCCCAAGTCTGTTGTGGATCTTGGGTTCTTCTGTAGCCTAAACATGATAATAATCAATTCATACTTTATACAGTTGTACAAATTAAAGACGATGTATTTGAGAGTTTTGTGGATTATTAAAAATTAAATAACAAGACAAGTTTGCATTTTAAAACATTGTGTCTCTGAATACACTTGATCTATAACAGCCAGAGCTGATACTTTCTAGGCTTTACTGAACTCCTTATTCCAATTTTTAAACAAGTTTATGCTTAACATGCCTTAACTACACATGTTAATGGGGTTCCCAGTTTTTGACACAAAAACGGTAGATATTTGAGTTCTATGATTTAGAACAAACAGAAAGTTCTGCTGTTGTTGGCCACAGATTTATTACTCGATAAGTTATAGATTTCCTATGGTCTTACAGTTAGAGAAATTGAATCAGTGTTAAGTACCAATTCCAAAGTCAGTTATTTTTAAGTTCTTTTCCTGTTTGGTTGACAGGAACCCAATTCTTGAAGAGGTCTTTCATTTCAGCATTAGGTCTTCTAAAAATTACATCTCTATACCTGTGAATGGTCTTCTTTTACACCTAAGCACATTATTGGATCTCAGCACAATCCAATAAAGAATCAGGAGATATATTTCTGATTGTCCTAATATGGGTTATATTTATTATCTTGATGAGAAGGTCCAACAGGCAGAAGAGGAGGGTGAAACTTTATTTGCCAATGTGCATATTGCAGAGACTGGGGCCTTGATTTTAGAACTGATAAAAGTCCTGGTGTTAGGCTACTGAAAGGTGGCATCAACTTAGGTAGGACAAGTATTTACAGGAGCATCTCTACATCTTCAATTTCCAGTTCAGCGTGTCTACTTTCTAGAGACTTTCCAACAGTCTGTGATATCTATCCTCACAATAAATACTTTGTCTTTTTTATGGCAATTCAAACAATTGTTTTTATGGTAATTAAGGCAAACATAGATATTGCATTATGATTAATCATTGACCACATAAGCTCAACAGAAATAGCAGTTAGGAGGTGATGGTATCCATCAAAAAATCTGTGGCTGAGCTTCTCAGATTTTTAATGAATCACAGAGAACCTTATAAAATGTGAAATGGAATGGAGTGAGGCCTGGGATCCTGTGGTCCCCTAGGCAGTGCTGTTGGTCTAGGCTCTTGAGCACACCTGAGTAGCAAAGTTGTGCCTAAGCTTTGCCTCTACCTCTGTGACTTTCTTCTTTGACTCAACACTGCAGTCAACACTCGATACCCTTCTCTACTCAGGATGGACCCTCATTCCCACCTCATTAACAAAATACTGATGCCTGACCCACATTCCAGAGATTCTGATTTAATTTTCTGGTGAAAGGACTAGGCATATTTTTTTGTCTGCCATTTGCCAACTCAAGGCAGAAACTGTGCTATAGATATTTTTATTTTACCAGGCTCTAATATAATTCTTGGAAAAGACTAGGAATTAGTACAGATATACAGAACAATTGAAATCAATCATTGTCTTTTGTTGGGGGGTGGGGGGAAGGCTCCCAGAAGATTTAAAAATTCTTCAGTGAGGCATTTCCATGTGGCATGTGGCCATAGCTACCTCCAGTTCCCAAAGAAAAGCTGAGCTGCAAAGGAAACAGATTAAAATAAACATTAAGTACCTAACTTTTTTGCATATTCACATAATGCAAAAACAATCCAAAATTCCAGGATAATATTACATATGTCAACTTCCCACCCTCATGTCTAGAGCTTACTAGTGCATTACTGGATACTTAACACACACATGTATACGTGAGACATTATTTAGTCCCAAAATAAGCACATGCAATGCTATTTTCTTTTTCAGTACTGGGAATGGGACCCAGGGACATTCTACCTCCAATCTCACAGGAAACAAAAGCAAAAATAGACCCATTATATGGCATCAAACTAAAAATCTGTATAATAGAGGACAATCATCAGAGTGAATAGACAACCTATAGAACCAGACGCAGTATGTTTGAACTCTACATTTGACAAGGGATGAATACCAAGTAGCTTTCAGTGGTTCTTGGCCATGGGAGGGGCTCTCTTTTGGGTCTTTCTTTACCTTGACTTCTATGATGCTGCGCTGCCCTGTGTTTCTTTCTGCTGCTCTGGCTGCTGCTCGTTCTCCTTGCAAACTCATCCTCATCTGTAGCCATTCATTGGTGGAATTCCCCAGCCTCCACTCCCATACTCTCTTTCCCTCTTATGGGACAATATCTTTGTAAATGATACTTGCCAATTTAAAATTTTCTTTTCCACTTTAGTTGGAATGGACATCCCCTCTGACCTCTCAATCCCCTCCTCTGGTAAACTTGAATATCTCAAAATTGGCATGACCCACATGGAAACCCTGACTTTCCCCAGGCAGCCCTGTTGGGTGTCTCTGTGAGTGGTACCTTCTTCATCTGGCTGTGCCACTTGCAAGACAAACAGAAGGCATCTTGAGTATTTCTCTAGCATTTCTTCTCATTTCTACCATCTTCCCCCTCCTGATTGCAATGATTATGGTCATTCTCATCTACCTATTCCATTTGTTCTTCACATGAAAGATTTAAAATAAAACTGAGAAGCTAGGAGCAGTGGTGCACACTTGTAATACCAGCATTTGGGAGGCTAAGAGAGGAGAATCCAGGTTCTTGGCCAGGCTCAATTACTTAGTGAGACTATTCCCAACTCAGCAAGACCCTATTTAAAAATAAATAAATAAATAAATAGGGCTAAGAGTATAGCTTGGAGGTAGAATGCCCCTGGGTTCCATCCCTACTACTGCAAAATAAATAAATAAAACAGAGAAGCTGGGTGTGGTGGCACACTCTTGTAATTCCAGCATTTGGGAGGCTGAGACAGTAGGATCGAAGTTGGCAGACAGCCTCAGCTACTTATTGAGGCCTTTTGCAACTCAGTGAGATCCTGTTTCAAAAATAAAGAATAAAAAATAGGGCTGGGAGTATAGCTCGGAGATAAAATGCCCCTGGGTTTCATCCCCAGTACCACAAACTAATTAGCTAACTAACTAACTAACTAAAATAAAATAAAATAAAACAGAAACAAAAAACACCTTAATCTTATGTTAAGAATAACATATTTTAAAAAATAAACCCAACCATGTAACAAAATAAAACAAAGCGACAGCAACTCCTCCCACCATTTCCATCTACTTTCCGCTAAAAGTTCTTGCTATACTCTTAAACAAGGACAAAAACCCAAGGATCACATCTTTTTGACACAGCAGGCCCATGCATCTGTCTTCTTTGGCCTCTGCCTTCCTCTGTGGACTAATCTTGTAACGTGCCCTTGTCCTCTTCCCCCACCATCTGCACTTCAGCTGTGTGGTATTTCAGCTATGTTAGTGTTCAGTTTCTGCACAGGCCTCCCTCCCCCACTACAGGCTTTAAGGCATGCTATGTGTCTAAGTGGATGCTCAGTTCTCCTTTTCCTCTAGCATCCTACTTAGATACTTTTTTTTTTTTTTCTGGTTTCAACTCATGAATTGTCTCGTTCTCCCACATTGCTTACTGAGTCAAATATTTCTATAATATGATTTCATAATGCCCTGTATTTCTCATTCTTAGCAATGATCTAGGTTCGATATAAAATGAAACATTTTTGCCTACTCTTGTAATCTTAGTACTTGGGAGGCTGAGACAGGAAGATTACAGGTACAAACCAGCCTTGGCAACTTATTGAGATCCTATATCAACATAAAAAATAAAATTGTATTGGGGATGTAGCTCAGAGGTAGAATGCACCTGGGTTCAATCCCCAGTACCACACAAAAAAATAAAAATAATTAAACTTTTGTCAATATCAGTCTTCCTCATAGACTATAAGCCTCATAAAGACAGAAACCCTATCTACTTAAGCTCACCCCCCACCCAATACTTACTGCAATGGCTGCTACAAGGAACCACTCAATAGATAGTTTATTGATTAAAAAAGTATCATTCACACTGACTGTTAAGAAAATGTCCAGGCTTTCTGTGCCTATGAAGCTTTAGGGCTATATGATTTTTCACACTATTGTTAATACCATGTTCAGTTTCCTTAATTTATGGATTTTTAGAGCTGTATTATACTTTCTTTGTCTTTATTTTTAACATTTTATTGACAGATTATAATTGCATATACTAATGGAATTCAAAGTGATCCATCCATATAGCCATATGACACTACCTTTTGGCTAAAATCAAGTGTAGTATCTGTTCTTTTTCTCCATTTAGTGGAAGTTAAATGATTTCAGCCTGACTAGTTTTTCTGAGGCCCTAAAACAATGTTTACTTGAGCCTTAATTGATTTTCCAAGTATGTTTTATTCTAAGCTACACAAAGATGTATCCATAATCTCAATGTCGGTGCTTACTCTTCAGAGTCACTTTGTATGCCCCACTGCAGTCTCTAATTTCCTCCTCACCCCTCAGTCTGAAACCTATGCACACTGCCCCTTGCTTCTCACCTTGAGAAGATGAGATGATTCTGAGAAAGACAAAGAGCAGAATCTAAGACTTTCCATTTTTTTCCTTTCTGTGTTCACATTTTACTCAGTTGAAAACTACTCGAGCCTCTGTGTTCTCTTCTGTTTTTCTTTCTGTGGTGTCTGGGGGGTATTTAATGATTTTTCAAGCATTTCAGCCTTTCCAGTTGATAGGCGCCTTCTCCCCTGCCTGGCACACACAGTATGCAGACCAACAAATGTCTGAAAGGCAGAGCTTCATCACAGCCTCTCACCTGTGTGGTAACAGATGCTCACTGCAGAAATCGGCTTCAGACTGATGCACATAGAATAATCAGCCTTCCAAAGACAGACTCCCTACAGCTGGAGAGGAGAGCACTTCAGATTAGAGTTGAATAAATAAAAAACATGCATTAAAGGGACATTCATTTTGTGCCAGGATGCTAATACTGCAAGTCACCTAAAGATCGTCTGGCTCAGTCTCCTAGTTTTATAGATGGGAAAACTGAAGCCTACAGTGTTTAGTGGTATAGTCACTGATATAATGATGAGGATGTAGAATAGATGCAAATTTGAAAACCAGGGAGCCAGCCAGGCTGCACCCACCAATTGGAAATTGTTTTGTATGGTAAAAAAAAAAAAAAAGATTAAAGGGACAGATAAGTGACCAAGATTTCTAATACGCCACTCCACACTTTTTGTTGTTTCCCAAAGGAGTGGTGAACCTCTGTTTATGTGAGTGGGATTGGGAGTGTTTGCTTTGTTTTAAGCCCATACATAAGCCCTTTTTAACTACCTCATCAGTGACTGAATTCACTTCTGCTGACACCCTAACAAAGAAAATGTCCATGTGTGTAATAGATGAAATTGTGGCTCAGAAAACCTGTCCAAATTCTGAGCCCTAGTTTTGTGAATGGGAACTTATTTATTTGGAAACAGTATTTGTGGGTGTGATTATGCTAAAAAATCTCAAATGGCATGATTTTCAGAATGGATCCTAAATGCACTGAAATGTGGCCTTATAAAAGACAGGAGAGGACAAACAAAAAGTCCAATTGAGGACAGAGGCCAAGGAGCAATTGCAGCCACCAGAAGCTGGGGGAGGCATGGAAGGATTTTCTCCTGCTGTTACATACAGAGGGGTCCTGCCTGCATGTTGATTTTGAAATTCCTAGTAAGTTTGAGTTAAGTTACCCACTTTGTGTAATTTGTTTGGGCTATAGAAAAGTAAAATAGTGTCCATGTGAAAATTTCTCTCCCTCAACTATTCCTACTTCTCACTCTTGCCCAAGGGGAACTGAGCTCTCATTCTTCTAAACTACATGCAAGGCATGACACCTGGACTAAACGAGCTCACACTTTACCATTGCTCCTTGAACTTCCCAATTCCTACCACACGTTTGGCCAACAAGAACTGGGTCACATCCCTGGGAAGAACAAGGCAGGCTGCAGGGGCTACCACTCCAGCGTGCTTTCTGGCAGTCCACACCTGCTGCAGAACGCTGTGTCTATAAGAGAAAATCCAATGTTCCTGGAGATGAGAGCCACAAGGACAGAAATGCATTAAACCAGACTTTTATTTACCATGTAATACAAATGACGTTTCAATTGACAACCCTGTAAGCCGTCCAGCTGACATTTTAATCTACAAGGATTCAGATATGATCTACAGATCGTAGTTTATGAACGTGCTCAGAGTAGCTTCAGAAATGTACATTTTATAGTTTAGAATAAAATGGGCAAAAAAAATAAGTGCTTAAAAAGAAGAAAAGGCAAGCTCATGTGTTTGGAACTAGATTCGCTAGTCCAGCCTCCCCTGGTTTGCAGTGCAGATGCTCAATAGATTCTTCATCCCATCTTGATATTTTCTATCCCTCTCTTTCTCTGTAGCTAGGGTAGTTAGAAATTGGATTTTCTGGTTTTAACTTAATAATTGGGTTGATCTCTACACACCTGAGAATGACAATACTTTCAGTATCACTAGAGTTGTTATTTGACAAGGTACAGTATGATTTTGTATATTGTAGCATGGAAGAAATAATATCTACTGCAGTAGCCAATCTTGATTTTTAGTAGCCATTGCAGCGCCTCAAACCAAACATTTTCCTACTGAGAAATTCAAAGCATGGGATGAGAAAATACTGAATGTTCTTTCTCTCTCACAGGCCTCCTTTACTCATGTTTCTAAACAAGCCATCCTCCAAATAGCTGGTTTGCATTAGTACCATAACTCTTAGTGATGATAAGTGGTTTTTTAATAGCTGAAGGCTTTTTATGATGGGAATTTTTTCAAAGGAGTAGGAAGGTTGAATGCAACCCAAGCTTGAGAAGAAATTAGACTCTGGAATGCCACTACCAGAAACTGACATATTTAAAAGCATAAAACCAGGAAAATGTTTCTTCCTTTGATCTTGTCATTTTTTTTCTTTTTACAGAGGAGTAATCTCTTATTGAAGTGTTTTCTTTCTGTCTTTCTTTTTTTTTTTTTCAGGTTTGGAGATGGAAGCCAGGGGCATTTGTCCTCCGAGCTACACCACCTGCCCTATTTATTCTTTATTTTTGAAACAAGTCTCACTTAGGTCGCAGAGGGCTTCACTAAGTAGCTGAGGCTGTCCGCGAACTGCTATCCTCCAGTCTCAGCCTCGCAAATGTTTTCTTCCTTCCTTCCATTTCTCTCTCTCTCTCTCTCTCTCTCTCTCTCTCTCTCTCTCTCTCTCTCTCTCTCTCTCTTTGTGGTGCTGGGATGTAACCCAGAGGCTTTCTAACTCTGGTCTACACTGCCAGAGTGCCAGAGTTATTTTCTATTTTATTTGGAATTGGAAACAGGGTCTCACTAAGTTGCTGAGAGCCTCACTAAGTAATTTAGGCTGACTTTGAACCTGCAAGGTCCTCCTTTCTCAGCCTTCCAAGTACTGGGATTACAAGCATGAGCCACCATGCCCAACTTATTAAAGTGTTTTCATATTGCCATTCTCAGATCGCTGCTCAACTCATTTCTTTTTCTTTCTTTTTTTCTTTCTTTCTTTCTTTCTTTCTTTCTTTCTTTCTTTTCTTTTCTTTTCTTTTCTTTTTTTTCTTTTCTTTTCTTATTTTTGATGGTACTCAGGTTCCTGGAAACCCTTCTACCTCCGGGCTACACTCTCAGACCTATTTTTATTTTTATTTTTTTATTTGGAAACAGGGTCTCTGAAGCTAGCGAGGCTGGATTTGAACCTGTGCGATCCTCCTGTCTCTGCCTCCCAAGCACCAGGATTATAAGCGTGCGCCACCACACCCGGTAACTAATTTCTTTTAAATGTTTCCAACCTACCAGACAATGCAAGATGATATACACACATATATAAAAGTATTAAAACCTGGAAAATAACAGTGTAAGGGCAAGAATTATTATTCCCATGAACCAGATATAAGAATTAAGGGTCAGAAAAATTAAACCCCATGACCCATGTTGCACCCAGAATAAATCTCAAAGCTAGGATTGCAACTGTAGTATTCAGCTTCGAATTTATTATTTACTTCTGTTTTTTCTTTTTATTTTAAACAGTGAATTCATCAAACATTCCTTAATATGCCTTAAAGGCCACATGTATAAATGCAGAACTTCTCAATAGGCCTTATTTCACAGGAATGTTTATCATGACAGTAACTGCAGAGAGTGCGTTCCTCAGAGTAAGATATACTAGCAGATCATTATGCGCAGGGAGATTTAATTTTGCAAAAAACAAAATTGCCCTTCAAACTGCAAGTATTTAATTTTTAATGTGCTAATTTTAATTAAGTTTAATTAATGCTGCTGAGCTTGGTAAACTGAAAGGAACTTCAAATGACACCCCCAGAAGCCCTGAAACATCTTTCTTACTTGTCGAAACCAGCCTCCTGGCTGAATCCCAACTCAGGCCTCTGCAGAAATTGCTTACTCTTTGCTCTTTCGGAATCCATGCTATCATTTCTACATTTGTTCTATGAAATCCAATTTGTAATTTAATCTTTGTCTAGTAGTTTATCAGAGAGAGAGATGAGCTCTGAGATCATTCATTATCTTAAACAGTGTAACTGAATTCTGCTGTCCTCCTCTCGTTAATAATCAGTCTGTGTCTAGAAAGCTTTCTCCAGTTTATGGTGCATCTTGTCACTTTTTTTGCCATTGCTATTTCTAGGGCAGAGGGGCTTCCTCCACTCCCATTTGTGCAAATTAGTGTTAATGGAAAGATCTGAAAGCCTTGTAGACAATCCTCTAGGGTTTCCATATTCTGTTTCTGGATTCTAGAATAAAACACAGGGTAGATACCAACAGATATTGTTGAAAATCCTAAACAGAAGAAGAACATAGAGCCCAGCTGTTCAGACTTAAGGTAGCAGATATATTCTAGAGGCTGTCAGAACCAGGAGCTTTAGAATCTTCCAGATTGAAGATTCTAGAGAACAATGAAGTTTTGGCTCCTAAATTCAGTCCATGGGGACAGTTCTGCAAATTTTTGTGAATCTCAAGCCCTTTGACTAAGTTCCTTTTCTATTTCCAGGCTTCAGTGTGACTGCCCTAGTTTCTGCAACTCACCTTTCTCCAGTGTTTACACAACTCCATCTTCCTTCTTGTTATCAAGGATGAGCAATACCTACACCTACTTATGCCAGTCTCTTACCTGTCTGCTAGAGCCCATCCCTTCAGACTTCTCTAGGACTTGCTCTAGAAATTCTCCCTTTATCTTACATTATCTCCCTCACTAAAGACATTCCTCTTAGGCAAGTAAGCATGACAAGAGTTCTCCCACTTTAAATAAATGAGTGGTGTGTGTGTGTGTGTGTGTGTGTGTGTGTGTGTGTGTCTTGCACCCCACTAAGATGTATGACTATGGTGCACCAATAAAAATTAAAAATAAATAAATAAGTAAATCTCCACTTAAAACTAAAAGAAAGCATCTATTTCCCTTCCCTCATCAGCTACCAACTCTTTTCATTGTTCTCCTGTACAGAGAAAGTATTCAAAATATCATTCATGCTTGTTATCTCTACTTCTCCTGATCCTATCCTCTTTTTGATGTTTTTATTGGTGCATATTATCTATACAGAATAGTTGGCTTCCTTGCAACATATTGATACATGCATATAACATAATTTGACAAGTTGGCCACTCCACAACCTACCCTCATCTGCCTTTCTTCCCTCCCCCAATCTTCTTCCTCCACCCTAGCACTCTCCTTTCCATTTTCATGAGATTTCTTTTTCTTTCTTCTTCTCTCTAGTTTCCACATATTAGAGAAAACATATAACATCTTTTATCTTTCTGAGCTTGGCTTACTTTACTCAACATAATGCTCTCCAGTTTCACCCATTTCTCTGCAAATGATATAATTTTGTGCTTCTTTATTACTAAATAAAACTCCTTTGTGTGTGCAAGTACACACACATGCACACACATACACACATATCACGTTTTCTTAGTTTGATCATCTGTTGACAGACACCTAGGTTGGTTCCTTAACTTGGCCACTGTGAATTGTTCTGATATAAACATGGTAATGCGTCTCTAAAGTGTGTTACTTAGTTCTTTTGGATAGATACCAACAAATAGAATAGCTAGATTATATAGTAGTTCCATTTATAATTCTTTGAGGAGCATTCTCAAAATATTTATTTATTTATTTAGTTAGTTAGTTAGTTAGTTAGCGGGTCTGCGGATGGAACCCAGGGGCATCGACCTCTGAGCTACACCCTCTGCCCTATTTTTGAAACAGGGTCTCACTAAGTTGCAGACAGCCTCACTAAGTAGCTGAGGCTGTCCGGGAACCACGATCCTCTGATCTCTGCCTCCCGAATGCTGGGATTATAAGCATGTGCCACTACACCCTGCCTTTATTATATTTATTTTATTTATTTTTGTGGTACAGGGGATGAGCCCAGGGCTGTTCTTCCTCTGAGCTATACCCCCAGCCTTTATTATTATTAAGTAGTAATTAGTAGTAGTAGTAGTAGTAGTAGTAGTAGCAGCAGCAGCAGCAGTAGTAGTAGTACAGAGGATTGAACTCACATTCATTTTAACTCCAATCTGTATTCCCAGCCACTTTTAGTTTTGTGTTTTTGAAACAGAGTCTTGGTAGGTTGCTGAGAATCTCCCTACTTTGCTGAGACTGACCTCAGATTTGCAGTCCTCTCATCTAAGTCTCCAAAGTACTAGGATTATAGGTGTGCTCTACATTTTTTTTTTGAAATAAGGTCTTGCTAAGTTATCATATACTAAACCTGCAATCCTCCTGTCTCAGCCTTACAGTATTATAGGCATCTGCCATGATACCTGACAGTTATTATAATTAATTTTAATATGCTGCCATCAGTCTTTTATATCTAGTAATTGTTGACAGCTACTTTTATAATAGCATTTTTTAAAATACAATGATCAGTTCTAGTGCTCATTTTATGTGTCTGATGAATGATGTTATCCTGGGCACGTTCCCTCATATTATAATCTATTTACTTGTCTACCAGATGCCATACTCCTACATCTGTTTCATCCCATGTACATCTCAGTTTAAGTTCTTCTACAGCAAGCATGTTTGTTTTATTCTTAGTCCCCTTGGCAAATTTTCTGAAAAAATACCTTTCGTGACTTTTGAAATTATCTGTAATCAAGTTCTTTCTCTTAGCCTCTAGGATCATATATACAACTGCCTACTTAGAAGCAGCATTTAATGTACCTAATTTAACCTGCACAACAAATTATGGAAAATCTCTTGCCTTTCATATGAACCTGCTCTCTACTTGCACCTTTTACCATCTCAATTGGTGGCAAATCCTCAATTGCCCAGTTCAAAAAAGATCTTCACTTCACTTTTCTTTCTCATTCTGTGGTGTGTGTGTGTGTGTGTGTGTGTGTGTGTGTGTGTGTGTGTGTGGTGCTGGGGATTGAATCTAGGGCCATTCTACCTCCAAGCTATACACCCAGCCCTTTTTATTTATTAGGATCTGACTAGGTTGCTGAAAGTCTTCTTAAATTGCTGGCTGCAAGCCTGAGATCCTATTGTCTCAGCCTCCCAAGTACTAGGATTACCAACTGTGCCACCCACTATGCCTGGCTCTTCTCTTTATTATGTTTGCCATATCCAGTTTACTAGGAAATCCTCTTTTTCAATATTCAGAATATATTAAGGACCCAAACAATTTTGTATCTTTTGTTGTAATACTTAAGAACCAAATCACCATCATCTCAAACCCGAATTATTCCAACTGCTACATATCTGGTATCCTCTTTTCCTCTTCTCAACAGAACAGCCACAGGTATCCTTTTAAAACCTAAGTAAAACCATGCCCTTTTATCCCAAAGCCTTCAATGATATCTCATGTAATTCTGAGAGAAAGCCAATGTCCTTGTATTTTATATTAGAAGTAACAGTTATGTCATAATAATTGCTATTTATGACACAAATTACTCATGCACTTATTATAAAAAGTAAAAGAACAAGTAACCCATAAGAAACCCTCTATATTTTTGCAGCAAAAATATGAATGCTTAGTAGAATAGTACATAAAAGGTGAAAAAGACTGAGACATTTTTATTATAGCCCACTAATAAGCAAGTATTAAGCATTGCCATAAATAAAATAGCGGGTTAGATAAGGTAGTGATTAAAAAACATGAACGAGTCCTCAGGAGACTCATATAGATACATATTCATATAGGCACAGCACCCAAGTGCTTCTTCTGAGTCAGGTAGAAGTGCACAGTACCAGTGGAATATAGAGTAGGCTCTAAAACTGAATTGATATTTAGACTTTTAAACTTAGAATGAGATGTAGAGACTGTGATAAAGAGTGGGACTGCTGCTGCAGAAAGGGATTGCACAGGGTAGGGAACATTGATGGAAGTATACAACAAGGAGAAAATGGTCCAAACATAGTAAGTAACGACGAATAGTCAAAAAGCCTGAGATAATATGCTCAGTTAGGAGTAGACTACTGGGGAATTTGGGCACAGGTGAAACAAACCGCATGAAGCCCTGGAAGAACCGAGGACTGTTAAAAGAGGACCTTGAATGTCAAGCCTAGAATGTGTGGGCTTTTTTGCTTATTGCAAGAGGGGTCATTACAAATGTTGAAGGAGTATTTGACTTGATCCACAGCTTTAATTTAATTAAGTCAATTATAATCTATTAAATAGACCATCTGTCCTCGTTAATGTTCTACATAGTTTGGTATTCATAAGAATTGCTTAGGTTTTTGAACAAAAAACTAAATAATTCCAGGACCAATGTCCAGTTTTGATTTGGTAGGTCTGTCATGGCCCCCAAGTGGTATCCACATTTAACACAGCCCTTGGTTGAGACTTAGTGAATTTGGTAAGAAGACCCAGTTTACTGAAATACTGAATATATAATCACACAAAGTGGTGGTGGGAAACATTAACCTTGAGCTTTCTGATAGCCTGTATTCTAAGCTGGAATCTAAAATTTCCATTCTTCATTAGGAAATATAAAAACCACTCAAGGTATGTTATATCTATATTAAGTACATCCTTGACATGCAGGATTTTTTAACACTTTTATTAGAACATTGTAATAATACATCACAGTAAATTTGACCTAACACAAACATACGTACACATGGTGCTCAGTGTATTTCTTTTCCCATTCTATTTTATTTCCTCCTCCTCTTTCTCTGTACATGTTAGTAAGATCAGTATTAATACCTTCATGCATGTATGGTTTTTCTGATTCTTATAAAACTTAGTGTGTCACTCCCATTTATTTCATATATTTATACCTAGAATTTTTCCCATGTTTTATCAAAAATCTCTTATGGGTAATTTTATATTAAAAGCTTCTAGGATTTATTTTTCTGTAAGGTGGGAAATAACGTTCTAATTTAGTTTATGTCTCTGAAACTCACTAATTTCCTCAATAATTTGTCAAATATATCATACTTTCTAAATCTATTGGTGTTATTTTTTCTTAATCCCATTTCTAAAAGGAATTATATTGAATTAAGCAGCAGGTAAAAATTACAGTGATGTATAATTGACTCATCTTTCAAATCTTATTTACTTATTTTATTGGCACACTAAAGTCTCACATCATAATGTGGATCGTGTTGACAGTGGCATATATTCACACATTACTTATGGCCTTCCCCCCTTTTTCCACTTTCCTCCTTCCTAATACTGAGTGTCCAGATTAATAATGTTATATTCACATTACATAGGTGCATGCAGTATTTCCATTAATGAACTTCAGCCTTCTTCCTTCTATACCCTCCCTTCCTGGCTTTATTGAGGTTTCACCTTCATTGTCTAGAGTCCCTCTGGTGTCCCTAGTACTTCCTAGCCCGAGCATATTAGAGAAAACGTATGTCCCTTCTCTTTCTGTGCTTGGCTAATCTCACTTGACATAATGTTCTCCAGGTCTTTCCATCTTCTTATGAATGACATAATTTTGTTCTTTTTTATTGCTGAGTAAAATTCCATGGTGTGTATATCTCATACTTTTTAATCCATTCATCTGTTGATGGACATTTAGGTTGGTTCCATTGTTTGGCTATTGTAAATTGTGCTGCTATGAACATGGGTATGCATATGTTAGTATAGTTCTATGATTTGACCCCCTTTGGAAAGATACCCAGTAGTGGGATAGCCAGATCATATGGTGGATCCGTCCAGTTTTCTAAGGAATCTCCACACTGATCTCCAAAGTGGCTGAACTAGCTTGCACTCCCACCAACAGTGTAGAAGAGCTCCCCACATCCTTGCCAATTTGTTGTTATTTGACTTCTTTATGTTTGACACTCTGAGGTTAGATAGAATCTCAATGTAGTTTTGATTTGTATATCCCTGACTGCTAATGATGTTAAACATTTTTTCATATATCTATTGGCCATTTGTATCTCTTCTTTTGTGAGGTGTCTATTCAATTTAGTTGCCCATTTATTGATTGAATTATTTGTTTTGCTGGTATAAAGTCTTTTAAGCTCTTTGTATATTCTGGATATTAGCTCTCTATCAAAGGGGTAGCTGATAAAGATTTTCTCCTAGTCTATAAGCTTTCTCTTGGCCAATTTAAAATTTTTATTAGTGCATTATAGTCATATATCTTAATGGAGTACAAGATGGTAGAGGTAAACATGCACACATCACTCATTTGACCCTTCCACAACTCCCATCCCATTCCCTCTGCCCTCCCTTCTCATGCTTGGCTTAGTAATTGACTTTGATATGCTTGTGAATGTACATCATGTAAATTAGAAAATTTTCTTCTTCCCGCCTTCCATCACCCCCAGTTAGGTCTCTATATTTGCTCATCTATGGTTTCTCCTCTTTCGTATAGAGGTCCTCCTATGGCCCTTTTTCTTCCTAGCTTTTGCATATTAGGAAAGCATCTGATTTTTTACTTTTGAGGGCTGACTAAACTCACTAAGCATAATGTCCTCCAGTTTCATCCATTTCCCATAAGTGATGAAATTTTGTTCTTTATGGCTGAGCAAAAGCACAAGAAACTAAGACAGACCAATATGTGGGGTTGCATTAAACTTAAGAGCTTCTGTACAGTAAAGAAAACTATCAAGAACTTCAACAGTCAATCAAATGTGGTGGTGCATGCTTGCAATTCCAGACTTTGGGAGACTGAAACAGAAGTATCCAGGTTTGCAAACAGCCTTAGCTACTTAGTGAGGCCCTATGTAACTCAGTGAAACCCTGTTTAAAAATAAACATAAAAAATAGGGTTGGGGGTATATCTCAGAGGTAGAATGACCTCTGGGTTCCATTCCCAGTATCATACACACACAAAAGAAAGAATGGGAGAAAAATTTTGCCTATTTGTTTTCCAATAGAGATTGTAATATCTAGAATATACAGAGAATTCAAAAAACATAGTGCTAACAAATAGCCCAATTAAAAATGGGCCTATGAACTAAATAGACATTTGCAAAAGAAGAAATTCAAATGGCCAATAAATGTATGAAAAAATGTTCAACATCATTAGTAATCAGAGAGATGTAAATCGAAACTATCCTGAGATTTCACCTAACTTCAATTAGAATGGTAATCATTCAAAACACAAGCAATAATAAATGCTGGTGAGGATGTGGAGAAGTGGGTACTCTAAAACATTGTTGGTAGGATTGCAGATTGGTGCAACCATTTTAGAAAACAATATGGAGTATCCTACAATATGGAGTAGGGAAGGTACCTACCAAATGATTAAGCAATACCACTTCTAGGTATCTACCAAAAAAAAAAAAAAATGGAAACCAAACTACAAAACTAATGCATGTTCTATGTTAATAGCCACACAATTCACAATTGCCAAACTATGCAACCAGCCAAGATGCCCATCAATAGATAAATAGATTACAAAACTATGGAGCAGGTCAATATTTTAAAAATATTTATATGCTGACTAGATGAAAGAAAGGGAGATGGAAGCCTGAGAAGCCACGGAGATAAATGAGATAAATAACTAAGAGGAGATATTAAGATGGTGATTACGTATTTTAAAGTACAAAGGAGCAAACAAACCAAACTTAAATTCAGAATAATCTAAACATGAGAAGGGGCCCCATCATGTTCTGGATATGGGATTGATTGTAAAGAAACAATAGGCAAATCACAAGTTCTTAAATGTCACCTTTCACTCATGATCTACATTCAAGTGCAAAGTCTTAAATAATTTTCAGCAATAATTTATTATATTAGTAATTCAAGCCATATGAGAAGCTGATAGCCCTTTGTAATAAATGGTTTTTCCAAACTCAGAGTGGCCAGGAGTGGGATCAGTTAATGAATAATGGATACTTAATATGTGAACAGTCCCTATATTTTAGAAGGCAACTGTTGAAGATAACAATAGTCCTACCAAATACACTAAAAAGAAGATAATGAAATGAAAAATAGAATGTTTCTGCAGTGACTCAGTCATGCATGGAGAGGTGGGAATGAGTGTTGGCTGCACAAATTCTGATCAGATAAGAATCATTGCTCTTTTCTTTGAATTGTCACTGTAGTTGATCCAATTGGCAAAAATAACTCATTAGCTGGATTTTTCTGTTATCCAGTTATCTCCTATTATGATTGACTAATTATGGGGTATCAAATATTTAGATCAAAGTTTCATGGTTAATTGATGGGTTAATGAGCCCACTGTAAGCACTTTAATTAATTCCCCTGTTGTAGTGACAAGAGAGACAGAAATGAATCTAAATATTTGCATTGGAGAAGTTTGAAGTCTTAACTCTGGCACATAAAAGACACCTTAGAAGAAAATCTATCATCTGTATTCCATTTGAGTTTAGAATTTTCTTGGGGTAATCAGCAATTAAACATTGTCAAAATGTGGATTTCATGAAAGCAAAATTAAATCCATCTTCTTCCTTAAACTTTCTCTTCATGGCTATTCTATTACCATCAAGAGTCGCAACAAGTTCCTGGTCACATAGACCTGCTTACCATTCTTAATTTCTCCTTTCACTAATCAATAATAAATACCAAAAAATGCTAGTTATCATGTGAGGTTTGGATTTAGAGTGTCCCCTTAACCCTCGTAGTTCATAAATCATTACCTTTTAAATCTTTTTTTTTTTTTTTCATCATGAGTAGTAGTAGAGACGGGGATGATAATAGTTACTGATTTTCTTTAAAAAATTCTGTTGAAATTTATAGTACAGAAGACTTCCAAAACAGATAAATCTCAAAGCCAGGACAAGGAAGCCATGTTGGAAGCAGTGCTTGGTTGCTGAGAAGGGGTTTTGGGGGTGTGACTTACAGATTATATGTGATTTCTTCTCTCTTGCTTTGTCCTCATGATGTAAGATCAAAGTTTCTCAACTTCCTCTGCCTACTGCTGCCATGCCATTAGCTCCAACGAGATCACTCTGCCTAACGAAAACTGAACTGTTGAAATTTCTAGAACTGTGAGCAAATCAGTCTCCTTCCTCTACATTGTGGTGGTCAGGTGTTTTGGATTAAAGCAGTGAAAATGCTGACTGAAAGAAATTATTTACTGAGAATTGAGTGTTGTGCATTACAGAGCATTAGATACATATATTTAGCATATTATACAGTAGATGAGGATATAACACAGATGAGGAAAACAAGACTTTTAAATATTAAGTAACTTGTCCAAGGTTTCCCTGCTATGCCTATCAGAATTTAATAGAAATGAATTCTCATTCTCATTATACTTGCAATCTCTCTCTTTCTCTCTCTCCATATATATATATATATATATATATATATATATATATATATATATATATTTTTTTATGACATATTGTATTACAATGTTAGTCTGCAGTAGGCAAAGCCTAGAGTGGGAATTCTAGAGGCTGTGTGTGTGTGTGTGTGTGTGTGTGTGTGTGTGTTACTGGGGATTAAACCCAGGGGTGCTCTACCATGTTGGACTTACTAAGAGTTGAATAAAGATGCCCAATAGATAGAAGTTAGCTTCTCCTAGGATCAGAAATAAAAGTAGGTGAATGAAGCTAACACTGATAGCACACATCTGTAATTATAGTCCTTGGGAGGGTACAACAGAAAGAGTGCAGGTTCAAGACCAATATCAGCAACATAGTGAGACCTAGTTTCAAAATTTTAAAAAAGGGCTGGGGGTGTATCTCAGAGGTAAAAGTCCCTGCTGGGTCCAATCCTCATTAACACACACACACACAGACACACACAGACACACAGACACACACACACACACACACACACACACACACATATAGAATGAGTACAAAATGCAATAACTCTTATGACCTCATCATAACTCACAGGCCATCTTTTCCCTCTTCAATTTATTGATCAGTTCTGTGTCAATGTAGAAGAGCTTTATAGAAAAGTGTAATATTAGGAAACAAGGGTCATTGGGGCTCATCTTGGAAGCTGGCTAGCAAATCTTAATGTCTGAAATAATTTAAAAATAAATAAGTATATTTGTTGAATTCTATCTTCTGCTCTATGAATTTTTCTAATTCTGAACTATATTGTTTTATTTCATATTTATGAATTTCCACCAACTCTTTTCAATACACACAAGAACTATTTTGATCTGTTCTTTGAGCAAGTCATTCTATTCTTCTTTTGTCATTTATAAACACAACAAATGTCTGTTTACCATTCTCTTCTCTTACAACAATTTTTGTAAGATTTGACTTAAGTACTTTTCTATTGTTTATTTTGTATGGCATTGGTTTTCTTGAACTTTTAGGAGATGTAGTTCAGAGTAGCTATTATAATTTAACAGAGATTTCTCTTTTGGTTTTAATGGAGTATTAAAAATATGATGGCTTGCTTTCTCAGCTGTTTGGGCTTTTTTCTCTTCCTTAGTTTTTATCCTGTACCTCTTTATGTTTTATTTCTGTTCCATCTTGATTCTGCTCTCAATATTTCCTTGAAAGTATAAAGCTTTTACCTGGAATGGAATTTTATATTTTTTTATTTATTTATTTATTTATTTATTTACTTTATTATTATTTATTTATTTATTTATTTTGGTGGTACAGGGGGTGGAAATCAGAAGCCTTCTACCTCCAGGCTACACTTCCAGACCTATTTTATATTTTATTTGGAAACAGGGTCTCGCTAAGTTGCTGAGAGCCTCACTAAGTAGCTGAGGCTGGCTTCGAACCTGTGAGGTCCTTCTGTCTCAGCCTCCCAAGTGCGGGGATTACAAGTGTGCACCAACATGCCTGGCTTTTCTTTCTTTCTTTTTTTTTAACATTTCTGTTGATATTTTGTAATTACGCGTCACAGTGAGGTAGGTTCAAAGTCACACAGATATGCACGTAGGTCTTAGTGTGTTTCCTTTCATATCCCACCCCATTAGAGATGTGTGATTAGCTGTGTTACCTTCATATATAGACATACCATATTTTGAACTGTCTTTTTTCCATCAGCTCTTCCCCGTCCCGTTTCCACCATCCTCTTCTGTCTCCTTCTCTATTCTACTGGTCTCCTCAAGTATCTAAATATTTTCTCTCCAACTTCTATATATGAACAAAAACATTTGACCTTCAACTTTCCAAGACTGGTTGATCTCACTTAGCATAATATTCTCTAGTTCCATTGATGTTCATGCAAATGACATAATTTTGTTGTCTTTTATGGCTGAGTAAAATTTCATTGTGTGTGTGTATATATATATATATATATATATATATATATATATATATATATATATCACATTTTTGTGATCCATTCATCTGTTGATAGACACCTAGGTTGGTTCCATAATTTGGCTACTGTGAATTGTGCTACTATAAACATGAATATACATGTATCACTATAGTATTCTGACTTTAACAATTTTAGAAAAATATTAAGGAGTTGTATAGTTGAGTCATTTGTTGATTCCATTCCTATTCTTTTGAGAAACCTCCATTTTAATCTCCAAAGTAGTTATACTGATTTGTAAGTACATGAACAGTATATGAACAACAGTATATGAAGTTCCTATTCCCCCACATCCTTGACAGAATTTATTATTGCTTGCATTAATGACAATTTCCATTCTAATTGGAGTTAGATGGAATCTCAGTGTAGTTTTGATTTGCATTTCTCTGATTGTTAATGGTATTGAATACTTTCTATATATTTATTGGCCATTTGTATTTCTTTTTATAAGACGTGCCTATTCAGATTAGATCAATTGCCCTTTCTTTTGGGTTATTTGATTTCTTAGTGCCAAGTTTTGAAACCTCTTTATATATTCTAGATATTAGTCCTTTATCAGAAGAGTAGCGGGCAAAGATTTTCTTCCATTCTGCAGGTTATCCCTTCAGACTTTGGGTTGTTTTATTTTCTGCATAGAAGTTTCACAACTTATGCCATCCCATTCATTGATTCTCAGTTTTATTTTCTGAGCCTTGGTGGTCTTATTGATAAAGTCTCTACATGTGCCTAAATGTCACAGAGTTAGCCCTGCACATTCATAGAGTAATTATAAAGTTTCCAGTCTAATTTTTAGGTCTCTGATTCATCTTAAGCTGACTCTTGTGTGAGGTGAGAGATTGTAATCTAATTCCATTCTTCTATATATGAGCATCTAGTTTGCCCAGCACCACTTGTTGAAAAGGCATTTAAAAATATTCAGAGGTTTTATACCACACTTGGTACTTCAGGAGTTATTAGAGAATGTTTGCGCTAATCTACAGGCACATTGAACAAAAACCTTTCAATTTTAGCTGCTGTTGTTAAGTTGATCTTTGGTGCTCTCTTTTCTCGGTAAAACCTGTTTTGAGATTCTGCTGCCCTAATTTCCATTAGATGTCCTGTTGCTCCTCTGAATTTTCTCGTGGGCAGAGATGATACTGTGCAGATCAAATGGATGCAGGGAGTTTGTCTTCATTACTTGTGTTTGGGGTGTAGGGATATTTTATCACTTAACTTCTTTCATACAAGTTGACTGTAGGTGTTTGGTTTCGCCTTCTTTTTTACATTGGTAATCAAAGAGGATTAAAGCTATGCTTCTCTCACCCACCATATCCAAAATCCTCTTAACCACAGACTTACTGTGAATGTTACTGCCATGAATGACATCTAAAATGCCCCAGGCTACTTGTGTCCTTCCTCAGCTTTCATAATCCTATACTTAAATTGGGTGAGGTGGTGCATCCTTGTAATCCCAGTACCTGAGAGGCAGAGACAGGAGGGTTACAGGTTTGTTACCAGTGTCAGCTACTTAGTGAGGCTCTCTGCAACTTAGTGAGATTTCCAAATAAAGAATAAAAAAACAGGTCTGAGGTGTAAATTGGAGGTAGAATGCCCCTGTGTTTTATCCTCACTTCAAACAAAAACCTATGCTTAAGCAGCTAATCAACTGGTTTTAGAATATGCTACTATCAGTGAGCAGTAAAATGAAGTATACAGTCCTAAAAATCATACTGAAGAACTAAATATGCTTTGATCCAAATGTGTGTACACACACACACACACACACACACACACACACACACCTTCCTCATCTACAAGAGGAGTCTTTAAATTTTGTTAATTTGTAACCCAGATCAAAGCTAAGATTCTTAGACTTTGACTCTTCTAGGTTTTTATAATCCTGAACCAATATTTAAGAACTGTAGACTAAGATCTAAAATTAAGATTATTAATACAGACCATATGCAACAGAATGTGAAAAAGACAAAAAACAAAGATACTGTTTTTTAGCCTTGGGCATGGTGGCACATGTTTGTAATCCCAGTACTTGGAGGCTGAGATAGGAGGATCAAAGGCTCATGGCCAGCCTCAGCCTCAGCTCCTTAGTGAAGATGTTTCAAAACAAAGGATAAAAAATAGGGCTGAGGTTGCAGCTTGGAGGTAAAATGTCCCTGGATTAAATCCCCAGTACTACACACACACACACAGTTTTAAAATTTTATATATATATATATATTTTTTTTTTTTTTTTTTTTTTTTTTGTGGTACTGGGGTTCCTGGAAGCCCTTCTATCTCCAGGCTACACTTCCAGACCTATTTTTACATTTTTTTATTTTTAAATTTGGAAACAGGGTCTCCTAAGCCAGTGCGCGCGGCTGGCTTCGAACCTGTGCAATCCTCCTGTCTCTGCCTCCCAAGAGCGGGGATTACAAGCGTGAGCCACCACACCCGGCCTAAACATATATTTTAACATGCAACTAAGTATATATTTTAGCTAAATGCCAGATGACTAAATGGTAAAACCAAAAGTCAACTGAAGCCTAAAATTTTTATTATAAAATAAAATTTTACAATACAGCAATAAATCTGAAATATTACTACAAATATACTAACATATTTGTATTTATTTGTAATATACTGTGGATTGAATCCAGGGTTATTCTACCTCTGAGCTATATTCCCAGTCCTTTTTATTTTATTTTTTTATTTTTGAAAAAAGGTCTATTTAAGTTGTTGAGACTGGCCTTAAATCTCTGATCTTCCTGTCTCTACCTTCCAAATACTGGGACTATAGGAATGTACCACCGTGTCCAAGTATATTGAATTTTTTTTTTTTTTCTGGTACTGCAGATAGAACTCGGGAGCATTCTACTTTTGAGCTATATATCTAGCCCTCTTTTTCCTTTTTATTTTGAAACAAGATCTCACTGAGCTGCTAAGGCTGGCCTGGAGCTGGGGTCCTGTCTCAGCTTCCCAGATACAGGATCATACAGGGCTTTTATTAAATTTTTTTGGTTATCAAGATTTATTGAAGCCCATATCTGTTTATAACCTTAATATTACATATTTATACTTAAACCGCTCCAATAACATACCATTTATTGTTATGAAATTTTGTATTATATTCTTATGGTTAAATGATGCAAGTTTTGCATTCTGGTACAGAGATAAATTTCTTACAGTCGTCTGCTATTTTGCTTTTTTAGTCTCTACAATTCATTCAATTTATACTTTTTAAATCTCTTATAATTAAAGCATCTAAATAGATGCCTAATTTCAGCTTAGATGTATAAGGAATACACTTTTCCAAGAATAGGTAGTTTGTCTTAATACCCTTTTGTATTTCACACTTTATATATTCTTTAATATCTGGATCAATGGTAATTTGTAAAATATATAATTGTGCCAGATGCAGTGATCCACACCTGTAAATCCCAGAAACTAAGGAGGCTGAGGCAGGAGGATAACACACTTGAGGCCGACAAGGGCTCAAAACAACAACAACAAAAATATAAATAAAAAGAAAAGATTTCAATGGCACAGGCAACAGAAGAGTATACAAACTCCCTAAAAATAAAAAATAAAAAAATAAAAATAAAAAAATATAAAAATAAAAAAATAAAAATAAAAAATAAAAATAAAAAAATAATAAAAATAAAAAATAAAAATAAAAAAATATATTGTATATCCAAAGACAATGTAAACAGAGTTAAAAGTTACTAATAGAATGGGACAAAATATTTCCAAATGCTATATCTGAAGGCATATTAATATTCCAACTAGAATCCAAGAAATCACTGCCAATTTCCATGTTGTGAGGTTTTATGACCCAGATTTTCTCCTAAAAGTTTATAGTCTTAAGATTTATATTTAGGTCTTTTATCTATTTTGAGTTAATATTTGTATATGGGATTAGGTAAGGGTCCAATTTTATTCTTTTCCATGTAATTATTATTTTTCAACAATATTTAGTTAAAAGATTATTATTTCCACCACCAAATGTTCGTGGAAACCTTGTCAAAAATAACTTGACAATATAGGGAAGAGTTTAGCTCTAGGCTTGTATTTAACTCCAATGGTTTATATATCTGCCTTTAGAACAGTACTACACTGTTTCAATTATTGTAGCTTTATATGGTTTGAAATCAGAAAATATATATCTTCTAGCTTTGTTCTTTTTCAAGATCGTTGTGGGTATCTAGAGTCCATATTCCATATTAGGATAGATTTTTTTTCTGAAAAATAAATATATAAATATATGATAGTTTCACCAAAAAAAAAAAAATAGAAAAAAATATTCTCTGGTAAGAAAGAAAGCAAAAAGAAATATTGAAATGTTATCTTTAAGTCATTAAAAGCTTGGTATCAGACAAATGAAACTGTTATGTGAGATTATCATTTTTAATTTTGGATAAATTGCCATAATACTAGATGTCAACCACTAAGCCAAGCATAGGAGGGAGGGATGGGGAGAGAATGAGGTGGGGATCGGGTGGGGGCTGACTGGGCGATGTGTGCATGTATGTCTACAAAAGTTTGTATCCCACAATGATGTATGAATACAGTGCACCAATAAAAAATTTAAAAAAAATAAAAAATAAAAAAAAATACACAATCTAAATTTAAAAAAAAAGAAAAAGAAAAAGAAAAGGCTAGAGTTATAGCTCAGAGGTGAAACATCCAATGTTTGATCCCCAGCATTCTCTTCCACACAAAAGAGAAATAAAATAAATAAATGATATTATTAGTCCTGCTACTAGAACCTTCACTCCATTTGAAACTCCAAGGCAGCACATTTAACATTCTTACTGTGAGGTCCTACTTACTAGATACTAAGAATTCCACAAATAAAGCTTTTCTTAAAGACTCATGTTCTTAATTTGACTAGATAATTAAGACTCATGTCTTTAATTCAATGAACTAGCCATATATATGCACAATTTAATTTTATAAAGGCTAATACGTTGAAAAGTATTATTGATTAAACTTAGGATATATTCTAATTTTTATTGCTTTTTCTTAGAATATTGATCATTCCAGTTGGAAGATACCTCTTTGTATTATGATTTTGTGTAACATAATAGTGTGCCTTCCACTCTTTCTTCATTTCTACAATGGCACTTACTGCTATGAGCAGAGGTCTATAGTAAATACTGAGGCCCTCTCAGGCCTCAGGACTGTCACAAACTAGCTGTGCATGATGGTACAGGCCTGTGATTCCAGTGACTCTGGAGCCTGAAGCAGAAAGATTACATGTTTGAGAACAGCCTGGAACTCTTACAACTAGACCCTTATTAAAATAAGATAAAAGTGTGGGATGCAGCTCAATAGTAGAGTGACCCTAGGTTTAATCCCCAGTACTGCAAATAATAAATAAATAGAATATTACAACCTAATAATGGAAGAATCAGGAAAGAAACTAAATTCTTATAATGTATAAATACTGTAGTGCTATTAATAGAAAACACATCTTACAAACTCATCTTACTACTTATATATAAGACAAACTTTCAAGCAGAGTTAAAGTTGTTAAGAGTTATGGTCTATGTTTGTTTGCTTTATTTATTTATTTATTTATTTATTTATTTATTTATTTACTTATTGCATTACTAGAGATAGAACCCAGGGGCATTCTACCTCCAGGCTACATCCCCAGCCCTATTTTTTAATTTTTTTGAGGTACTGTGGATGGAACCTAGGGGCATTGTACCTCTGAGCTACACTCCCAGCTCTATTTTTTTAGTCTTTTTAAAAAAATGTTTGAAACAGGGTCTCACTGAGTTGCGAAGGGCCTCAGTAAGTAGTAGCTGAGTCTCTCCACAAACCAGGATCCTCCTGTCTCAGCCTTCCAAATGGTGAGATTACAAGCATGAGCAACCATGCCTGGTTTATGTTTATTTTATTGTTACATTTCTAGCACTTAGCAGATTCAATGTGTGACAAAATTTCTGAATTAATTAATATATCCCTCCATAGCACCACATTTTAGACACATGCATATATAGAGACATATAAACACTTTCAGCTTTTTACTTAAAAACAGATATTTTTGGTAAAATTTTTATTGAAGAGCATAAATACAGGGATTGTCTTCATTCTGTGACTTTAAAAGGAGAGGAATAGAGCCAGGCACGGTGGTGCATGCTTATAATCCCAGCATTTGGGAGGCAAAGACAGAAGGATCGCGTTTTGTAGACAGCTTCAGCTACTTAGTGAGGCCCTTTGCAATTCATGTATTGAACACCTAATATTTGTCATACTACATCCCTGTGCCTGTTTATATAATATAATAAAATATAATATAATTATACAACCAAAAATGTAGGATTATCTTTATTATTATAGGTTTAAACGACCTGAAGATCAGAGTGATTCCATAAATCAAGGATCAACTTGCTTTGGGAAATAAAATTACACTTACTGTCTAATAGCTGCTTCTATTCTACAATGGCAGAATTCAACACTTGCAATAAAGTTGTGAGCCATATGGCTCACAACACCTAAAATATTTATTGTTTGGCTCTTTAAGTGTTGCTAAGCTCTGAAGTCACTTCAAAGTTTTCTGAATAGAAAATGTTAGAGACTGCTTAATCCAGTCCCGCTTGTCTCTAAACCCCATTTACGTGGACTTTAGAAAACATCACGCTCATGATTTTATTAGTCCTGCTACTAGAGCCCTCACTCCATTTGAAACCTCAAGGCAGCACGTTTAACATTCTACTGTGAGGTCCTACTTTCTAGATATTAAGAATTCCCCAAATACAGCTTCAGCTACTTAGTGAGGCCCTTTGCAATTCATGTATTGAACATCTAATATTTGTCATACTATATCCTGTGCTGTGCTAGGTTGACTAGTTGCTAGTTATAGATGATTTGTATAGTCACCCCTCAGAAATCCATCAGAGATTAGTCCCAGAACCCCTGCAAGTGTAATCACATTAGATGCTTAAGTCTACTATGTCACATAGTATAGTATGTGTATATAACCTATATGTACTATCTCATATATTTTTTAAATTTTTTTGGTGGTACTGGGGTTCCTGGAAGCCCTTCTACTTCCGGGCTACACTCCCAGACCTATTTTATATTTTTATTTGGAAACAGGGTCTCTTAAGGCAGCGCGGCTGGCTTCGAACCTGCGCGATCCTCCTGCCTCAGCCTCCCAAGCGCGTGGATGACAAGCGTGTGCCACCACGCCCGGCTAAACTCTCTCATACATTTTAATCATCACTAGATTATTTATAGTATTTAAAACAAGGTAAGTGCTATAAAAATAATTGTTGTACTCTACTGTTCAGGGAATAATGACAGGAAAGAAAATCTTTATGTGTTCTGTACAGATTCAGTTTTTTTCTTCGGAATATTTTTAATCTATGGTTAGTTGAATCTGAGAATGAGTAACCTTCAGATGTAGGAGACTCACTGTAATTGTTTGTCCTTATCTGTAAAATCAGAATAAGAACCATTCACTTGTTAATGTTATTGTGAAAATCAAATGTGTTGATTTACTTAAGGGTTTTTTCTTGGGGCCTGTCTCCCATGTCTTTGCTCCCTCTGCTGTTGCTATTGCTAAGTCCGACCTCCATGCTGTTACTTTTACTACTGCTATTACTATTCTTATCTAAGACATTTCTAGGATCTCATACTTTATTTTTAAGAATTCTTTTAGAACCCAAGTTTTAAATTTACTATTTAGTGTTTTGTCTACTTTTGCCCATTATTTTGTAAATTAACATTTCTATGATACTTTCATCTTTATATTGAAGCAGTGAAGCTGTTGATGTAGGTCTTGGCAGAAATCATAGCATCTTCATGTATGTGTGGCAGCATGTTTGGAATAGATTATGGATTGAATGACTATTGAATTAATATTTAAACATTTAAAAATGCCACATATGAAGTCAGGTTGGGTGAAGCATATCTGTAGTCTAGCAACTTGGGAGGCTGAGTCCAGAGGATCATGAGTTCAACGCTATCCTGGGAAATTTAACAAAACCCTGTCTCAAAATAAAAAAGTTCATGTTAATGGTTGGGGATATTGTCCAGTGATAGAGTGCTCCTGGGTTCAATCTGTGTTTTTTTTTTCCCCCCAGGGAAATAAGAGGAGATTGATGTTATGTCTGAAATAGAATCAATTAAACTACTTATATCTAATATTACTTTCACCTGTGCCTATTTACATAGCATCTTGGTCTTCTGTTAATGAGTAGCCCACTTCTTCTTAACATAAACTGGACAGTCCTTTAGCTAAATAGCTAATGTCAAAGTCCATATTTTGTACAGAGAAATGGGGGGAGTGGGGAAGAAGGTGGGGAAGCTCATCAAATGCTATGTGCATGTATGTCTTCATTACTCTGAACTTCATTATGATGCATAGTTACAGTGCACCAATAAAACTAAAATAAAAACGGGCAACTGATATGATAGACACTTCTCAAAAGAAGAAATACAAATGACCAATGAATAGAATAAAAATATTCAAAAAATAGCTGAAAAGATTTTCCATTTAAATTTTTTATCACACAAGGTGCAGTTCTGGGAAACCTGACTCTTTCCATAATGAAGAAATGACTCCAGGTAAGACAGCTGGGCTCTACGGCGCAAAGCAAGCTCACTGATAAGAATCCTGCTGGGACAAAAGGAGAGTCAGGGAGTCTCATTCGTTTTCCTAGTGCTTTTGAAATTAATAGCTGGCACATTTTGAATCACAGCACCAGAACAACAAAACAGAAGATATATTTTAATACACTTGAATCTATACCTAGAGGGACATAGTAAGATTAGGAGAAAATGAATTTGACCTTTGATTGTTCCAAAAGGATCTTGATGTAGATGAAAGAAGTTGTGCCACGAAATAACAAAATCACCGCACCTGGAACTCTAGAAAATAATATCCTTTCTTCTCAAGGTAGATACACATGTTTTATTAGACTTGGAAAACAATGCAAAATAAAGCATTGATTAGTCTCACAATGAGCTTTGATTGAAAAATGTAAATATTATTCATAAAAAACAGTGAATCAATTGGAAGACTGTAAAGAAACCCAGTGGGTTTTTTTAAAAGTTAGTTGATTGAAGAGGAATATAACACAGTGTTGAGATTCAATGAAAGAGGAATTTCCCGTCTTTGAGAACTTTTTTTTTTTTTTTTTTTTACATTAGTAGGGATGAAACCCAGGGACATTTTACCTCCAAGCTACATTCTCAGACTTACTATTTTATTCTTTATTTAAGAAATAGGGTCTCACTGAGTTGCAAAGGGATTCACTAAGTAGCTGAGGCTGTCCATGAACCACAATCTTCCTGTTTCAACCTCCCAAATGCTGGGATTACAAACATGCACCACCACAACCTCTGAGAACTTGATTCACTTACGTGTTAATTCAAACATGCATTGTATGCTAAGTGCCAAGATTACAAATATGAATGAGAAATAGCATATGTTTTAAAGTGGATTTGTTTAGTGAGAGCTGCAAGTGAACAAAAATTATATTTGATACATGTAATGGGGAGAATTACAGTATTCTGAGTAACATGGAAACAGAAGTGAAAAAATACAGGGCTTGCTATACACAGAAAATGATATGGGTTGATTCAAAATCTCTGCTGATTTTTATACTAAGATAATTCTGACTTCATAAAATGAGCTGGAAGAATTTATTCTTATGGTTTCTGGTAAAAAAAAATCATACAGAATTGAAATTAATTATTCCTTAAATGTTTAGTAGAAATTTCCCATGAAGTTACCTTAGATTAGCTTAGCTTCAAGGGATGATTTTTTTAACTTTAAATTGGACTTATTTAGTAGACATAAAATTACTCAATGAACTCAACTAATTTATTTCTCTTGCAATTAGTTTATATCTTGGAAAGAATATGTCCATTTTATTTTTAATTTTATTGGTGTACTGTATTCATACATCATAGTAGGATACATACTTTTGTAGACATACATGCACACTTTTCCCAGTCAGCCCCCACCCAATCCCCACCCCATTCTCTCCCTATCCCACCCTCCCATGCTTGGCTTAGTAGTTGACATCTAGTATTATGGCAATTTATCTAAAATTAAAAATGATAATATCACATAACAGTTTCATTTGTCTGATACCAAGCTTTTGATGACTTAAAGATAACATTTCAATATTTCTTTTTGCTTTCTGTCTTACCAGAGAATATTTTTTTTTTCTATTTTTTAGGTGAAACTATCATATATTTATATATTTATTTTTCAGAAAAAAATCTATCCTAATATGGAATATGGACTCTAGGTACCCAAAATGATCTTGAAAAAGAACAAAGCTAGAAGATATATATTTTCTGATTTCAAACCATATAAAGCTACAATAATTGAAACAGTGTAGTACTGTTCTAAAGGCAGATATATAAACCACTGGAGTTAAATAAAAGCCTAGAGCTAAATTCTTCCCTATATTGTCAAGTTATTTTTGACAAGGTTTCCATGAACATTTGGTGGTGGAAATATTAATCTTTTAACTAAATATTGTTAAAAAAATAACAATTACATGGAAAAGATTAAAATTGGACCCTTACCTAATCCCATATACAAATATTAACTCAAAATAGATAATAGACCTAAATATAAATCTTAAGACTATAAACTTTTAGGAGAAAATCTGGGTCATTAAACCTCACAACATTGAAATTGGCAGTGATTTCTTGGTTATGATTTCAATAGCACAGGCAACAGAAGAGTATACAAACTCCCTAAAAAATAAAAAAAAAATATTGTATATCCAAAGACAATGTAAACAGAGTTAACATTGAGTTACTAATAAAATGGGATAAAATATTTCCAAATGCTATATCTGAAGGTATATTAATATTCCAACTAGAAATCCTAGAAATTAACAACAATTAAGGCAAACAATACCCTTTAGAGATAGGTAATAGACTAACATAAATAATGAATCTCCACAGATAACCAATCTTAGTTGTCTGTTGGATGGAAAATCTTGTTTCTCTAGTTCTGATGTGTGTTACCTATTTCTTCTTTGTAGTTAATCTCTTTGAGTATTTTCTCTAGTGCTGGTTTTGAAGACATAAATTCCTTCAGTTTCTGTTTGTCATGGAAGCTTCTTATTTCTCCATCTAATTTGATAGAAAGTTTTGCTGGGTAGGAAATTTTTGGCTGGAAGTTGTTTTCTTTCAAAATTGGGAATATGTTACTCCAAGCCCTTCTGGCTCTCATAACTTGGTTTGGGAAGTCTGGAGTGATTTTAATTGGTGTGCCTCTGAATGTCACTTGGCCCTTTGCTTTTCTTGCCTTTAAGATTCTCTGCTTGGCTTCCACATTGGTCATTTTGACAATTATGTGGCGTGGGGATCCTCTTCTCCAATCCTGTCTAAAGGGAGTTCTATAAGTTTCCTGGACCTGTGTATCGACCTCTTGCTCTATGTCTGGAAAATTTTCTGCTATTACTTCCTTGAAGAGATTGTTTATCCCTTTGGTTTCACTTTCTTTTCCCTCCTCTATTCCAAATATTCTTAGGTTAGCTCTCTTAAAATGGGCCCATATTTCTTCAATATAAGATTCCTGCTGTCGGATATTTTTTTCTAGATTAGAAACTATGTGTTTATTTTTGGTTTGCTCATCTTCTAAGAGTGAGATTCTGTTCTCCATGTGTTCTCATCGGTTGTTTGTGCTTTGAATTGAGGCCTTTACTTCATTAATTGCATCCTTTATCTCTTTTTGGCTCTCTCTGAGTTCTTTTCGAAGCACCTCTATTATTTCTACAGTTATTTTCCTGATTTGATCTTCTAGAAATCTCTGATTTGCAGTTTTATCGGGTTCTGATGTTGTGGGGTTGTGGGCATTTATTGCTCCAGTATTATTCCTCTTTCCCATGATTTCGGAAGTTTGTGCCTTCTCTGGGTTCTTCCCTTGGGTCACTATGACTTCACTTAAGGTGTTCTGGAGCTCGAGTCAGTAGTATCTCAGACCCCACTACTCCTTTACTGGGTTGTATCACAGAGTCTCCGACCCAGAGAGTCGATAGAGGCTGCTTTAGACTGTGGGGGGTGCCAGGTTGCACGTTCTCCTATGGTGTGATATCTCTGCCACTGCCCCTCCCCCACTGGGTCAAGTCCCAGGGAGTACAGTACTGGGATTTCTCCTCTGTGGCCCTCAATTTGACTCACTGTTCTTGAGTACGCAGATGTAACTGTACTGGCCTCGCTGAATTCGGTGCTGCTGCTGCCGGTGGCAATATGGCGCCGCTGCTATGCCCTCGGCTGTGGGGCTAGTGTTTTTCTTCTTGGTTTTGATTTCCACTCTGAATCCCTGCAGCGTGTGCTGAGCTCGGCCACTGGGAGCTTTAGATGCTCTCTGCGCGGAGAAATCCCGCCTGGCTCTTCCACAGTGGCTCACCTCAGCTTGCTGTAGCCGTCTCATGAATTCGCCGGTGCCGCCGGCAGTATGGCGCTGCTGCCGCGTCTGCCGCGTCCTCGGGCGTGAGGCCGGTTATCTCCTCTGTGGCTCTGTTCTCAGTCCGCTTTCTCTCTGGAGACTGGTGATTTTTTGTTTCACTGGTGATGGTGTTTTCTGGCCATGAAAGGCGCTGATTTTGTGGTAATGGAGATTTGTTGTTAGCGGGGCTCTTAAGCCCCGCTTTTCTCGGTTGCCATCTTCCCAGAAGTCCCTCAGAATATGTCCATTTTAACTAAATTTTCAAAATTATTAGGACAAAGACTTTTACTTTGTCTTCTATTATATTTTAATGTTTATGGGATTTATAGTGATGTCTCTTTTATATATGATATTGTCCATTTGTGTATGATGTTTTTGTTATGCTGGTTAGAATATAATCAATTTTATTGAATATTTTCAAGTTCTTTGTGATATAATCTGTAGTCAGCACAAATTTTCTTCAAATCAATGGTTTAAAGCTTTTTTAAAAATTAAGTTTTTAACTGATACAGAAAAAAACCCAAATTATACATACCAATGGATTTCCATGTGCTGTTTTGACATATATATTGGGTGATGTTTAAATAGGTCAAACATACCTTTCTGCTTAAACATCCATCATTTATATATGATGAAACCACTCAAGAACATTTCTTCCAGTGTTTTGAAACACAGAGGACATAACTGTTATCTGTAGTCATCCTACAACTCAGTAGCACATGAGAATTTCTTGCTCTTTTCTGTGATTTAGCACGCACTAATCAACCACTCCTTATCCTTTCTTCCTCAGCCTATAGCAATCACCATGATTTTATTTATAGAACTTAAATCCATTAAAAAATAAATCTTCTTTCCTATGAATTACATGGTCAGTCATTTAGATTATAGCTGTAAGAATGCTGACTGAACCATGCTGTTTTTTTTTCTTCAAGGCCTCATTAATTATTGAGAAAGGAGTGTCAAAATATTCAACTAAAATTGTGGCTTTTTCCAATCTTTAAACTTATATTTTCACACATTTTGTAAATTTTGCTCCTCTGCTATTGAATGCCCACACATTTGGAGTTTTTACATCACCTTGATGAATGGCTCCCTCTATTAGGTTTAGCTTTTCCTTTTTATCCTTGGTTGTATTCTTGTTCTGAAGTCTAGTTAGATTGATATATACACTTTCTCTTGATAACTGTTTCATGATGGACCTCTTTCTATCCTTTCATTTGCACACACATGTGATTGTGTGAGTGTATAAATGTACAGTGAGAGTGTTAAACTTAACAAACACACTGTTACATTTACAGAATTTCTATCTACTGGAGACTTTTTTATTAAATGCAATCTGAAAACCCCTGAATTTAAGTTTGAATGCTTAGATTGTTTGCATTGCAAGTACTAATTGTTATAGTTATAGTTAGATTTGAATTTATGCACTTAACTTTCTATCTGTCCCATCTGTTATTTTTTATTCTCTTTTAATCCTCTCCTTTTTTTTTTTTCCTTTTTTTGTGTGTGTTTCTGAAGATTGAACTCAGGAGCATTCTACTCCAAATATACCATTCATTTTTTATTTTTTGTTTTAAGACAGTGGCTCTCTAGGTCTTTAAATATAATAAAAATTAGTCAATGCTAAATTTTTTTTGGTCTATCAAAAATAAACTGAATTATGATTTTTTTCTCTTGATTATGCCATAATGGAATTTCTTCTTCCTTCCTTCCTTCCTTCCTTCCTTCCTTCCTTCCTTCCTTCCTTTCTTTTTTACTTAATTTCATTTTTTTTTGCAATACTGAGGATTGAAACTCTGGAGCATTTTACCTTTGAGCTACACTCCCAGCTGTATTTTATTTATTTTATTTTTAAACAGGGCCTTTCTAAATTGCAGAGGCTGGCTTCAAACCCATGATTCTCCTGTCTCAGACTCCAGGTACTGGAATTACAGCTGCACAACAATATGCCCATTTTATCCTGCCATTTCTTGAGCCTTTATTTTGATTTCAATTTGTACAATGTGTGAACCACACATTGTGATTTTTCAGAGTTTCAAGGTGATATCAGAAACATACAATACCTTATCTCCTGCTCTCCTTCTCCTGAATGACTAGGATCCATTGGAAATCTTAATTTTCTTCTTTGATGATGCTTATAGTATATCATTACCAACATGATTTGCATGATGATTTAAGAATATAATGCACTAATAAAAGCACAGTAAATAAATAAAATAACAGACATGAAAAAATAAAAAGTAAAAACCCGTGGATTTCAAAGGAAAAAAAGAATAGAAATATATTTGGCTTTGTAATGTTTTATTCGAGATACAAATTCCATGAATCTATTCATTCTAAATAAAGAAACTAGAGACGGAACTATGGCTATATCAGAACTCTGAGAAAATCTGTCAAAAGAGTGCGAGAATATCAAAGAACACATAGAAAGTGTCCTTGTCAAAGTGCCCCTGAGGTCTGTCCTTGAAACCATGAGGTTATTTTCTGAATCTCAAGGCTTAGATTGGGCTAGTTTCTTCCTAGGCCTAGAAATAGCAAGTTTCTGTGTCTTCCAAGCAGATGGAAACAGTATTTTTGCTCCAGGGCCGTGGGTTTAAATCTCAAGAGATATTTGAATAAATAATATGTATAACATCTAACCCTCTGAATAACTAGAGGAAATTCCTGCTCAGAATCAGCCCCTGAAAGATATATCACTCCATCTGGTTCTTCAGGATGCACTTTCTTTCCATGAAAGCTTATATGTGTCACTGGTGAGTTGCATCTGCTGCATTGGCTACTGATTATCAATATGAATCCCTGCTTCTTCAGAAAAAAGTTGTTTGCATTCTATTTCTTTTCATATTAAACCAATGGGACCTCATCAAATGCCATGTGGTTCTTCTTTCTTTTTGTGTCACAGTCCTAGTTTCCAAAATTATTTAGTGTAAAAGCCACATTTGTTTGTTTGCTTTTTCTCTTTTATGGGCATGGACCTAGAGGCATTCTACCTCGGAGCTATACCCCTAGCCCTATTTTATTATTTTATTTTATTTTGAAACAGGGACTCACTAAGTAGCAGAGAACATGAACCTGCAATCTTCCTGTTTTGTCCTCCCAAGTACTGGCATTAAAAACTTGTGCCACCATGGTTGGCTCAATTGCTTAATCTTTAAACAATCACTCTACAAATTTTTTTTTAATTCCAATATTAGGTTCTTCTAATTGCTGAAATACCAGGCCCCAAATTATTTCTTGGAAGAATGGAAGAGAAACTTATCTACTTGGACAAGTATAATAAGGTTATGCATACAGATCAGACAATGGACAACAGGGATACAGGTTGGAGGAACAAAAATTAAAAGATCTTGCTAAAAATGGGATGTAAACTTCTAATTGTTTTCAAAGTTCATTATTTAAAAAATGACTGATAGAAAATCAAGCTCAGCATTTTCCAACATATATACAAACATGAAGAGAATTCTGCTAAATATCTGGTGGTGTCTTATTTCTTAGCTCATAAATACCCATTTTTCACCTGTTCTGTTACCATCTTGGAACAGTAACTCTTCTGAGACACAGTTCAAGTGTGTGTTAACATAGAATATTATAGAACTTTCTTTAGTAATTAAACAGGTAGCCCATTAAAGGATTAGTCCATTAAATATCAGTTTGAAGCTTAAGGAAAGGTAAATATATATCTTTGGGGCTTGTAATTGAGTGGCTGCTGCCTTGAAATATATTATAATTTTATCTTGGAACCTTCTTTTGGAAGCAAAGTCTGGTAGTACTGTGAGGTATGAGCCTATATCTTGCCTCCATCTTCCTCTTACCTCCATCTGCCCTCTCCAGACAGAAGAATTCTCAGCTGCCTAAAGACTGAAGAATTTTTCTCAGACTGAAGAATTCTCGAGCATATCAGGATTTAAAAATGAAGAGACGTGTCTGAACCTAGTGGCTTGCCAGCCTGGCCTCCCTTTTCCCACCTGGTACTCTGGCTACTTCCTGTCCCAGTCAATAGCAATTAAGGTTAGAGATACACACGCCACAGTCTCAAGAGAAGGCATGAGGAATGGTGGTTGACTGTCCTTGTCTTGGGCTGGCAGCTCAGTGTGAATAATGAATGGGTAGAGAACCTACTATCTGCTCCCAGTAGAGGGACAAAGAGAATTGATGCTCAGGTTGTAATACCTTTGGTAATAACCCACACACAACAGGCTGGGGAGATGGGCCGGTGGGAATGAGAGCCACCTGGCTGGACCTCCCCATAGGTTGCCTGGCAGGTGCAAGGTTGGTAGCTCAGGCAGGTTATAGGCAAAGAAAATGAGCACACAGCCTTACAAAGCAGGAGGATCTCCAGACTTGAGGAGTATCTGGGTTGCCTGATTTATACCTGGGAGCATTTTCTTTAACTCCTTCCAGCCTCCCTTTTTCTACCCTGTATTTTTCTCTCCTGCCAGCTCCAGATAACTCTCTGGGAATAAGCCATGAAATACTAATTGTATCATATCAAGGTTTCAGCAAGTTAAATGTTCTGGTGTTTGCCATTCAAAGAAGCATTGCACAATAGAGAGGTGGGTAGAAACTGGGCTCAGCAGCACACACCTATAATTCCCAGTACATGGGAGGCTAAGACAGGAGGATTGTAGAGCAGAGGTCAGCCTCAGACACTTAGCAAGACCCTTAGCAACTTAGTGAGAACTTATAAATGAAAAGTAAAGAGGGCAAGGAGTGAAGCCTGGATGTAGTATGCCCCTGGGTTTATCTCCCAGTACTAGAAAAAAAATAAGACATATAATCATTTGAAGTTTTATTTTGTCTTTACTTAGAATTAGATAGCAAATACAAGATAGCATCACAAAACATGAGAGACAGACCACAAAAGAAAGGAAAAGTCTTTGTATTTGAATGTTCCTAGTGGCATTTTTTCCTTGATGTTTGAACAAGTGGTCCAGCATTTTCATTTTGTATTGGGCCCTGCAAGATATGTAACAGGTCTCAAGGAAGAAGTTGCGTTAAATAAAACCGTAGGATGTGAATAAGTGACCCCATGATGCGGTTTCTTCTAATGTGAAGCTCCTGTGGGAAATTCCTGGTGTCTTAAGTTGCTGTTTAGTTGTCCAGATCTCTTTAAAAATCACAACAACCTACAGCCAGCTTCACCAAGCCACCTCTGAAGCCTTTCTGACTTTGAATTGGAGCCAGCTCTACACGAAAGGCTTACATTTCTTCTTTAACTATAATGCTAAAATAAAACATATGAGGTCTAAAAAGAATTGCTGAATGGGTTTATCAGATCCTCACAGCAGTGGGAAGTCACAAAGAAAGACAAAACCATCTTTTGCTTCATACTTGCCTTTGAAATTCCATCCCTCCAGTTCCTCTGTGCTTCTTTTGCAAAGGGCAGACTTTATTTCTGCCAAAATCTTTGCGACAGAGCCAGTGGAATTTATCTCAAGGTTGGCAGCCAATATACATTATCCACAGGTTTCTGGCTAAACTATTAAAATTAATCAGGTGTCAAACTTTCATTTTAGCAGCTCTAATAAACAAGGAGACCGATTCCTGAGGGGGTGGAAATGTCAGTAAATATAGCAGGTTTAAAAGGAGGAAATTCTTCAAAATGTCTGAGGATGTACTCAAGTTTTAGTCAAATGGACCTAAACTACATTTCCAGTATAGGCAAAACCATTCATTTTTACTGAGGCATTTTTCAATGCTAGAGGAATCAAGTCCATTCTAACACGGGGTTTCAAGCAAATGTCCAGGTGCCATTTGTGGGGTAGTAATGGAAAACAGTGCCTACATATACTATTTTTCTTGTGGACACCAAAAATAATCCTGTAATGGGGATTTCAAGGAATAGGCCTGAATTCAGACTTTTAGCGATACATGGGGCAAGAAAAGATATGCTTACATGTCCCTTATATTTTCTAATAGTCGTGCAATTAAGAAGATACACATTGAGCTGGGCACGGTGTTGTGTGCCTGTAATCCCAGTACTTGGGAAGCTGAGGTTTACGCACAGCTTTGCAGCCAGCCTCAACAACCTAGGCCCTCTGCAACTTATTGCCACCCTAAATAAAAAATAAAAAAATTAAATAGGTCTGAGGTGGTAGGTCGGAGATAGATGCCCCTGGATTCAATACATATAACTCATTCTGAGCAAAAGTGGCATGCATTACTACTTCAAGACTAAAGATTAGAAGAGCAGCATGAACTTCCCGGCTCCTCTTCTCCTCTTGCAGTGACACAGCTCTGCAGATGGGGCAGCTTTTCTCAGTATTGATCCTTCGGGACCACATGGATCCCGCGCCTTGATAATCTGGTGGGTCATGCAGCCTGTGAAGGAAATAAACATTTGCTGCAGTAAGATACTGGCATAGAGAACTTCATTAATAATGCCGCACATCTAGCCTGCCTTGGCTAATAAGAAAATTAGTACCAACAGTGTGATGGGGTCACAAAAAACACTAAACATAGTAGAAAGCAAAGACACTAGGAAAGAAAAAAAGGGCTGGGAAGAGAATTCCTTGTTATACAGGGCAAAACAATTGGTCAACCTGTCCGTACTTGATAAAGCACAGCTTTAAAGGGAAGTGATAAAAAACTAAATGAAGGTAGTGTATGTTTGTGGGTATTTTTGGCATTTAGTTTAGAATCACAGAAAGAGAGAGATTAGAAAGAATTGCCTAGTTGCAAGTGAAAATGGAAGAGAATAGAAAAATTCCAGAGGTGTACAATCTAGTAATATTGAAAACATAAATTTGAATGACAATAGAAGCCTTTGGGAAGATTAGATTAAGGACATGGACTCAAAGCAATTATTAAAATCCTTCCATGAATTATGTACCACATCACAATTGTCACATTAAGGGTATGTTGTTGAGAAAGCTCAATCGTTAATTAAATGTCTCAGAGCAAAGGACATATTATGAAGATTTTATCTCTTAATTCAGGATTCAGAAACACCTCTTTAGCCGGGCATGGTGGCGCACGCTTGTAATCCCCGTGCTTGGGAGGCTGAGACAGGAGGATTGCACAGGTTCGAAGCCAGCCTCAGCTACGTAGTGAGGCACTCAGCAACTTAGTGAGAACCTGTTTCCAAATAAAATATAAAATAGGTCTGGGAGTATAGCCCAGAGATAGAAAGCCTCTGGGTTCCACTCCCAGTACCACCAAAAAAAAAAAAAAAAAAGAAAAGAAACAGCTCTTTTTTTTGTGGTACTGGAAACTGAATCCAGGGGTGTTCTACCTCTGATCTACACCCTCAGCCCTATTTTGTATTTTGTATTTTGAAACCAGATTTTACCAAGTTGATGAGGCTCTTGCTCCATTGCTGAGGATGGCTTCGAACCTGTGATCTTCTTTCCTCAGTCTCCTAAATACGGGGATTACAAGTGTTGCCACCATGTCCAGCTTGGAAAACTCCTCATCATGGCTGTTTTCATACTGTATTTCTAAATTAAATTGGAATTTATCAATGATAGGTACTACTAACAGGCATGTAATATTTGCTTTCTAGAAAACAATTTGCCAATAATTATATATATATATATATATGTATGTATTTTGAAAGTATGTATATATAGTGTATATATATGCTTTTTAAAGTATATATACATTTATTTTTATACTTTAAAAAGTATATATATATATAAATTTATATATTAAAAATGTGTATTATATATATATACTTAAAATGTACACACACACACACACACACACACACACACACACACACACATATATATATATATATATATATATATATACTTTAAAGAATGTAATGAATATCTTTGGATCAATCTATTTTTAGGAACTTGTTTATTGGTCACAATCAAGGATTTGTACATTATTATTTTTATTGTACCATTGTTTATAATGAGAAAAAGCTCATACAGTTTAAATTGTCAATAGAGAAATGGTGTAAGCATTTGAGGGGATATTAAAATTGTTTTCACAAAATATTTGAAGATATATAGTAATAAGCATATATAGTATAGTATATATACTATAGTATAGTAATAAGTATATATAGTATAAGATATATAGTAATAAGTAATAAGATATATAGATGCAATATAATATTACAGGAAAATAGTTGGATATTTTAGGTACTTTAATCCAATTTTTTTTTGTTTGTATGCATGTACTTTTTGTTGTTGGTGGTGGTGGTGGTGGTGGTTTTTTTTTTTTTTTTTTTTTTTCTGGAAACCCTTCTACCTCCGGGCTACACTCCCAGACCTATTTTATACTTTTTTATTTGGAAACAGAGTCTCTTAAGCCAGCACGGCTGGCTTCAAACCTGTGATATCCTCCTGTCTCCACCTCCCAAGCGCGGGGATTACAAAAGTGCACCACCATGCCCGGTGTGCATGTACTTTTTAAAGTACACATTTATGAAAATATAGAAGAAAGAATTTTTTGTTGTTGTTTTTGCTGTAATGGAAAGCCTGAGCTGAACTAATTTCCGAAGGAAAGGGGTTTATTTAAGTCATGACTGGGGAAGCTGGGGAGTTGGCGAGCAGGGTCCTGGCACCTGCTCTGCTTCTTTGAGGTCTTTGTGCTGCTTTGGATTATGGAGGAACACAGAAGGGTAAAGGATATGTGCAGAAGAAATAGAACAGGAGAGGTGTAGTTGCTTTATAATAGCTCAGTCTTATGTTAATTAACCCAGTCTGGCAAGAGTGAGAACTCACTCATGGGGAAAGGCATTAATCCATTCACGAGGGCTCCTCCATTCCCCTAAAGACCCAAATGCCTTCACTGGGCTCAGACTCCCATCAATACCACATTCAAGAATTCAGGTTCCAGCATGTAAGCTTTGGGACTGCACACTCAAACCTCAGCAGAAATATAAGAAAATATTGTAGGATGTACCTATTCAGGGCTGCACTGTGCCTCTGAAATTCAGATGTTGAAGTACTCACCTTTAGCACCTCATAATATGACTTTATTTTGAGATAAGGTCTCCAGGGAGGCAATTAATTTCAAATAAGGTCATTGGGGTGGCCTTTAATGCAGTGTGACATGCGTCTTTATAAGAATGGAGATTAGGCTGGGTGTGGTGGCACAGGCTTGTAATTCCTGTGCTTGGGAGGCAGAGACAGGTGGATCACGCTGGTTAGGAGCCAGCCTCGCAGGCTTAAGAGACCCTGTTTCCAAATAAAAAAATATAAAAATAGGTCTGGGAGTGTAGCCTGGAGGTAGAAGGGCTTCCAGGAACCCCAGTACCACCACCAAAAAAAAAAAAAAAAGGAGATTAGGACAAAGAGAAAAGTCCTTTGAGGACACAGGGAGAAGGTGGCCATCCATAAGTCAATGGGAGAGACCTCAGAAAAAATAACCCTGCTCATACCTGTCCAGGATTTCAAGGCCCCAGAATGGTGAAGAAATCAGTTCTCTTGCTTCAGCTGCTAAGGCTGGGGTGTTTTATACTTAATTATGGCAGCCCCAGAAAACTGATAAGAGTACCTCTAAAAGGTGGAATTCTGAGCGATTTTCTTTTTTTTTTATATATACATTTTTATGTAGCCACTAGGGTTTGTTTGTTTGTTTATTGGTTTTGTACTGAGGATTGAACCCAGGAGCATTCTGCCTCTGAGCTGTACCCTTAGCCCTTTTTTATAATTTATTTTGAAACAGGATCTCACTAAGTTGCTGAGATTGGCCTTGAACCTGAGATCTTCCTTAGTCTTCCAAGTACTGGAATACAGGGACATCCTGTTTGGTTGGGGGAACTGTTCTGGAGACCCTTTTAGTCTCCTGGAAACTGTTCCAGTAGCCGTGGGTTCTTGTTCTGAATTAGGTGTAGATAAAACACTAGTCCAAACTTTTTCTGAAAGCTTAAATGAGTTTATTATTAAAAAGATGGAAATACAGAAGATAGTTTACAGGCTTATACTATACCCGGGATAGTATGGGGAGGGGGGGGGGGGGATCTTGAAAAAAAGTCACCGGAGTTCAAAACACAAAACAGTTTTTTAGATACATAGTCCCCCATCTTGCTCTACTACATAATCCTTTGACCTAGGTATAAGTCTTCCCCTTAACCCCATGCAAGCCCCTTTTGTCTTACTGCAGGAATATGCCTAGGTTTTTTTGTTAAGACCAGAATGACCCACAAGGTCAGGGGCCACATGGTATCTGCTCCTCTTTCACAAAGGCCAGTACCCTCCTCCCACACTCTTGGGAAATTCTTAGCTTCTTGCTAGATGTCATTTATTATGCAAACCTGCTTTTTAGAATGTGAAGGTCCTAGGTCCAACTCCTATATCCACTTGCTAATTACTTTTAGTGAGGGTACTTTGCATTATAACAGCCATCTGAGAGCCTGGCAGTAACCAGGCCCTAATTGCTTTTCTTTTTACAGATTTGAACTTCACTTTCAATAAAATTTTTGATATATATTAATATCAAAACTTTTTTTTCGAATATTTTTAGGCCGTTTTGGTGCCACTTAAGTACTGGGTCCAGGCACTATTTTTCCAGAGGAATGAATCTTTCTTTCTTTCTTTCTTTCTTTCTTTCTTTCTTTCTTTCTTTCTCTCTCTCTCTCTCTCTCTTTCTTTCTTTCTTTCTTCCTTCCTTCCTTTCTTCCTTTCTTTTTTTCTTTTTCTTTCTTTTCTCCTTACAGATTTTAGGGTCCAGGTCATACCTTTGTAAGTAGTAATCTACAGATGTGTCTCCCCCACTTGACTGTGAACCCTTAAAAGACAACAATTTTGTTTAAATAAACCTTGCATCTCCTGTGCCTCCCATTCACATTGGCGTAAGTTGGACAGAACTATATGCTTGTGGAACAGTATTCAGATGGCCTTACTTTAAAATGGGCAGCCTGTTCTCTGTCATGACAGGCGTAGTTTGCTCTGTTACTCTGGTGAAGATTTCTGAATGTTTCCATCACCTCTGAAAATCATTGTTTCTGAATGCTAGCTGGATATTTCTCTTCATAGAGAAAATTCAATCTTCTATTCTTCTGGCTTCTTAACAGTGCTTTTGCTTTAACTTTCCACCAGCAATACCTCTGCTCCCAGGACTCTTTATCATCTTCCTCAACTACTACTTTGCTTCACACAGAAACACATTCAGTTTTTGTCCACACATGGGGTCAAAGGATAGGTCAGAAATACTTTTGAGCTCAATAATAAGGAACATTATAAAACAACACTGACTTATACTACAGTCTAGGGGAGAGTTTGGGGGGGAAACAGAAGGTCAAAGAATGAGTCCACTTGTTTATTTGGTGAAAAAGAGGGAAGTGGATAATAAAAGAAACAAGGAGAACAGGCGTCAATAACTACCTCTCTTCCTCATTTTAGGAAATAAATTTGTTGAATTTTGTTAGAAGGGACGGGAAAGCCATGGTGGTTTAGGATCAATGCTGATTCTCTGTCCCTTAAGTTTGTCCTTGAGAATATCATTATTTTAAGACCCCAATAGGTCTTTATAGCTACTATCTAAATTCAAGGCACTTTGCATAGACTATTCTTAATCCAAAACTATTCCTGAGCCGGGCATGGTGGCGCCCGCTTGTAATCCCAGCATTTGGGAGGCTGAGACAGGAGGATCTTGGTTTCACAAACAGCTTTGGCTTCTTAATGAGACCCTTTGCAACTCTGTAAGACCCTGTTTCAAAATGAAGAATAAAAACAGGGCTGGGGGTGTAGCTCGTAGGTACAATGGCCCTGCTTCTGGGTTCCATCCCTGATTCCCTGATACCGCAAAATAAACAAACAAACAAAGAAAGAAACAAATAAAGCATTTCTGAAAACTAAGAATGTTAAAGAAACTGTTTCCTAAGAGTTAACAAGCTTACCTAGTATCAAAGGAAATATTTTAGTAAGCATTTGTCTTATTCAGAGTTCCTCAGATATTCCAAAGGACAGGTTCTAACAAAAAGAAATCACATTCAGTGGAGATCTAACACAACATACATTTTATATACACACTCTCATTACATTTGTCCAATATCACTAATACGTAGGAATTAGCCCCATGATTTTATATGGCAGAAACTTGAATATCATGAAAATGGAGTAACCTGCTAGATGAATACAGACTGAAATTTAAAACTATTTCCATCTAATTCAGAGCGAAGAAACCATAAGCTTTTTAGAAAGCCTATATTATGAATGTCTTCTTTCTACCTTGTCCTTCTTAATCTTACCTGGTTTAAAGCCAACCTGAATGATATATCTTGATTGCCACAAAGACACGTTCCTGAAGATAGAAAGTGTTTCCAACAAACCAAACCCTTCAAGGAGTAGGGGAAGAGGGAGAGGGAGAGGGAGAGGGAGAAAGAGATGAATATGAATTGGGGTAAGCAAGTACTTTTTGTAAATCCTGTATTTGACCCTGAACTTGGAGCTTCTTCTGTTTTCATTTCTCTTATGCACTTTCTCTGTATTTATTTTTATCTTGGGCTTTTTCTTTGCTCTGCTTTTTCCATTAATCTAATTTCCCTGATCACTGGTTTCTGTGAACGTTTTTGGTCCAATAATCTCTTACAGTCTCATTACTTTATACTCTTATTACTTTTCTTATGCCCTTTGGTCACCTCAGTGAGATGTTAAGAAGTAAACAAACATCCTCAGTCTCCTGTTCTGAACCAGGTATCATCTGTGTCTGTGCCTTTGTTAAGTGTAACCTTGATTCCTGACTTCTTGTCATAAGTGCCGGAGCCAGCCGGCAAAAGTACGGGTTCCAAAGAGAGGAGTGAGGATGAAATAATATAACTCTTAAGAATTAAATTCCAAATATGATTTATTCTTAAGCATGGAAGGATCACCAGTCAACTCCCGGGTCGGGTCGATATCTCTACTGGCCGATCCTGGGGCTTCTTCTCTAGTGGTATTTATAGTTTTTTGCTTTAAGTTACCCTGGAGGGAAAAATTCCAATGTCCGGGCAGGTCAAACAATACCCTGATGCAACACAAACCTAGTCTTAGCTCAGACAGAACAATATCATCATTAGCATTAGTAACCTTGAAGCTTTCAAGGCCCCAAACCATGTTGACTCTGGGAGAGGACAGTCAGAAGTATGTTTTTAGTAAAGATAAGGGGAAAACCTTAATGGCTCCCCACACATAAGTCTTCCTTGTGCTCATTTGTGAAAAGAATAGAGTAACAAAATTTAGGTAAACTCTTCTTAGATTTTGAGTCCAGCCCCTATTTGAATATCAAGGCAAATTACACTGACTCCCGGTGGCCTTCATGACACAGGTATCTTTGAATTAATGATGAGGGGAAAGCATAATTCCAAGAAGTTAACTGATAATATGTGTTTTGAATATTGAACTGATATCATGCTACTCAATGCTCAGGTAAGTAAACTAGGCAAATGTCATTATCAGTCTTATTTTCTTATGAAAAAATTTAAAAAGCAATGTAAGTTTCATTTTCTTATGAGAAAATTTAAGAAAGTTGTCCCAGGTCATCCAGCTAGGAAGGGGAAGCTAGGATTTGTATACCTGCATATATAAATCCACTGTGTAAGCTTTTAAATTCTAAAAACACTGCCATCAAAGAGCTTAGATTGTCTTTTCTTTTTCCCACATTTCCCCTAAATTTTTCTGTGTCCTTCTCCTTACTAAGTTTGTATTCTCAGAAGTACTGACTCAACGTAGTGAGACTATCAGCAACCTAGTGAGACCCTGTTTCAAAACAAGAAATAAAAAGAGCTGGGGAATACCTTAAAAATAAAATGTCCCTGGGTTTAATCCCCAGCACCACAAAACAAAATAAAACAAAACAAAACAAAACAGTAAGCCGGTGCTTCAGAAAAGGACATCAGTATTTGGACTTAAGGATATTGGTGATTAAGAAAATGGAATAAAAGAGCAATTGATCTGATAGCCAAACAGAAAGATCCATAAGAGGGCAAATCATCATCCTGGGAACTATTACATCAACTGGCTTGCAGAGATAATTTGACTTATATTAGGGGTCATGAGTTAAGGAAATACATATCAGGGTTATTCCAAGGGTCAAATACAAGCATTACTTGGATGCAGAAGAGCTTTCTAGTGCAGCTACCATTTGCTAATACTGTTCATGATTAAAGTGACCCGTCTCCATCTTATAAGATGTTATCACACTGTGAAAATTCTACTTTCTCTTTAAAACCCAGGCAGATATTTATTGCCTTCCCTTTTTAGTCGTATAAAAGAATTATGCAGAAACTAGCAGGAGTTGGTTAATTATTCAAATGTGCTTATTATACATAAGCAGCATGTTTGTTCTGTCCCTATTTGTGCATATATATTTATTGTTTATGAGCCTACTTCCCGTCGGTGAAGATAAGAGAATAGAATTAGCACATCTGCCCCATTTGTTGTGACAAAATATGAACTTAAGATCCATATGCTGATTTAGAGAAGCGTATTCCTAGGAGTCCATGGTAAGCCTGATGGAATAAAATTTCAGTAATAAATACAGTGGTGGGAATCTGCATTAGAAAGCAGCACTAAGGAAAAATGACATGAAAGAGTATTACAGATGCTTTTTAGAGTGAAATTGAACAGAAATAGAGACATCCCTAGAGAGGTGCAGGGTTGGGACAAATCACTCGTGGGAAGGGCACAGAAAGAGACAGAATAAGGATGCTGCTTCTTCCTGCCAGGTTTTGGAAATGTTTGAGAGCCAGCGCCTTGAAGGAATCATGTGAAGGGCATTGAAGGTAGTAGTGAGGGGAGTGGAAATGAGAAAATGTAAGCTTTGCTTTATAGGCAACAGACTCGAAGCTTTGCATAGCTTTGAAGAGAGGAAGGAAAGGGGTCAAGCTTAAATGTGTTGCAGCTAATTGTGTTTGCTAATTGCTTTCCTCTCTGCTAATGCTTCCTCACCCAGGGCCATAGAAATGTCTAAGGAGAGATTGTGGATGCTTTCAGAGGTGGCCAGGAGGAGCGCCCTGTGTGGCTGGGCTCTTTGCCATCTTATAGGGAACATATAAAGCAGGAACAGGTGCCATGTGCCCTGAGTTCTTTCTGTTCAGATATAATTAGCTATAGGAGTGATGATGTCTTTAAATTTTATTTTTTTAAGAGAAAATTAAGTTTTGTTTGTGGAACTGGAGACCGAACCCAGAGGCATCCTACCTCTGACTTATACTCCCAGCTCTATATTATTTTTTATTTTTTATTTTTGCTGGTACTGGGGTTCCTGGAAGCCCTTCTACCTCCAGGCTACACTCTCAGACCCATTTTTATACTTTTTTATTTGGAAACAGGGTCTCTTAAGCCAGTGGAGCTGGCTTTGAACCTGTGGGATCCTCCTGTCTCTGCCTCCTAAGCACAGGAATTACAAGTGTGCGCCACCACACCCGGCTATTTTTGATTTTGAAACAGGGTCTTGTTAAGTTGTTGAGGCTGGCTTTGAACTTGTAATTCTGCTGTTTCAGGCTTCCAAGTACTAGGATTACATAATTGCATCACCATGCTTGGCTTGTGAGGATGTCTTTTGAGGTATTTTTCAATTTAACTCTACTAAGTGGTCCCTAGTGTGGTATACAGTGGTGATTTGCAACATGAATTTAGGAAGACAGAAATACATATCAAATTTTTGTTTTTGTTTTGTAACAGGGTCTCACTAAGTTGCTGAGAATCTCTCTAGGTTGCTGAGCCTGCCCTCAAACCTGCAACCCTTCTGTCTCAGCTTTTCAAGTACGGATATTACAGGTGTACACCATATGCCTGGCTCAAATTATTATTATTTTTCTTTTAAATTTTTTTATTGGTGCATTATATTCAAACATCATATTGGGGTAAAAAAACTTGTGTGTACAAACATGTACTCATTGCTGATTTAACCCCTACCCAATTCCCACCCCATTCCCTCCCATATTATCTCTCTATAATCACACCGAATGTAAATGGCCTCAACTCCTCAAATTATTATTTTTAAAACAATTATGTAAGCCGGATGTGGTGGCGCACATTTGTAATCCCCGCGCTTGGGAGGCAGACAGGAGGATTGCGCAGGTTCGAAGCCAGCCTCGTGCGCTGGCTTAGGAGACCCTGTTTCCAAATAAAAAGGTGAAAATAGGTCTGGGAGTATAGCCTGGAGGTAGAAGGGCTTCCAGGAACCCCAGTACCACCAAAATAAATAAATAAATATATAAAATAAAATAAAACAATTACCTACATCATATACCTGGCTCAAATTATTATTTTAAAACAATTACCTACATAATATTAAATCAGACTGTATTCAGGGAAGATTTATGAAGGTAGCACACAAGTGACTTGTACTTGGAAATGACCAAAGTATAAAATGATAAAGAAGAAAGACAGCAGGACAAGTCAAAAGTCACCAATTCCCAACCTGGTGAACGACTGCCTGTACATTTGGAGACAGGACTTCTCCAATAGACTCAATTTTCTTTTTTAAATATGCATTATAGATCCCAACTTAGACAATCTGCAATATTTTTATAAGGCTAATACATTTTATATATATATATTTAAATGTTATTTAAAGTTGCAATGGGGAGAGGTATTGTGTGCTAAGAGGGCCTCTATTAACTCATGCTCTTTGTGTGTGTTTGTGGGGAGTACTGGGGATGGAGCCCAGGGGCATTTTACCTCCGAGCCACACCCCCAGGCCTATTTTTTAATTCTTTATATTGAAAGAGGGTCTTTCTGAGTTGCAAAGGGCCTCACTAAGTAGTAGTTGAGGCTGGCCGCGAACTGTGATCCTTCTGCCTCAGCCTCCCAAATGCTGAAATTACAAGTCTACACCACCATGCCCAGTTTAATTCATGCTTTTGAATTTTCCCCATGTCCTTGACTTTGACCAGAACCTATGACTTGTTTCTAAATTCTGTTTTTTCTTTATACATTTCTTGCAAAATAAAATAGAATTCCTGAGTGAAATATAAATTTTTAAGTCTAATGATCAGCACAGTCAGCTTTTTCTTCCCCAAGAAATCACATCCTACAGTGTGGTCTCCAGTGGGTTTTCCAAGATGCATGCCCATCTCAAGCCTGCCGGTTTAAACTTTAGAACCAATATTCACGTCCTAGATTTCTGGAATTTAAGTTATCTGACAAGTATCAGATAAAAGCTCGTGACTTCTCAAAGTAAGTTCTAGTTAGAAAACTAACCTTGGCAGAATAATAGGGTTCCTTTCTATTTTCTTGAGATATTGGTCATCTGTCAAAGTGGATGGACTATAGACTATATTTATGCAAAATATTTAATGTTTCCAGTAAGATGTCAATGGACTCAATGGACTTTGGAATCTTAAACCACCTTCCAAAGGTAGAGGTGATATAGTGCTTTATGACAGACAGGAATAGCCAGTGACCAGCTAGGGTGGGCAAGCAAAAGTCTAACTTCTCTGTTAATAAACCATAAAGTATAATATATGCTCTAGGGCTGAGGTGCTCAGAGTTTCTGGCATTCAAATTTAAATAATATAAAATAAAAAATTCACCTTGATTGCCTAAGCCCACACGTCAGATTCTTGTTCACCACACACATGTGGCTAGTGGTTGGCGTATTGAGCAGTAAAGATACTGAACATTTTTATCATCACATGCAGTTGAGATATTGGTCATCTGTCAAAGGGGATGGACGACAGACTATATTTTTATCATCACATGATTTAAGATCCAAGTGAACAATCTGAATTTGAGACTTCTCCTGCAACTGAATCCTGATTTGGCTGATGAGGACCCCAATCCTATATTGCTTTCTTATAGGTGCATTTCCTCTAAGCATCTTTTGAACTCAAACCTTAAGACTAAAAGCAATCAGCTACAGAAAATTTTAGTCCTTGTACTTTTATCCTTAAATACTGAAAGCCAGAATCTACTCTCATTATTACTGACTTTCACATTTTCATTTCTTCTCTTTTGATTGCATTTCAAACATGGTCATGTTTCAAACAAGTGGTAGAGCTGGAGTTCATGGCTGAATTGTTGACTGAATATTTAGTGCTCCTTATAGTATAATGAGCTGACCTTGACACTCCAAGTAATGTGTCACACCTAGAAACCAGCCTGTATAATGGACATCAAAATATGTTTTCCCCAAAAGAAAATTGTTCACTAGTTGTAGGATGACTTACAGTTTAAGCTGGGGGTTAGGCTTTCACGTGCTCTTGTTTAAAGAACCTGTCATTATTGTACAGAATCCTAATGTTCTATGGCTGCATCAACCATGGAGCTAGCCATATTTGTTGTTCTTTTTTCTTTGCCAACTTACATAGCATATCCAATACTCTCACAGTTGTGATTCCCATCACTGGCAATGTTTTTATTATTCTCATCATCATCTATTGATCAAGCCATGTAATATCCTAAGATTTTTACAGGTATTTTTTTATTCAATATACTAAGCCTAGGAGATGGCATTATTACTATTATTATTATTATTATTATTATTATTAATTATTATTATTATTACTATTCTCACTTTATATATGAGCAGAGTGAGAAAAATGATGAAGACTTGCGGGACTGTCATGCATCACTTCGCAATAGGGATACATTCTGAGAAATTCATTGTTAGGGGATTTCATCATTGTGTGAACATCTTAGTGTATTCACACAAATGTAGATGGTGTGAGTCAATCAATCAACTGGCTCCTGATGCAATCCAGAGACACAGTGAACAGAAAATGTATGAGTCTGCTGCCAGTATAGCATGGCATGTTATTTTACAGTAAATGTTTTTTGTAAGTAGGAATACACTCTAACAGTTAAAAGAGCGTAGTAAATAGTATTAGGTTCTGGACCCCCATACGGGGCAGGGGCGGGGCTGACCCGCCTACCCTGCGAGACCCAGGATGTTCCCACGGAAAGCCACTCCCCTTTGATAAAAAGGGGACGGCGGGATCGAGGAACACAGAAGCCTGTGGGACAGAGAGATTTCTACATCCGTGGAAGGCTCTCTTCCACATCTCTCCCACCCCCACCCCACACCCGCGACACGGGGGTGGGGGAGGGAGCTGCCCGGGACTAATGGGCTGATCTAATAAAGACTTACGGCACCTGCATGGATAATCTCGCGTGTCTGTAGAACTCGCCAACCATATACTTGGTGTCGAAACCCCACGTAACTATTTTGGCCTTTGGATCTACGCTCTGGCCCGGGCCCCGCCTGGCCTTCCACAACCCGGACTCTGGCCGCGGACAGTGCCCCGGAGCCACAGATTCCTGGAACCTCCCGCAGCCACCGCCACAGCTCCTGCCTCACCCCGCCGCTGCCGCCCTATGCCTGCCTGGACCAGAGACTTTTTTTTCCCTAGCCCCGCGCTCTCCAGGAGAGCCGGAGGCCTTCTTCCCTAGCACTGCGCTCTGCTGAGAGCCCGCGGCCATCTTTCCGGTGGCCATCTTCCTCGGCCACCGCGGCCGTGGCCAGGCTGCCAGTTCCATCCGCCTGGAGCCAGGCTCCTCGGATAATGCTGGCACCTGCTCTGCCTGCCAACTGCGGGCCAGGACCTCCACCTGCCGCTTGGACCTCCTCAGCGCTCCGGTCACCGCCGGGACCTCTGGCCTATTTGCTCCGCCCGCCCCAAACCAGGCTCACTGCTGGTTCTCCTGCTGCCCGCCTGCCGCTCGGCGCTCCTGAAGCCACCGTTCCAGCTCGGCGCTCCGGTCACTGCCGGGACCTCTGGCCTATCAGCTCCGCGCACCTAACCACCCCCCAGCCCCAGTGGCTCAGCGCGCCTAACCACCCCCCAGCCCCAGCGGCTCAGCGCGCCCCAACTCTCAGCTAGGCTCCTGCGGTCAAAGGCACGGCCGACCTCCAACTCTCCCCACCGATGATGCTGGCCTCTGGATTGCTGTGAGTACTAGGTTTAAAACAAAATCCATGGTGGTCTAGTGGTTGGGACTCGGCACTCTCACCGCCGCGGCCTGGGTTCGATTCCTGGTCAAACACCAGTAAAAGCCATCACGCCTCCGGGCTCTAAGGGGACGGTAGCAGCCATTTTGATCTATGGAAATATGGGCGGCAGCCATCTTTGACACATGGTTATGCTGATGGAGGCCATTTTGCCTCCTTCTCTGAGGGTGACGGCAGCCATCTTTGACACATGGTTATGCTGATGGAGGCCATTTTGCCTCCTTCTCTGAGGGTGACGGCAGCCATCTTTGACACATGGTTATGCTGATGGAGGCCATTTTGCCTCCTTCTCTGAGGGTGACGGCAGCCATCTTTGACACATGGTTATGCTGATGGAGGCCATTTTGCCTTCTTCTCTGAGGGTGACGGCAGCCATCTTTGACACATGGTTATGCTGATGGAGGCCATTTTGCCTCCTTCTCTGAGGGTGACGGCAGCCATTTTTTTTCCCCAAACTACAGGTCGGCCATCTTAGACTCCACCCTATTTGCACTCTTAACCAATCCTAGGGCTAATTAAAATTCTAAAACCCTCCCATTTTTTCTCCTGGCCAATCGTAAAAGTCGGCGGCCATCTTAAATACCATGCACAGCCATTATTTCAGACACATCTCCACAGCGTGTGCCTGGCTCTGCAGCCCCTCTGCGCTCACACTGCGGTAAGCTTCCCCTCAATTTGGATAGGCGGGTTCCGGCTTCTAGCCCCCTCCGGACTCAGGTTTCTGGCTGTTAAAGGAATCTGAACGTTCAGCCCTGAGTCTCCTCCAGCCGGCCAGGCCGCGCTGCGGGTGTGTACGGGAAATAGAGACGTCTTTTCTCCAACACACCAATCTGTTTCTGAACAAAGGGTGGGACCCCAGGACGCTGGAGTTCTGACTTTGTTCCTGCCCGCTTATCAGTAATGGGGGGAAATCAGCAATCTAAGATTAAGATTGATTCCCAGTCGGCACTGGGCCGTGTCCTTGCTAATCTCCAGGCTTTGGGTTTCTCAGGGGAACTGTCCCCCGAGACACTCATTTCTCTCTGTACTAAGGCTTGGCCGACATATGAGTTAACCAATAATCTTCGATGGCCTGCGATGGGTACATTAAATCCTAGGATGTTAATGGCTCTCAGTGAGTTTTGCACACAATCTGCAAAATGGTCTGACCTGTTGTATTTACAGCCATCCTGGCGCCTGCATTTTCTGTTCTCCTCCCCTCTCAGCACTGCTGCCCGAGTCATGCTGGCTGGGGAGTCCCGTGGGCCACAGCCGCCATCTTGGACACCCCCTGGTAACCCACAAGCGCCACCTGGTGGTCCCTCCGGGACACAGGCTGGTAACCCACCTGACTCACAGCCGCCATTGTACAAGGAAACATGGATACCGGAGTCTGACCTGGCCGAGGCACCGGCCTCATTTACGGATGAGCCTGACCCACAAGATCTCTCCTTACCGTTGCGACCGTCAGCTCCTTCCGGGGCGGCCTCTCGCTCTAACCCACTTCTTTCCCCCCCGCCTTCCTCCCTCAGGGGACCAATCCTGGCCTCCCCCTCGCCTACCCCCATAGGTCACCGGACTCGTTCCAGGAATCCTCCTTCTCTCCTGGCCCCACTTCGTGAGGTGGCCGGTGCAGAGGGCGTGGTCCGGGTACACGTTCCCTTTTCCCTCCCTGACCTCGGACAACTTGAGAGAAAACTGGGCTCGTTCTCAGCCAATCCCAGTGGTTTTATCAAGGAATTCCAACATATTATACGAGCATATGATTTAACTTGGTGGGATCTTCATGTCATTCTAACTTCTTCTTTAACTCCAGATGAACGTGACCGTATCCTGAAAGCGGCCAGAGAGAGGGCTGATCAGGCCCACGTAACCAACCCATTACTTCCTACCGGTAACGCTGCAGTTCCCTCTGAGGAACCCAATTGGGATTATAATGTAAAGGAGGGAATAGAAATAAGAAATTATATGATACAATGTCTTCTTGATGGTATGAGAGATGCCTCCCATAAGGCAGTTAATTATGATAAGCTTAAGGAAATTACCCAGGGTCCAGATGAAAACCCAGCTGTTTTTCTAAATCGGTTATGAGAGGCTTTTACCCTTTATACCCGCTTAGATCCATCTACGGAGGCAGGCTCAGTCATAATGGCCACTCATTTTATTGGGCAATCAGCTCCTGACATTCGGAGAAAACTAAAAAAGGCTGAGGATAGCCCTCAAACTCCTATCCGAGACTTGGTGAACATGGCATTTAAAGTTTTTAATTCCAGAGAGGAACAGGCAGAAGTAGAACGTATGCTCCAACTTCGCCAGATGGCGAATATACAGGCCCAAGCCCTGGCGGCGGCCCTGCAGCCAGCTGAGGATAAGCAGCCTTCAGGACGGCGAGCGCCACCTAGGGGAGGACGCCAGCAACGACAGCCACCCTCCGGAACCTGTTTCAAGTGCGGTGGTGCTGGTCACTGGGCACGCAGTTGCCAACCAGGCCGTGCCCGGCGTGTGGCCAAGAGGGACAATGGAGAAGTGAATGCCCTTGGAGAGGAGGTGAGTCTCAGGTGCTTCAACACCAGGGAACCACCCCTCCAGACCAGGCCCCGCCGATGGCCCTACTGGGTCTGGCTGAAGATTGACACTCCCCGGCCTCGGCCACCCGTATTACTCAAGCTGAGCCCAGGGTCACGCTACAGGTAGCGGGTAAGCCAATCTCTTTCCTGATTGATACGGTGACTACCTACTCTGTCCTCCCTTCCTTCTCTGGACCTAGTTTCCCTTCCCAAATCTCGGTCCAAGGGATTGACGGCCTACCCTCCTGCCCACGTACCACAGGTCCCCTGTTATGCCATCTGGAGAGTTTTATGGTCAACCATCCATTCCTGATTATCCCATCATGTTCTACCCCCCTTTTGGGTAGAGATTTTTTAACCAAACTTGGGGCAGAACTTTCATTTAATCTTCCCCCGGTTTCCGCTTCCTCTAACATATTTTTAATAGCTACAGCTACAATAGAAGACCAAAAGGAAAAACCCCCCCTTCCAACAGATGTGGTGGACTCCATAGTATGGGACACCAGTACCCCAGTCATGGCAGCTCACCACACCCCGGTTCGGGTTACCCTACGTGACCCCAATATTTTTCCTGCTCGCGCCCAGTTTCCCATATCCCTCCTTCATCGGCGCGGGCTTAAGCCAATCATTTCTCGTCTCCTGGCGCAGGGACTGCTCATCCCTATTAATTCCCCTTATAATACCCCTATCCTCCCAGTTAAAAAGCCTAATGGGACATATCGCCTAGTCCAAGACCTCCGTTTGATCAACGAGGCAGTGATACCAATCCACCCGGTGGTCTCTAATCCCTATACCCTCCTGTCTCAGATTCCCCCCAATACTACCCACTTCTCAGTCCTTGATTTAAAGGACGCATTTTATACAATTTCCCTTCATCCGGAATCATATCCCCTTTTTTCCCTCACTTGGGAGGACCCCGACACCCTGGTCACCCAGCAACTTACCTGGACTGTCCTCCCCCAGGGTTTTCGAGACAGCCCACATCTCTTTGGGCAGGCTCTAGCGCGAGATCTCCTCCAGTGCCCCTTAGAGCCTAGTTCTCTACTACAATATGTAGATGACCTTTTGCTTTGTAACCCCTCCTTAGAAATGTCTAAGCGTCACACTGCTCTCCTCCTTAATTTCCTTGGGAGCAAGGGCTATAGGGTGGCCCCACATAAAGCCCAGTTATCAATGCCTGAGGTGCAATACCTAGGCCTCCACCTTACCCCCAACACTCGGGGACTTAAGGTGGACAGGGTCAAGGCCTTACGAGACTTACAGCCGCCCACCACAGCTGGCCAGATCCAATCCTTTTTGGGTTTTGTGGGATTTTTCCGACATTGGATCCCCAACTTTGCCATCATAGCTAAGCCACTACATGAGGCAATTAAGGAAACCCCGGCTGGCCCTCTCACTTTGCCTGCGATCGTTCGACAAGCTTTCCAGGCTCTTTGAGAAGCTCTCCTTAAATCGCCTCCACTGGCACTCCCCAACCCCACTAAGACCTTCTTGTTATTTACTGACGAAAGGCAAGGGATAGCTACAGGAGTGCTCACGCAACCTCTGGGACCAACTCAGGCGCCAGTGGCCTATCTGTCCAAACAACTGGACCCCACCACCCAGGGCTGGCCACCCTGCCTCAGGGCTCTGGCAGCAGCAGCTGCACTCACAAAAGAGGCTCTTAAAAATTGCCTTCAGATGCCCCTGCAGGTCTTTTCCCCACATAAGCTCCAGGATTTGCTCTCCCCTCGAGCACTTCCCCTTCTGTCACCATCCCGTATTCAGGAACTTTATTTGCTATTTATGGAAAACCCAAGTGTTAAACTATCTCATTCCCCAGCCCTTAACCCGGCCACTCTGTTACCAGTGAGCCAGGGTCAGGGCCCTGATTTGGGTTCGTTTAGCGATGTTCACTCATGTGTTGATATAATTGAAGCTCTAGCCAAACCTCGGGTGGACCTCCAGGACACCCCCCTTCTTAATCCAGATGTCACTTATTTCGTTGATGGCAGCTCTGTTCCTGACGCCAGAGGTAAGAGGAGAGCAGCCTATGCAGTGGTCACTCTAACTCAAACAGTTGAGGCTGCCAGATTACCGGACGGTACTACCTCACAAAAGGCTGAGCTGATCGCCCTAACTCGAGCCTTACAGCTGGCAAAAAACAAGCGGGCAAACATTTACACTGATTCTAAATATTCCTTTTTAATAGCACATTGTCATGCCTCAATCTGGAGAGAGAGAGGGTTTCTCTCCACCAAGGGATCACCCATTATCAATGCCACCCTAATTAAAAAGCTTCTAGACTCCCTTTCTTTACCATCCGAGCTGGCCATCATTCACTGTAGGGGCCATCGGACGGAGTCTTCCTTAGTGGCAAAAGGAAACAATAAAGCTGATTATACAGTGCGACAGCTGACACAACAGGCTCAGCCAAGCCCACCAGCACCTATACTGTTTCTAACACTCCCTACAATGGTGCCTAATTACAGCCTGGCTGAACGAGAACACCTGACAAAATTTGGGGCATCCAGCGCGAAAGATGGCTGGTTCATAGTACAAGATAAAATTGCTCTGCCTAAGGCCCAGGCTGAAGAGATCATCAGCTTAATACATAACTCTCTTCATGTGGGACCCATGGCACTAAAGCATTTTCTGAGCCCCTTGTTCTATTCTCCTCTCCTACTACAGCTAATTGGTAAAGTCAGTGCCTCCTTCTCTACTTGCGCTGCTGTATCCACTCAGGGAGGCCTTCGCCCCTCCTTCCCCACCCACCAAATGAGGGAACACCTGCTAGGACAGGACTGGCAAATTGACTTCACACATATGCCTCCCCATAAAAAACTTAAATATCTTCTTACCATGGTTGACACCCTAACAGGTTGGGTGGAGGCTTTTCCTTCAAAGGATGAGACAGCCAGCACGGTGGCCAATGTTCTTTGCTCAGATATCATTCCTCGTTTTGGCCTCCCTAACTCCTTGCAATCTGATAACGGTCCAGCTTTTGTTTCTAAAGTCATTCAGCAGGTGACACGAGCTCTGGGCATTGCATGGAATCTCCATGTTCCCTACCGACCACAGTCTTCAGGAAAGGTAGAAAGGATGAATGGAATTCTTAAAAATCATTTAACGAAACTCTCTCTGGAACTACGGGTTTCATGGCCGGAGCTCCTGCCACTAGCTCTGGCCCAGGTGAGGGCCACCCCCCGAAGCCCCACCTTTATGAGCCCATTTGAATTGCTATACGGCCGCCCTTTTTTGCTTAATCACACTCTTCCTGCGGACCCCCCTCCTTTGTCTTCCTATCTCCCTTATTTGTCTCTCCTCAGGCACCTTCTTAGGGAACATGCTGACTGATACCTTCCCCAACCGGGGACTGACGAAACAGCTCCACACCATACAGCTAAGGCCCTCAAGCCGGGGGATCAGGTCCTTCTCAAGTCACTCCAGCCAAAACAACTTCAACCACGATGGACGGGGCCCTTCACAGTAATCCTCACCACACCCACCGTAGCCAAACTGCTGGGAGACCCCAACTGGCACCATCTTACTCGGCTAAAAAGGGCCCCACTGCAACAGTCCCAGGACGAATTTTCTTGCACAGTATTAGGACCTACTAAGCTTCGTTTTTCTCGACATAACTCACTTTGAAGTTTATATTTTAGCAGGTCCACTCATTTACATGTTATGGTGCTCTCCCTCTTCGAATGCTAAACTGCCATAAGTATTAAACTTTGAAAGTCGGGTACTGATGCTCCTGACACAGTAGCAGATGTTCGTTTGACCAGACAGACCTATACCCACTCAGGGTTGCTGCTATTTGTAACTCTGGTCAAATAGAAACTGCTGGAGGGGCGGAAGATGTTCTCCTCAGGGAAATGCTGCTATTTAATTTAATAGATCTAGTGACAATCTACCTCATATTTAAAGGGCTCCTAGGATCTGCTCTCACAATTTTTCTTTCTTTCCTTAATAGCACCTTGCCTGTTAAGTCTCCTCAAAGTAAACCAGTCACCGAGCTCTCCAGGGTAACCTCCAGCTCTCGCTGCGGCCACGCCTGCCTACCCCCGCCCTTCCAGGGGATTGGATCCTGACTCCCGGCCTGGGGCCCCTGACTCCGCCCCCCTGTCAGCAGGAAGTAGCTCGATAGAGTCGTCGCCCCTATGACCAAAAAGGCCGGGATGTTAGGTTCTGGACCCCCATACGGGGCAGGGGCGGGGCTGACCCGCCTACCCTGCGAGACCCAGGATGTTCCCACGGAAAGCCACTCCCCTTTGATAAAAAGGGGACGGCGGGATCGAGGAACACAGAAGCCTGTGGGACAGAGAGATTTCTACATCCGTGGAAGGCTCTCTTCCACATCTCTCCCACCCCCACCCCGCACCCGCGACACGGGGGTGGGGGAGGGAGCTGCCCGGGACTAATGGGCTGATCTAATAAAAACTTATGGCACCTGCATGGATAATCTCGCGTGTCTGTAGAACTCGCCAACCATACAAATAGTACCTGGGAGGTTGAGACAGGAGTATCACAGTTTTGAGACCAGTCTCAGGAACTTAGTGAGACCTTGTTTCAGGATGAAAAATAAAATGGGGCTCAAAATGTAGCTCAGAGGTAGAATGTCCCCGAGTTCAAACCCCAGTATCAAAAAAGAAAAAAAGAAAATGAATACATAAACCAGTAATATGGTCATTTATTAGACTATCAAGTATTGTGCAGTATACAGTATTGCATTAGACTTTAATGAGTGGCAAAGCAACATGTTTGTCTACACCAGCTTCACCACAAACACGTAAGTAATGTGTTGTGCTATAATGTCACAGTGCCTAACATGTTCCTTGGGGACAGGTATTTTCTAAATCCATTATAACTTAATGAGATCACTGATATTAAGACACACTGCCTGTTGTTGACCTAACCGTCATTTTGCAGTACATGGCTCTCATTATGTAGGATACAACTAATTTCTATCTCACCGTCATCCCCCAATCCAGTACAGTTAGCAAAGACAAGTGAGGAATAATGATTCTTTTTTTGTGTGTGTGTGGTACTGAGGATGGAACCCAGGGGCATTCGACCTCCGAGCTATACCTTGTGCCCTATTTTTTATTCTTTATTTTGAAACAGGGTCTCACTGAGTTGCAAAGGGCCTCACTAAGTAGCTGAGGCTGTCTGTGAACCGCGATCCTCTTGTCTCAGCCTCCTAAATGCTGGGATGACAAGCGTGCGCCACCATGCCCAGTTGGGAATAATGATTCTTAATAGCACTACTTGATTTTGTTTAAATCTGTGTCCTTTCCCACCTAGTGTAGAGTCAGTAGGAGATGAAGCAGCCTACTAAGACTAAGGACAATTCCTTGCTTCTCTAAGATTTTCTCCATTATCTTCACCTGGAATATAAACATCAACAGGCTTGGTTTCCTTACTTAAAAAGCATGTATAGATCATTTCCCTTCCTTACTTCCCTTCCAGAGAGCCAATATTATTATTTGAATATAATTAGTATAATATAGCACCTTAATTAGAACCCCTTTGTCTTAGATATTGGCCAGACATTGCAAGCTTATCCTAGAAAATATTTTTCATAGCACCGGGAGAATAATGAGTCTCATTCCCTCTTTGCCTGAGCCATATCTGAACTAGTGACCCAGAGGTGGATGGCTCAGAGGCCCATTACCAGCACCACAGCCATCTATAGCGACAAGAGTGATGATGGATCTGGCTTAATGCTACCCAGATATTATCTCTGAATCCTAAGCGAAAGATAAACTGCAGCTACAAGGCAGGAATAAAAGTCTCTTGCTGAGATTTGTAGAAAATGTTGTCATTTTAATTAACATTTCCAAACAATAATAATCATTATTTAGGGCTGCAATGCTAGCCACACACCAAATGCTAAATTTCTGAGTATGTTAAAACAGGAAAATGCTCTTCTGGGAAATGGAGAGGAAATTCAGTCTGCAGTTTTTAGACTAGGAATATCACACCAAAGTATTTTTTCACTCCTTTAAATAAAAACTATGTGACTTATCTGAAATCATTCCTTTGCTAATTTGCCCTCTGACATGCAGTACCTTTGCAAAAATTCTTAGAACAGATTAAAATTGTATTTCTTTTAAAAAATGAGTTTGACATATTGAGCTTTGTGGTCTGCAAAAATATAAGGCAATTGGAAGTTAGAAAATGCAATCAATTTTTACAAGAAATTAATTTTTTTTCATGCAAAAAATTAAAGAAACCATTTCACCACCTCCTCTTACCAGTCTATCTATCTCTCCATCCCCACAGTCTCCAAAGTACTGACTTGTCTCATAGATCAATCCCTTATTCCTTACCCACTCCTCACAAGAGTTAATGTTTGGACACAGAAAGCAGTGCTCTGATCCTTCCTCTCTTAGAGTTGGTCTCATATTGAATCCAAGTTGTTTGGTCTTAGTCCTTCTTTTCCACCATCTCGCTTGATCTTCCCTATTCAGCTAACAGCTTTATTGCTCTCCATCTTCAGGCTGAACCCTATGAGCTCATACGATCATTCAGATTCAGGGAGCAATTTAAGACCCATCAATGGATCAGGCGTCAAAATATTACTAAGAGCTAACTTTGACTTATCTCTTGGCATATGAAAATTCATCATTCATTCCTTTGACCCTTCAGCCACTTAATGAGACACATGTTACCATTCTGATTTTACAAAGAAGAAGACTGAGGCACAGAAAGTTTAAGTAACTGGTCCAGGGTAAGTGACAGAGCCAGCATCTGACCCCAGGCCATCTGCATCTGAATCTCCTACCCCCTGTTCTCTGTTTCCATTCTACTTAGCCAACAGAATCATTTTCACCTACTTACTTTGATCACATTCTTGGTTACAGGCCTCAATTTTTATTTAAATGTCAGTGAGGGGAACACAACTTTTATATCAGTGTTGTGTTAGGTCTATTAGCCCTTCATGGGTTATAGAGGTCTTGCCCTGAGCCCTGAAATTCAGCCATTTGACAGTTCTTTGGATACTCTGCACAATTCTCTTCAATCTCTAAGGGAAGGAGATTGCAGAGAATTTCAGTTTCTGCTCAGTGGCTGACTTGAATCCTATTCTGAGCAGAATGATCATTGAGAGCCATGCTTATCCATGTTTAACATGGCATTATGAGTCCAGTGGATTTTGTCACCTCTCTTGAGTCTATCCACTTACTACACTTTGCATGCTTGTCCAGTGGCTGTCTTCCTTTGTGTGCTTGTCTAAGTCACCATCTTTCCTCTCTGAAATGACAGCATTAGCTTCCCAAAGACTCTCCAGGCTTAACCCTTTGGGTCTTCCAATCCATTTTTCAAGCTGCAACAAGGGAATCTATTAACTACAAAAATTAGACCATTTTTATGATCAAAACCTTTATAGATGCTTATGAACTCCTAAGCTCAAACCCAGAGTCTCTAACTCATCTCCAGAGACTTGCCTGGCAGTTTCCAGCTGTACCTAGTGTTGTTCACCAACACATTGATTCCATATGCCATGCCTCCTCCTCCTAGAGAACTTCCATACCAAGTCCCCTGCCTTGTACAATCTTCTCCTTCTCTTCAGATAAGCCATGGCATATCTGTCAGCTCTTTGCTTAATATTTACTTCCAAGAGACTTCTCCTCTGCTTGCAGAGATTTTATAAGCTCTTACAGTGCCTTTTTGGGGGTATTTTATTACTTATTCTGTATTTAACATGGCATTTTTAATTCAGTGGCTTCTGTCACTTCTCTTAAGACACTTATCCGCTCTAATTTATTACTAAATTCTAGAATTCAAGAGCATCAATATCATATTTGTTTAGTCCAGAGCCATGTCCCCTGTGTTTATATAGTACCCTACCTCCCCTATAATGATGGATAAGGAATGAAATGGGAATGAATGAACAAATGAACCAGTGCATGGATGGATTTCTAAATAGACCCTCTTGCTATTAGCAAGTGAGAAAGCTCACTAAAAGACAACATTTACCAGACATTGACTGTATACTTTCGCATGTTTTAAATTATTCTATATTCATGGCAACCCTATAAATTAGGCTCCAATATTAACCTCATATAGATGAGTAAACTGGGGCTCAGTGACAAAGCCAGAATTGAATCCAGATGAGTTGCAGATGTCCATGTTTTAACTAATCTCTCTCTATCTTGCTCTCTCTCTCTCTCTCTCTCTCTCTCTCTCCATACCCTCACACATGAACACATAATATCCATGTTAATAATACCTACAATTCCTATATCTATAAAGGTCTAATCTAAACTCTCTATGAGCACAAAAAGCAAAGAGTAATTTTATTTTATACATATAATCTTCTTTTACCTATTTTCTTTTGCAGTAATGGAGATTGAACCCAGGGGCAGTCTACCTCTGAACTATACCTCCAGCCCTACTTTTTATTCTTTTTTTGAAACAGCATCTCATTAGGTCATAGAGGGCATCACTAAGTAGCTGAGGCTGGCTGCAAAACTACTATCCTCCTGTCTCAGCCTTCCAAGCCACCATGCCTAGTTACTTTACTTATCTAATTCTACACACACACACACACACACACACACACACACACACAATTGTGTTACTAGCTTATGCCTTGTTTTATGTTATTCTTGATTCTGTGGACAGGGGAAAACTTAGGGTGAGGAAAAGTATTTGATAGAGGCATGTTCAAAGAGGACTAGCTCTTTATTCCTGCTATAGGAAAGATCCCAGTTGGCCACATGTTTCTCTGACTCTCTCCCAGATCGGAGTGGGAATGTGAAGATGGCTGACAAGAGGTCATAAAGGGAAGGAACAAAAATGATTTCTGTTTTTCCCTTGAGGCCAAAATATCCATTATTTTAAACAAACAAGCTCTCTTTGGAGAGTTGTCTAGTGCCTTCCCACCTCTCCTTTAGGTCCTTTGAGTAAATGTTCTTTGGTTTTTAGACATCCTGTGTGCATTTAGCTCATTAAATGATCAAATTGTATGCAGCATGCTGTGCAGCTAAGGTCCATGGGTTAGGGATTAGGTCTATATTTTGCAAACAGTTCCTCTATTGATAAGTTCAAGATTCTATATAAAAGTGGAAAACACTTGGTTCCTATGGTCTTTCAATATAAACAAAAACATTGTATTTCTATCATGAAAGATAACACTTAGAATTTACTTGATATATACAGTGTTTTGAAGAAAAATTTTATTTTTCATAATCATTTATTTCCTAAATATGAAAATGGCCAAACTCAAAAACTACAAAACTTGTTTTGCTCTGTTTTTTTTTATTTCCTAGGCTAATTAAGCTTCATAATACATAATTTGGAAATCATCAAACAACTGCATGGATGCTGGACTCCTGCAACACATTTTAAACACATACATATTTGCTTAATTTGAGACTGTAAAGCTCAGACTGAGGCATATTCTATTATGGATTCAAGCTTGATTTTTTATTCAATCAATTGTTGAGTTTTTATTCCTCCCCACTATGAGGAATATTTTCATTTTATGACACCAACGAATTCATTCACAAGATAATGCCATAACAAATAATCTGACAAGATACAATGAAGTCAGGATGACAGCTAGGTGGATGTGTTGTACAATTAAATTATATTCAACAAAGGAGCAACGGCTTCTCTACTTCCAAGAATGGTCAGACAACCATGCTCGCATTTGATCATTCATCTATGCACTGAAATTGAGGTGACTGATTCTGCTTGATTAGTGTGATGCCAGACAACTTTTACCATGCCTTAAACGAAATGGTTTCTAAGGTGGATTGTTACGCTCTTGACAGATTATATATTCTGTGACCTACAGAATTTCATTCATTAAGATATCAGAAGAAGCTGGGCTTGGTGGCACACACTTGTAATCCCCACGCTTGGGAGGCGGAGACAGGAGGATCGCTCAGGTTCTAAACCAGACGCGCTGGCTTAAGAGATCCTGTCTCCAAATTAAAAATAAAAAAAGGTAAAGATATTAGAAGAAATCCTCTCATTTGTGAAATCAGATACATGTGGGTTTAATGCTCAATTTTCATAAGACACATTAGCTCATACATTATAATTTTGTTGGGACTCTCAGGAAGATTTGAATTTGTAATTTTGTATTTCCTTCAATATGTCATTAAGTTGATGTAGGGAAGAAAGAGGACGGTTTTGTTAATGCAAGCAATTGAAAGATGCATAAAGAGAAGGAATAAAATTAGCTTATACTGATCATTACTCCTCGATAATAGATTTGATGTCTTATAGTCAGAGAAAGATTCCTTTCCAAAGCCAGTTCTTCCAGGAAAATGAAAACAACATTTTAAAAGCATATAGAAGAATTCTTGCAAGAGGTAAAAGAATGAATTATTAAAGGTACTGCAGCTTCTTGATAAAAATTTTATGATAACTGTACAGTGTTCATCTAACCTTGCCTTTTAGCAATATGGAAACATGAGCTCTGCTTATTTCAAGTTGTAAATTGGTTTCCTCTTATTGTCTCATTTAAACAATCTTTTCCAGAATAGACCCAGAGGTGCCAAATGACTCCAAATTGTAAGCTACAAGCTTTTTCTCTCCCCAGTATTATTGGACCCATGATATGAACACCTTCCTCTTCGTAGTAAAGCAACTTGCATTTATGGAGGTTATTAGGTTTCTTCCAAACAATCTGCCAGTGAATTGTAACTATTAGTGGAGAGAAGGAGAGTCTGAGCATTGAGTACAATTTTAACCAGGAAAAATCCACAAGTACAGTATTTAGAATGGACCAGCAGGGGACAAAAAGACAGCAAGAGGGAAAAAAAAAGTCCTATGGGCACCTACATCCGTTATAGAACTAATAAAAGTGACTTCTGGACATAAAAACAAACAAACAAAAACTAAACTCCTGCCCTTTTCTTTTGGTCTCTATTTGCTCACTTTCTTTCCATCACAGACACATAGAGAAGGAGGATAAAGAGAGTAAGGTATGTCCTTTGGGCATTCTGAGAGTCAGAAAACACAGAGCAGCAATTTCTTTTCAGTTTTGCACTGGGCTGCTATCTTTAGACTTGGTGACAGTTGATTTCATGAGTCTCTCCTATAGATTTATATTTTTTTCCAGACGAATTGTAGCCTGACATCATAAAGAGGAGAATATCCCCAATCCTTTACACTGTAGCTGGGTGACCTTTGCTTTCACTTTACCACTGCTCCAGAGTGAGCATTTGGAACAGAGGATGTTAAATTAAAACTTAATCAGGGATGCCAAATAGCCCAGAGCTGTATTTTATGGATATGAACAACCAAGAAAGCTCTTCACTGGGACATGAGAGTAGGAAATAGAACACAGGAAGAATTGTCAGATGACCAGGGTTTCAATCACATTGTCATCACTTGCTATTGAAGTTAAGTCAATATCTCACCTCTTTTAAACTCCACTGTTTTTCTATGTGGGCTACAATTAAGATGATTAAATCATAGGGTAAATGACTTAAGATGGGTAAATAGCCCAATACAGTGCTTATTACAAATATGGTTCTCAATAAGTAATATTACAAATATGGTTTTCAGTAACTCTATTTACTTTTGAATTTATGTACCTCTAGAAAGTTGTTTTTCTTTTTATATGAGTTGGCACATTTTACTTTTATTTCTGTAATTATGCTGATTGATCATAGAAGTTCCTAACTTTTCCTTTAGATTTCCTGAAATTTTAGGAACAACATAACCCAAGTTTTTTTCATCACAAAGAAAGCACCTAAAGCAAGTCATGCTGAAGCAGGCTAGATGTGGCGTGTTATCTGGTAGAACTTGCTCAGCCTAGAAACCCTCAGTCCTGCAGTTACAGTGTCAGCTGCATTTCACGTGGCTTAGGGATGTGCACATGTATGTGTGTTTATTTGAGGAGACAAACAAATAATTTTCTGGGAATAGTAAACCTTTCATTTGTACAAAATGGTGGACACTTTAGTATATATACACTAGGATCTGATGGCAATTTTCTTTTTACTAAGGAGGAAATATCCAAATACAACATATGGGAATTTACATAGTGCTCATTACCTGAAGGGCATTTTTTAAAGAGTTTTATATTCATGGCATCACTTAATACTTACAAAAGAACAATGTGAGTTGTTTTCTTCCTAGATAAAAACACTTATCTGGGTGTGGTGGTGCATGCCTATAATCCTAGTACTTGGGGAGACTGAGACAGACAGATTGCAGATTCCAAGACAGCTTAGCATGTGGCAAGACTTTCAGTAACCTGGGGAGATCCTGATCCAAAACAAGGAGAAAGAAAGAAAGAAGAAAGAAGGAAGGAAAGAAAGAAAGAAAGAAAGAAAGAAAGAAAGAAAGAAAGAAAGAAAGAAAATAAGAAGGAAAGGAAGAAGCTAGGGAGGAAGGAAGGAAGGAAGGGAGGGAGGGAAGGAGGGAGGGAAGGAAAAAAAGGAAGAAAGGCATGGGGATATAGTTTCTCAGAGGTAAAAATTCCCCTGGGTTCAATCCCAAGTACCATAAGAAAAAAAAGCCCTGATTACTATTTTTAGATAGCATCTGGCATCTTCATGTTCTGTTTTTCCAAGATCCTCATATATAATGGCTATAGCATGGATGACTATACATCTAGGTTTCCCTGAGATGATTTTGGTTTTATATTTGTTGTCTGGGTAGAATTAGTCATGGTTGTCCTTTGCATTATTTTTCTGGATTGGAAAATAAGTTTTAAAATCCTCCTGTTAAAGGACCTGTATTTGTCTCCAATATACCATAGACAATGTTGAATCCTACTTTCTGAGATGCTAAGGTTAGTAATGTGCTTGGGCCATTTTTTCTCCATGCTCTGTTCTTCCAGCACCTTTCCTGGATTGATGGATAGCCTTAGGAGCAGTAAAATGCCCTTGGGAGCAATAAGAAACAGTAAGAAGGACAAATAATTTTTTCCCACAAGTGATTGTGTCATTTTTTTTCTTTAGAATATAAACTAAAATGTCACTCCTTTTTGTGTGATTACATTATATTACCTATGAAAAACCAGTAACCAATCTCCATGTATAGTACCAAGAATATTGATAGTAATTTTGTGTACAGCCATACATGCATCATTATGCTTTAGATAAGAGTGACAACCAATTAGTGGATTGTGAAATCAATGTAATGTTTCTGTAGAATTACTTAAAAGAGAAATATATTAAATATATATTAAATAATGTATTTATAATAAAATAATAATATATTAAAGGATGTAAGAGTGTGCTGCACATATAAGTGTACAGACTATACTTACTGCTTTGTTACATTTATAAGTTTTGTTTCAGGTGTGTGTGTGTGTGTGTGTGTGTGTGTGTGTGTGTGTGTGTGTTGGGAACAAGTACAGATAAATAGATACTATAGAGCGAGATACCCAGACTCCAAAATGTTCCCTGATGATCCTTGATTTCTTGTGTTCATTCATACCCTCTGTGTAGTTTCTTCCTATACTAAGAAGACATGGCTGATTCACATCCTCAATGAATATTGCAGAGTGACAGCGTATGGCTTCTGAGGCCAGATTACAAGGTGTCTGCAGGGTCTGCTTTGGCTTTACATTATTTTAGCTGGGAAAAGCCACCTGCCATGTGACAAGGATGCTCAAGAAGGTGTGTGGAGAAACCTTTATGAGATCAAACGGAGTTTCCCATCAATCACTAGCACCAACTTGCTAGCCATCTGATGGGCCAACTTAGAAACAGACCCTTCAGCTTTATTAAAGCTTTCCAATGACCACAGTGCCTACCTATTATCTTTATTGAAATCATGTCAGATACCTCATGCTACAAACTTTCGGCTAAGAGGCTCCAAAATGCCTGATCTACAAAAACAGAAATAATCTTTAATATTTTAAGCTACTTTGCTCTGAGGTGACTTTTATGTGGTAATGGATAACCATATAACTGTATTATATAACTGTATTCACATTTAAATACACACACATACACATAAGCATACATAAGGATTCCTATTGTGATATAAAATCTACTCTCCACTGCTTTTTCTGTTAAAATGTTTAAAGAATATCTACATATATTAGAAGTGAAGATAGAAAATAGACAGGAATATATTAAACTCTGTAATATGCCTGGTTTCTGCTACATAGTTTCTCATTCTTTAATTTACACACACTTTGTAATAGATATTATAACCTATATTTATATTGAAGATTTAAGCAAAAATAAGATATGTGTCAAACATTAAATCTTTTGCCCTTAAACTGTTTTTTACTTTGAAACAATATTTTAGGCCCAGATTTTAGGAATCACTGTCCTATAATCTTTTTGTAACTTGTAGATATTTGTTCTTCTCCTGACTTCTTATTTAGCTTTCAAGACCATGCAACTTTCTTTTGAATCATTTATATTGCCTTAATTGCTTTAACAATGATACATTTTTTAAGAAAGGTTGGGCAAAAAAAATTTGTAGTGCCTTTTAATTTTTAATAATCAGTAGGGGCTAAATATATCAATTCACAAATTTCTAAAAGTTTTGTGTTTTACTGGGTTCCATTGTGAAATGTGTCTACATTTGAAGAAGAGTTCAGAAGGCAATAATCTAGATAGCTGTATTGAAGTCCTTACTTAATAGTTTGGATATTGAATATTCCCCAAAGGTCATTTGTTAAAGGTTGATTCTCATAGTGGTGTTATTGGAAGGTGAGGGAACCTTTAGATGGTGGGGCCTAGTGACAGGTCATTGGATGATTGTGGGCCAGTCATTTCAGCTCCTTCCACTTCTTTTTTTTTTGTTCCTTGAACATAAAGTGAGCAGTTCTGTTCTGTGTATGCTCCCACCATGATGTGGTGTCTCTTCACATGCCCAGAGCAACAAGGCCAACTGATCACAAACCAGAATCTCTAAAATCATGGGGCAAAATAAATATTTTCTCTCAAGTAATAAAACTTGATTACATCATGTATTTTTGTGGTGATTCAGAACACGAAAACAACTATTAATTTATTTATTTTAAATTACTCTGCTCCATGATGAGGATATTTGTGTAGAAATTTAATGAACTGTGTTAGGGCTAATATTTTTGTAAGATAAAACACAAACAGAATGGGGGGGGAGGTCATTACACATAAAAAGAAATAGTCTTATTAGCAGGCATGATTCAGTTGTTGCCAGTTATAGAAGAACAGCTTTCAAGGTCAACTGAAGGAAATTTACAGACAGGTTAGAGGTGAAGAAACAGAGAGAAGAAATTAGAAACAAGAGATGATCAAGCTTGACACATGTGCTGCATCTCCATGGCAAAGTCAGGAAACTCATGGTCTATTGTATTGAAGTTAAATGTACTATTATTAAATCTTTCTTTTTCCACATCACACTGTAGGGGGCAGTTAAGTTCTAATTTTTTTTTTCTATGATAACCATTGTGTTAGGTTTTGGTTACTGTGACCAAAATACCTAACAAAAACAACTTATAGGAAGAAAGGCTTATTTTAGCACTCTGTTTCAGAGGTTCCATCCATGGTGATCTGGCTTCAAGGCAGAAACAACATGGTGGCAGAGTGTGGAGGAAGAAAAGTGCTCATCTCAGGGCAGCCAGAATGCAGAGGGTGGGGAGGGCCAAGAGAAGATAAACCCCTCCAGGTTTAGCATGTCTTCAGTGACTTACTAGGTGAGTCTTATCTGTCTATTACACTAATTACCCAGTAAGCTCATTTAAATTACAAATTCAAGTGGATTAATCCACTTATGAGGTCATAGCTGTCATGAGCTGATCATTACCTAAAAGCCCCTTATCTGAATCTTGCTGCGCTGGGGACAATGCTTTCAACACATGAGTCTGGGGGTAAACATTCCCGATTCAAACATTTAAAGCCATTATTAATATGTTAGAATATTTTCTATGCTCTAAAATGCAGTAGTAGCTACCTGGCTTTGCCTTTGGGTGGAAAAATCATGGTGAAATCAGTTTATATTCCTTCCATTGTCTGTGGTCATAGTAAAGACATCAGTGCACCAGTTCTGGAACTAATAAATGAACACCTGGGCTCCAACACATCAGCTCTTTTTTCTGGAAATGGAGATCTACTGTTATTAGTTTACCATCATGGTGCTCAGGTCTGGCAACATATAAAAAGTACAAAATATTGATGGCTGGGTTGCATGCCCAGTATTTTATTTGATTTGGTGTTATGGTTTTTCTTTTTTCTTTCTTTTCTTTGAATGGTGGTACTGGGGTTCCTGGAAACCCTTCTACTTCCGGGATACACTCCCAGACCTATTTTATACTTATTTATTTGGAAACAGGGTCTCCTAAGCCAGTGTGGCTGGCTTCAAACCTGCATGATCCTCCTGTCTCCGTCGCCCAAGCATGTTTTTTTCATTGAATGTTTTTAAATCCACCTAGATTACGTTACTGTGTGGCCACTGTTGAGAAATATTAGTATCAAGAAAGTTATCTGGAAAATAATTACCTGATAATAATTATGGTAGTTATCACACAGTGTTTCCTTTCTAAAACAAAGTCATGCAAGCTATAGTGTATTATTCACATCACGGGTTTATCCATGGGTTGGAGGGTAAAGTTCAAGCTCAAGTTCTTTCTTCTCTAGCTTTCTCGCCCGATAGCTTCCTCCTTTTAACTCCCAGTTGTAGTCTTGTAAGTTATGCTTCCATTCCTTCCTCATCCTATCCTCTTACTACTTACATTGATTCTATCGAATCTCATTTCACACACACACCTGTTTTGTGAATCTTTCCATGATGATTTGTACAGTACACACTCCTTTAGTAACATTAAACAATGCAGTTTTAGAGTTGTGTATGTCCCTTGATATTGTAATTAATTTGCTTTAGAGCTATTTTAAGGCTATGACTCCCCTCGGGGAAGATAAAAGGCCTTTTTCTGTATCCATGTGTTGGTGTGGGTATGCAGAGTAGGTAATCAATATATTTATAAATGAGCCATTTTTTCCTTCTTTCATAATTTTTCTCATAAAAGCAGAACTTATTCAACAGCTTTGGGTTTTCTACTATCTCAGTTTTCCCCTTTGTTTAGCAGAAAATGAGTCCATCCCAGACTTTGCTTTTAATCTATTAAGTGTTGTCTTCATTCACTTCAAAGGTGGTTAAATTGAAATAAAACCTGTATTGATTGGGATAGAGGTAATACAAAGACAGCCTCCTTCGCCTACTCTCCACAGGGGTTCTTCATTTATAAGAAGAAGGTACATGGAGATATAATTTCTGTAGATGCAGTAGAAATATTTTAAAATAATGAACAGGAAAAATTCCAAAGAGTGCCTAATGATCACTAAACAAATATTTCAAGTTTTGCCACTCAGATCATCCAGAAGTGATTTGAAATTCTAATTAAGCATTAATTCCTCTGCATAGAAATTTTTACAAGACATAGTTTTTCACCTCAAAGAACTATTAGAGCTGCAGGATAATAGAATTTGGTTATTGCTACTATTCTTTTGGCTTTTCTCTCTTTTCTACTCCATATTTCTCTCCTCTCTTTCTTCTTTCCTTCTTGTTATGGTTTGGATCTTAAAGTTTCCCCCAAAGCTCGTGTATTAAAGATACCTTCTCCAATACAGCAGTGTTCAGAGGTGGGTCCTTTGGGAAATGATTGAATCATCAAACTTCTGACTTCATCAGTGCAGTGATCCATTTATGCCTTTATGAGTTTGGAATTTTGTGTTCTCTCTCCTCTCCTCTCCCCTCCCCTCCCCTCCCCTCCCCTCCCCTCCCCTCCCCTCCCCTCCCCTCCCCTCCCCTCCCCTTCTCTCTCTCTCTCTCTCTCTCTCTCTCTCTCTCTCTCTCTCTCTCTCTCTCTCTCCCCTTTCTCTCTCTTCCTTTGCAGTCCTTACCACAGGCCCAGAAGCAATGGAGGAAGTGACCATAAACTGAAACCTTTGAAACGGTAATCCCAAATCAACCTTTCTTCCTCCTTTAAGTTGATTTCCTCAGATATTTTGCCACAATTACTGTTTTTTTCTCTAAATTTGAAAAACTCAGCCATTTTTCTACACATTTATTCCTTACGTTTGCTATATTCCATCACTGTGCTGAACACCAGTAAGTCAAAGATAAATAATCCTTAGTCTCTACCCTTGAGGAACAAAGTTATAGGAGAACAAACAATACCTTGTAAAGTGTAAAAATAGCTTTAAAAGGTCAAAGAACAGAATACACAATCATTTTTAGCTGTAGTCATGTACAATCTTTCTGCTAAGCCTTGTTTTTTTATACACATTAACTCACAAAATGCTTATTATTAACTGTACAAGGTGGGGATTCTAATTGTCAATTATTTACATTTAAAAACTAAAGTTTAGAAAAAAATACATAACTTTTCAAAGTCACATATCTAAGAAAAGATATAGTCTTCTTAAACTTTTTTACTAATATTATTATATACAGTTTTGAGGAACTAATATATTTTGGAATAAGACATAAAGGTGTAAATTAGATAAATTCTGTATCTGTCCGATCTCTTGGCTATGTATTTGCGATATTAATTTCTTAATGGTCATTTTAATTGTGTGTGTTATTATCTGCTTTAAAAGGAGTACACTGAGTCACAGAAAGGTTACCATTATTGTATTATTCAGCTTTCTATCACTGTAACAGATATCTGAGATAATCAACTTCTAATGAAAAAAAAGTGTTTCTATTGTTGTTTTTTGGTCCTAGAGGTTTAATCCTCGAGTATACCTCTGAGCGAGGTATTATGTATTTTATATCTTGCTTTAAAACAAGATCTTGTTAAATTGCTGAGGGTCTCACTAAGTTTTTGAGGTTCTCCCTCAGTTGCTGAGGCAGGCTTTGAACCTGCAATCATCTTGTCTCACCCTCCCAAGAACTGGAATTACAAGTATGGAACAATGTACTCAAAAAATAAGTAAATACAGCCAGTCGTGATGACACATGCTTGTAATCCCAGTACTTGGGAGGCTGAGACAGGAGGATAGCACATTGGTGGCCAGTTTCAGGTACTTAGTGAGGCCCTCCACACTTAGTGAGAACCAACCTGTCTTAAAATAAAGAATAAAAAATAGGGCTGGGGAAAAATGCCATTGGGTTTATTCCTCAGTACCTCAAAATCAATCAATCAATTAATTAATTAATAAAAGCTTGTTATGGCTCACAGTTTTAGAGGTTTCAATTAATGATTAATTTCCTCCATTGTTTTGAGCCTTTGTTAGCATATCATGGATGAAGAGTGTGGCAGAACAAACTGTTACCTCATGGATAAAAATAAAACATGAGAAAAAAGAAAGAGCTGGGGTCTCAAGGTCTGCTCTGTGGGCTTGCCACCAATTACTTAAAAACCTCTCACTAGTTCTCAGCTCGTAAAAAATCTCCCACCTCCTAGAAGGAGCTCCACTTGGGAGCCTAAGTCATAAACACATGGACATTTTGGGGGAAACTTAGGACCCAAACCATAGGACTATTGTAGTTATTTAATAATAGTATTAAACATTCAACTGAGCCACTCTTGAACCAGCAAAGATGTGGAATAAGAAAGCCACTTGCAGAAACAAGTCAGTGCTCAAACCGTGAGTTTCAGGTGCACAGCAAGGGGAGATGATAGGTGTTGGAGGTCAAATCTGTCCAGAACAGTGAGCTCTACTTTTCTCACTGTCCTGGTCTTTGGAAGTAACAGTGGCATGGGCTGATGGGAATTATATTCATGGGCTCTCAGGAAAGAACAGGATTTCAGTGTTTCCTTGTATGATTTTGGGTAAGTTACTTAATATTGAATCCTTCAGGTCCTCATCCCTTTAACTGGCAGAGTCGTAAATATTTCTTTTTTTTTTTTCAATTCACTATTCATTTTAATGCTGTTTCATAATAAGCACAATTGTTGCTTTTTTAAGATTTTACCAAAAACTTTCCATAAGTTAGACTCTTCTCTCAAACATCATAAATCTACCTTAAATAAATTTGTCTTACTAATAGCTATTGGTTAACTTTAAAGAGCAATCGCATTCCATGTCTCTTAAACTTTTGTCATTTTCTAAAATTCTTCCACAGCTGATAGAATTCTACTCCAAGGGTAGGGTGCATTAGACACATTGGATAGTCTGTTCAAAGTGCCCAAAACATAATACATGCTCAACAACTATTTTACCACTTAACTCATTTTACTCCAAATTGTGCTAGTGTTTTAAGTAATAAAGGTGAGAAAAAAGAATTAGTTTAGTTAGTTTCTAAACCCTTTGAATGCCTATGGTCATTTGGTCTTATAATCACACTGGGGATTTAAGCTTCTTTGTTTTTTTAAAAGAGCAAGTCCTATGTTTTAACTTTGTATAGTTTTAGCATTTGAGCCACTCTTCACTGTTGTAAATGAGTGTTCATTATTTGAGTACATCCAGCGGAGTAGATGTCCCTGTTCCATCATTTCAGTGTTTCTTAAGGAAGACTTCTTTCTTTTTATTTTTAGTCTCATCTATCTTCAAAAGTAGAAAAAAAAATACTGCACAGGGGAACTTAGGGTGATGAGCCAGTGGAGTGAATTTTGTACCAAAGTTAATTAATTCTGGATTAAAAATCAGCTGATCATTTGCCTTGCCCTGAGGGAGTCAATTTTGGCAGCTGTGGTTACTCTTGCAGACCTACGCCTGTGTCTTATAGTATCTCACTTTGCCTTTATTTCTCTACATGTCTAGCTTACATCTTGTTTCTGTTCTGCAGCTTGGCTTGCGGCATATCCTTAAATGGCACCCAGGTTCTCTCATAGGTGCATATCAGAGTCCATTACTGCCTGGGGAGCCAGCAGACAGAGGAGCAAGGGAAAGTAATGAGTCCTTACATAACATTGCTGTGTTTGCTGTTCCTAGCAGCTCTGTTCCTTGCTAAAGCAGTGTGGGGAGCAATTACCACCACCATATAAAGTCTGACTGCCTTTATCATTCCTGGAAAAACAATTTCATTGCACTCATTAGAGTCAAAAGAGTTCCCTTTCTCCAAAGGGACTTTTGAAATGGGAACATTGAAGTAGAATCCGACAGAAGCAAAGAAGCCAGAGGAGTTCAGAGGGATGAGGATGCGAGAAAAAGAGTTTGTTTAGAAGTCTGTTGTGGACATGAAACAAGCCCCCTTTTGATTCAGGCTTCTATGGCCATCATCATAAAAAGAGGCTCTTGGCTATACCGAGATGTCTTCCTGTGCCCATAAAAAAATGAAATGATAAAACAGCCCATCTCTGAATAGACACAGAAGTTGGTGGAAACTTTGGGATTTGGGGGAAGGTAGCATGAGGGTAAGACAATATTAAAGGAGAATATGATTAAGACCTGGGAGGCCATGGCTTCAGGAATTAAATGAGCCTAGAAGATGAAAAATGTCTATTTTTCCTTAAAAGATAGACTCATCAAAGATATGCAAGTTGGTAACACCCTAGCCTAGTCATATAGAACAGTATATGTTAGTGATTACTAACACTGGGGAGGAAGAATTTCCTTTCCTATTTTATCCCTTTCCCATTACCACACACACATTCATAGTAAACGTGTGTCAGGGGATCTTTTTCCTTAGTTAGTGTACATTTTGGAACAAGTACTCTATTGGTTGCTATATGGCATTTACACAAACAAACAAAGTTCGGTGAATTGGTTGCATAAAGTTTCTTTTCCCCCCATTCTTTTTTACCTTTTTTTCTTTGAGAAACTAGGACCAGCTCATCTTATCTCCCTGTGGTACATGGACTTATGCTAAGTGTGGGGATTTGCAAAGTGGGCAAAATAAGATTCCCACAAACAGTCTAATAGAACCCACTGTACAATTTAATCGTACACTGAAAAATATAGTCTCGTTTTGTATCCCATGCTTCATGAGGCATTAGTTTACATTTATTGTTTCTTAACATAAACAGTTTGGAGCTCAAGAGACTTCTAAAGGGGAAGAAAATGCAAAGGCAAAAATAAATGAATAAATAGACATGACACTTTGGGGGGGGGGGGGCATATCTTGTGTTCTGCATACTCTAGTAAGCTCTCCAGATATATCACCCCATTAAATCCTCCCAAAAGTTCTGTAAGACATTTTGGGTTGGATCTTCTTACAGATTAAGATCTAAAGGGTAAGAAAGGGTAAGTCATTTTCTTTAAAACATGTAATTACTCAAAGGTAGATCTGAAATAGAATTTCAAGCTGATTGGCTTTTTTCCTCTGTTCAGGAAGAAAGAAAAAAAAACTTAAGCACTATCCTGGGTACTTCCACAGCTTCTTTATTTTATTAAATCTGAGGCTACTACCATTCCTCACATCTTTTCAGAGCCCCAGTCATTGACTTTGGGAATCTATGATTTGGAGAATGAACTTAGAAGTCATTGATTTCTCACTTAAAAATGGAAAACTGAGATGGAAAAGCCGGAGGGAAAAGATTAACTGAAGGCAAATCCAAGTTTATAGCTCAGATTCTGTGCCTATTCGCTGTTATTTCCAAGCCACTGTCTTCACTAGGGCTAATACCTAAAAAACTGAAGGTATGATTAGATAGGAAAGATAAAAAAGTGGAGAGAATTGTACTTGCCACAGATAGGAGGATTGTGACTCCTTTTCTTTCTTGCCACATATGTCTATATAATATAATTTTTTTTTTGCGGGTCTGGGGATGGAACTCAGGGGCATTTGATCTCCAAGCTGTACCCCCTGACCTATTTTTTATTCTTTATTTTGAAACCAGGTCTCACTGAGTTGCAGAGGGCCTCACTAAGTAGCTGAGGCTGTCCGCGAACTGCGATCCTCCAGGTCTCAGCCTCTGAAATGCTGGGATTACAAGCGTGTGCCACCACTCCCGGCTTATATAATATAATATAAATTTTAAAAAATTTAAGAATTTTTAGTCGCAGGTATAATGTCCCTGGTAATGTTTTTATGTGACATTTGTTTTCTCTATGTATGGACTTTACTTCCTGGTAAGTATTATCAGCCTTGTGCACTATTTGACATAAAACATGACCTTTGATGAGTTTTATGTCCTTTTTAAGGCTTATAAGAATAGAAATACTATTGGGCATGGTGGTGCACACTTGTAATCCCAGCATTTGGGAGGCAGAGATCGGAGAATCACGGTTCGTGGACAGCCTCAGCTACTTAGCGAAGCCCTTCACAACTCAGTGGAACTCTGTTATCAAAAATAAAAAGACTAAAAATAGGGCTGGGGGTGTAGCTCAGAGGTACAATGTCCCTGGGTTCCATCCCAGTACTGCAAAAAAAAAAAAAAAAGAAAGAAAAATAGAAATAGATTTATCATTCTGCAGATTCTTTCCTTCCTTGAAGAACTCTGCATATGGGTTAACGTTGCTTTTGAGATTGGTGATTTTTTGTATAAGAAAAACATAAGTAATTAAAAATGAAGTACTTTTATCATTCCATCTTTTAACATATGCATTTATAGATGAGCAAAGAGTGACTCATGAGGCAAAATAGTAAATGAGTGTTTATTGATTAATTTAGTGACAGGTATTATTTTTATAATACATTATGTTCAATAATATTTGTCTAATATACATTATAAAAATTTGAAGCTCAAAGCATTTGATTTTCCTCTTTTTGTATGTAACTAGGGAGATCTGAGATCATTTTGAAGCACATCTTAGAAATGAATATAGAAAATATAATATTATGCATTCTTTTTTACCCTTTCTTCCTTGATTTTGATTTACATATTTTACCCAAAGCCTGATTTTTAGAAATATTCATTTGTGTTCTTCCTAATTAATTTTTTTTATTTTACCTGTTTCAAAACTTAAAAAAATAGGTACAATGCTAAATAAAAAGCGAGAAATCTATGTTTACTCAATGACATTATGTCAGCTGAAGTCAGTTTAATTTTATATTCTTTAGTCTACATTGAGACACTTTTTAAAAATATTTAAGTTTTCATCCGGATTGGTATAGTTCCTAATACCAACAATGCATTTTCTGCTTTATGTTTTAAAACAAGACTGATAAATTGGATTAAGTTTGGCAGAATTGACCGGTAATGCATGTATGATGTGTCTGGCCTGTCCTCAAATATGTTCGCAAAATGTAAACTGTACATTTTGGTTAAAATAACATTGGTTCTAATGTATATGTGACTATTTGGTTTAATTTCTTATTATTTCACTGTATATGCTAATAAGTTCTTTATGTTTGTCATCTTATTAGTGGCTTTCAATCATTTTTAAGGGTACTAAAAAATATATGAAACTTTTTTTTTTTTTTTGGTGGTACTAGAGTTCCTGGAAACCCTTCTACCTCCAGGCTACACTCCCAGACAGACCCATTTTTATATTTTTATTTGGAAACAGGGTCTCTTAAGCCAGTGAGATCTTAAGCCAGCGAGATCTCTTAAGCCAGTGAGATCCATGATCCTCCTGTTTCTGCCTCCCAAGCGCAGAGATTACAAGCGTGTGCCACCATGCCTGGCCGTTATTTGAAACATTTTGCAGTAGCTTTCTTAAGTAGCCTAACAAGTATGGTTAATAAAATATTAAACTTAATTTATAAGATTTGTGAGTCATATAGAATAATCTCTAAAATAAAACTACTAATCTCAGAGTCTAGATATTACTATCATTTACGAATTGTTTTAGCTTTTTCACTACTAGTTATTATGGCCAGATATAGAATGTCCTCTAAAGAGTTCAGTATTGATATCATCATGAGGACTGTAATCTCATTAAATTCATTACACAAACACAATTCCTATGGCCACACCCTCACGGACTCACCTTCTCCAGCAACACTTTACCAGTATAGTTTACCACCCAGATCGTCTTTAGTAGATTTTAGATTCAGTTCAGGTGAGGCCAAGATCTAAGGCTAAGATAGATTCATCTGTATTTTAGGTTATGCTTATATCTTTGAATTTTCTTGCCTGCTTTCTCTTAATTCCATCCATCCAGGATGCAAGAGTCCCTCACTCCATTTCCCATTGCCATTCCCTGACTTTCAGACCTTCAGACCTTGGCCTCACATAGGCTGAACCAAGATTCTCAAAAAAACTGTTAAGCAAATAAACCTTTCTTTTAAGTGATAATATGGTCAGTTGCTTAGGATTATAGCAATGAGGATGTTGACCAAAACATTGTCATTCAATATACCCTCTAATACATGTTCAGTGTGAATAAGATTATATATATATGCGCTTTGGGAAGTTTTACTATATTTCAACAAATTACCTGACTCTGACAATTACAGTAAAATATACTCAATTCTAGCTTTATCTTTCCTAATATTATGCAAAACTTTCTAAAATCCTAATCCCAAATTAGCAAAATCCTAACATTACCTTAACTGAGTCCTTATAAATAACATCAACACAAAATCTGGAAGACAAAAATAAATTTTAACTCACATGTTAGCTTCATGTTAGCATTCTTTCATGCTCACTTTGTTGAGGAAGATTACAAGGCTCAGTCCGTGGGAAGGAGTTCAGAGACAAATGAGTAATTTCTGACTTCATACATGAGTAAGAAATAGCTGCATAGACCAACCATTGCCATCCCTGTCTTAATACCAACCCTTACCCTCATTCAGCTTTAACTCCCTAAAGGTAAACTGCTTGACAACTACACATGATAAGAGAAGAAAATATTCTCTCCATTGCTCTCGGTTATAACTAAAAATTAGAACTGCAATTCCTTATTAAGAAATAAATTTTCTTCCAGAGGGGATTTTAGGAGCCCTTTAGGTGTAAGGAAGATAAGATTTTTGTTTTTTAATTTTATAACTTGTTATGAGAATTCATTTAAGTATGAAAAAATACAAAATCCAGGATTTTGTATCTCAGTGCTCTGTTCTTATATTAAAGTGAATGATTACCAAAGAAAGCATCTAATAGTCATTCTACACTTAAGTGAATATACTTTCTCATTTTTACCTCTCTGGAACTTTATTTTATTTTATTTTTATTTCAAATGTACTTAATTTCTGCCAGTTGTGAATTTGACACAAGTAAAGGGGTATTTCACAGGATATTAGCATCATTTTTAAAATCTATTTTTCTAAGCTCATGGACATGATGGCCAAGCAATGACTGAGAAATTTATTTTTAAAGTAGATTTCATTGAAAATTATGATTATAGACATAATTTAAAATAATAATACAATTAACTCCCTGATACTCTCAACCATCTTTAATAATTGTCAACCCATGGCTAATTTTGTTTAATCATTACATATTCCCTGAATATTTTGATTCAAAGTTTAGAAATCATATCATATTATCTGAACATATTTGTATAATTTAGCAATTTCATTTAATAGCTTTATTGAGATATAGTAAAATGTCATAAAATTTGTCTAAAACTTTACAATTCAGTGGGATTTTTAGCATATTCACAAAACTTTGTTAGAATTACAACAATCTAATTTTAGAACATTTTCATCATTCCCTAAATAATCCTTGCAGCTATTCACTATTTTTTTCTGACACTCTCAGCCCTTAGGAAATAATTTAATTTTTCATGTATATTTTCTTATTCTGGACATTTTACATGAATTCAATCACATAATACTTGACTTTATGTGTTTCTTTTTGTTAATTCAGCACAATATTTTCAAGATTTATCCATTATTGTAACATATGTCAACCTTTATTTCTTTATTTTTTTTTTTTTTCCTTTACTGGGGATAGAACCCAGAGTCATTCTACCTATGAGCTACACCCCCAGTCTGATTTTTTTATTCTTTATTTTAAAACAGGGTCTCACTGAGTGGCAAAGGGCCTCAGTAAGTAGCTGAGGCTGTCCTAAGCTATTTTTCTCTATTGACTTTTTCTTTTGGCACCTTTGTTAAAACCATTCAGCCATGAACGTAAGGGTTTATTTTTTGACGCTTGTTTTTATTTCGTAGATTTAGATGTCTATTTTTATGCTAGTATAATGCAGTCTTGATTACTGCAGCTTTGTAATAAGTTTTTAAATCAGAATGTATGAGTCCTCTGTTTTTTTTTTAATCAAGATTGTCTATTATAGATCTTGCATTTTGCATATAAACTTTAGAAGTGGCTTGCCAATTTCTTTACAAACACAGCTGGGGTCTCCTCCAACCTTGTTATTTTTGTCAAGATTATTTGGTTATTATGGATCCATTATTTTGCATATAAACTTTAGTATCAGCTTGCCAATTTTTTAAAAAACACAGCCGGGGTTTTGGTAAGTATTGTGTTGACTTTATAGGTGAATTTTGGGAATATTGCTATCTTAACAATATTGTCTTTTAATCAATGGCATTGGAAATTATTTCACTTATCTGGCTATTCTTTAGTTTCATTAATGTTTCATAGTTTTCTTTTTATAAATCTTGGTACTACTTGTTAAATTTATTACTAAATATTTTATTGCTGCTATTGAAAATCCAATTGTTTAATAAATTCCATTTCATATTGTCATTGCTAGCATATAGAAATTAAAATAATTTTTGTATTTCATTTTGTATCTTCAGAAGTCTACTTTAATGGATCCTTTTGACTTTCTCTAATTTCTTTATAATATAGATACTTTTTATTTATTTTTTTTGCCTAATTTCCTTACCTGAAATCTCTAGTATCAAACAAGATTGGAGCAAGAACATTATTCTTGTTCTGTTTCTAATCTTAGCAAGGTCTATGGTGCTAGCTGTGGAATTTTTTGTAGATACCCTTTATGAATTTGAGAAAGTTAAATTCTAATCTTAGTTTTTGAGCATCTTTTTAAAATCATAAAAAATGTTGAATTTTGTTAAATTCCATGATAAAATGAGATAATTTTGTGATATAGGATTTTTGTTATTATATTAACTTGATTTTCTAATGTCAATCTTTTAATTCCTAGATTAAATTCCACCTACTATGGTCTGAAATATTTTTAAAAAGTGGCTAGATTTACTTTGCTAAGGCATTTTCTAAAAATTTGTGTTTATACTCATAAGGAGTGTTTACCTGTAATTTTTATGTCAAGTCTGGTTTTGGCAATGGGATAATACACAAAATATAATAAGTTTAGAAAAGTTTTCTCTATTATCTTCTGGATGATATTTTGAAAGATTGTTATTAATTCCTCTTTATATATTTGGAAAAAATTCAATGAGGAAACCATTTAGGCATAAGCTATTGATTGTGGGAAGTATTTTATTTACTAATTTAGTCCTGATTGTTTTATGTCTGTTTAGATATTTTAGTTATTCTTGAATCAGCATTGGTTGTTTTTTAAGATTTTCTTTTCTATTTTATCTAAGTTTTCTCAATTTTTGAGGTATAGTAGGTCATACTGTTTGTTACTTTACTACTTTATTATTTCTGTAAGGTAGCTGATTACATCTCAAGTGTTCTCTTTCTCTCTCTCTCTCTCTAGTTTTTCTCTCTATATATTTATCTGTCTTCTAGAGGCTTTGAATTTTCTGATCTTTTCAAAGAACCAAATTTAGTCCACTGATTTTTACCATTTTTATACTCTATTTTATTTACTTTTGCTTTATTTTTTTATCGGTACATTGTAATTATGCATCATAGTGAGAGTCAGAGTAATAAATACACACATGCACACAGTATCCATTATGTGTTTTCCTTTAAGAGAGTGGGGTTTAGATCCTTTTGGATACCAACATCCTTATTCACACACACACACACACACACACACACACACACACACTCCTAACCAGTTTTTTGGTTAACCAGTTTTTTCAGCATCTGGGCCACTTTACAAAGATTAAGTTTCTATAGGTATGAACCTTTTTTCTTTTATCATCTATTCTCTTCCACTGATCTATGTATCTGTTCTATGCCAATACCATACTGTTTTTTATACTACAGCTTTGTAGTATGGTTTAAAGTTGGGTTTTGTAATACCTCCAATATGGTTTTTGTTGTTAAGAATTGCTTTGGCTATTCTGGGTCTTTTGTTTTTCAATATGAGCTTTATGAGTATTTTTTTATTATTTCTGTGAAGAAGGAGGTTGGTATCCAAATGGGGGTTGCATTGAATTTGTACATTGCTTTTGGTAGTATGGCCATTTTGATGATGTTTATTCTGCCTTTCCAAGAACATGAGAGATCTTTCCTTCTTCTAATGTCTTGTTCTATTTCTTCATGTTTTGTAGTTCCACTGTAGAAGTCATTTTTTCCCTTAGATAAAGTTATATTTAGGTATTTTATCATTTTTGAAGCTATCATAAATGGGAATTTTTTAATATTTTCTGTGCAATGAATTGATTATTCATGTACAGAAAAGTTTTGATTTTTTTCCTTTTCCTTTTTTGTGTATGGTACTAGGGATTGAACCCAGAGGCTACCAGTGTTTTATTCTTAATTTTAAAACAGGGAGGGTCTCACTAAGTTATGGAGGGACTCACCAAGTAGCTGAGGCTGGCTGAAAACCTGTGATCCTCTTGTCTCAGCCTCCCAAGTACTGGGATTACAAGTATGCATCACCTGTGCTACTGTATCCGGCTATTTATGAGTTTTTATAAGTTGATTTTGAAGCAGCTACTCTTGTGAGTTTGCTTATCAGTTCTGGAACTCGTTTAGTTGATTTTATTCTGTCTTTGAAGATCATGTCAACAAATGGAAATAATTTTACTCATTTTCATACTTGAATCACTTTAATTTCCTTCTCTTGTCTTATTGCTCTAGCTAGAATTTCAAGTACTGTTTCAAATAGCAGTGATGCCAATGTATAATCCTGTCTTATTCTTAATTTTAACAGGATGATTTCTTTCTTCACATTTACTTTGGATTTACTCTTCATTTTCTGGTTTCATTAATTGGATCAGTCTTCTTTTTTTTGTGTGTGTGGTACTGGGGTTCCTGGAGACCCTTCTACCTCTGGGCTATGCTCCCAGACACCTATTTTTTATATTTTTATTTGGAAACAGGGTCTCTTAAGCCAGCAAGGCTGGCTTTGAACCTGCACGATCCTCCTGTCTCTGCTTCCCAAGCATGGGGATTACAAGCGTGCGCCACCACGTCAGGTTATTCTTCATTTTTAAGATATGTTTTTTCAGCTATACATTTATCTTTAAAAATACTATAGTTAAATTTCATATATATTTTTATTTTCTCATTTTTTAAACAATGACACACAAAGAAAGAAAATAACTCACTAATTAAAGTCATTGACTCCCATTGATATCATCTAGCATGTTCTGGAAAACCTACTGACTGGAAAAGTAAGCTACAAGCAGGATGTGGTAATGCACGCTTGTAATCCTGGGAGGCTGAGACAGGAGGATCACATAGGTTCAAAGCCAGCCTCAGCTACTTAGTGAGGCTTTCAGCAACATAGTGAGACCCTGTTTCCAAATAAAGTAGAAAAGTAAGCTACAGTTTTATTTCCTTGAGAACTTATAGCCAAGAAGAAATTCATGGTTTTATATTTCTTATTCTTCTTTATCTGATTTATTTTTGTGGTACTAGGAATGGAACCCCAGGGTATTCTACTTCCAACCTATACCTCCAGCCTCATTTTCTTTATTCTGTATTGTGAAAAAGGGTATCACTGAGTTGCAAAGGGCCTCACTAAGTATCTGAGGCTGTCTGTAAACCGGACTCCTCCTGTTTCAGCCTCCTGAATGCTGGGATTACAAGTGTACACCACCACACCCAGCTCTTTATCTGACTCTTAAAAAATCTCCATTCTTGCTGAGGTGGGCCCTTTCAAATAAAATATTACCCTGCATTTCTTTTTCATGATCAGTGTTCAGGAAGACCCAGATTAACATATGCACATCAAGCACAATATCTATCTGCTAATAGTCTTTAATAGTTGTGGCCATAGCCAGATGTGGTGGTGCATACCTGTAATCCTAGTACTTAGGAGACTGAGGCAGGAGAATTGTGGGTTCTAGGACAGATTCAGCAACTTAGCAAGGCCCTGAGCAACTTAGTGAGATCCTGTTTTAAAATAAAATATAAAATATACATAAATACAAAAAGTTATGGGAGCATAGATTGGAAGTCGAATTCCCATGGGTTCAATCCACAAAAAAAAAAAAAAAAATATAGCAGAAAAAAATCCTTGGCCAAAAGAATCACTAAAATGTTTATTGAATTAAATTGATCCTTATCTATAAAACACACATTGCTACAGAAAATTGGCTATAGTTATTATTATAAAATTGCTGTTCTCAAGCATATAAAATTTGGGGTCCTTAGATAAAATAGAAAATTCTATAAATATATACTCAAATTGCTATCTTGCTATGTTTCTCATGGTTTTAGAGTAGAAGATTGCTTAAAAGTAGACGGCAACGTAATGGAGAAATGTTCCACTCTTCAGATTCCACTTGTGCTTTGGCAGTTGAAGATAAACCACTGGAAAAAATGGTAGTTATAAAATCATTGAGCCTAAAATGACTTGGGTGTATGATCACAAATGCTACAGGGCTTTTTCTCCAGTGATACAAGTTAACAATGGGTACATTGATAGGCTGCATACTTTACCTTAGAATTTCTAAATAGATCCAAGGAAACTGTCATGATAATTGTACTATAAAGGTTTTAAAATAAATGACAGACAGATGTTAATGACTGGCACAATATTTTTATACTATATTCTATGTCCTCTAACTTCAACACCGTGGCACATTTTATAAACCATTGTGTGGTGGCAGAGGATCAGAGATTATTTTTGAAATAAGCATATCTTCTTACTGTTTACATTTTTTATTCCTTTAAGTACTACTATGGGATATAAAAAATTCAGTGTAGTCCCTTTATAGCTATATAAATGCTGTGGGTTAAATTGTCCAAACGGGGTATATCTCAACTACTAGCTATGAAACATTTGCTGTTTATTCCTGTAGAATTGGCAATGAGGTAAATATTAACTCAAATTTCTTATTGTTAAAAATGACAATGAATTTATTTTTTATTCAAGCTGAGATGGCTTTAAGAACACATTTTGCTTGTGGTATAAAGAAAAACATTTATAAATTATATGATAACCCTATGTATGTTAAAATTCACATATTATAAAAAAGACAAATTTAAAGTTTAAAGTTAGGACAAAATTGTAAAAATATCTTTAGTGAAATTTAAGTTTCTTCTTTTCATTAATTAGGGACTATTGTGTTTAAACAGAGCTAGAACAGTGGGGGGAAATCATTTTAATTACTATTTTATATTTTACTTTCTATCTCTTTGTCTCTCTATATATGCATATGTATATGTTGTTTATATTTGTATATATATATGCCTATGTATATATGTACATGCATGTGTGTGTTTATAGATATGCTTGTATATGTTTTATAGCTAAGGTTATGTATTTTGCAGGACTCTAGAGAATGGGCTGCTAGACATAATGAGATGATAAAATGGTTAAAAAACAAGGAACAAGCATGGTGGTGCAAGCTTGTAATCCCCACACTTGGGAGGTGGAGGCAGGAGGATCGTGCAGGTTCAAAGCCAGCCTTGCTGGCTTAAGAGACCCTGTTTCCAAATAAAAATATAAAATAGGTCTGGGAGTATAGCCTGGAGGTAGGTTTCCATGAACCCCAGTACCCAATTTTAGAACATGATTAGATAGGTGATTTGGAGAAAACAAGATGGGGTAATGGGGCTTGGAATCAGGCTTGCTTTTAATGCTAGTCTTTTTCACTTTTCAGTGAAGCCCTCAGTAATATCAAGGCTATAAACTATGCTTGGAGTAAGATTTTTAATGTGAAGTATAAAAGATGTTGAGTTCTGTCTCAGTGTGGATAGAAGTAAAAACAGAGATCAAGGTTAACTAAATTCCTTCTTATCTTCAGCAGATACCTGCTGAAAGAGAACTCTCCTCCAACTATCCATTAGCCAGCAATGACAGTGTGTTGATGAACCAGACCCCACCCTAAGCCACAAGGAGCTCCCCAGTTGCACCTGCCTATGATGATCCATTCGTGCACATGCTAATAGAACAGAATAATAATAATAAAAAACATTGTAGGCACCATGTGTACTTGTTGTACACAGAATAGGGGCATATCCCAGTTTTTAAGGACACTTCTAAATTTTAGATTAAAAAATTGCTTGCTTTATTATGCAAATTTATTTAAAATACTGAGTCAAATGACTCACTGTATGAATATGTACCAACTTATGAATTATTGATGTTTTACACATGGAAGCACACTGTAGAAAAAGCATGGGCATTGATGTCAGTTCCTTATGATTCCCAGTCTCCCTAAATTGTTAACCTGTAGGTATTCATATACAAGCAAAATTAAGAAATTACTTCACAAATACCTTTCTTCCCCTGCAGTAAAGATAATATAAACTATGAAATACATGGTTATTAGACAGTTAAAGTAACTAAATAGTGTTTGGTACTGCCTAGTAGTTATTTGGGAAGTGGGAGTCATTGCAGGATTTTGAAGCCCTTTTAATAAGGTAGTGTACATGGGAATTTAAAAGTAAGATGTAGCTGGATGTGGTGGCTACACCCATAATCCCAGTACTTGAAAGGCTGAGATGTGAGGATTGCAAGTTTAAGGCCATTTTGAGCAACTTAGCAGCACATCAACAATTTAGTGAGACCTTATCTCAAAGTTTAAAAAAATAAAAATAGAGCTGAGTGTAAAGGTAAAATGCCTCTGGGTTCAATTCCCCAATACCAAAATAAATAAATAAATAAATAATAAATAAATAAATTCTCAAATAAGTAAATAATACAAAATAAAATTGGTGGTATAGGGTTTATGGTATTTCTTAAACTTAACTCATTTTAAAAATATAAATCAAAATTTTACCAAGCACAAGATGTTACACTACTTGCCTGTTTGGTAAATATAGAATAAAGCAATCTGGCAGAGAATAATATAAAAACTTATTGAACACCCCTTTGGCCCATCCATTTTTAAAAATCTGCATAACGTGAGTGCAGTTTTCATAGATAAAAGGTTTTGTAATAATTATAAACAAAGATAAGGTGTATAATACTGTGCCATACTTTATGTATAAGTAATTATACTCTGAAATTTTAGAGCCCATTTAAACATTTTATGTGTTAATATCATTTCTAAATGCTGACTTCTAAAAAACTGGCTGTATAATATGTTGGCACTTTGCTACCTCTGCATCCATTCTGAATTAATGTGCTTCAGAAATGCATTTGAAAGACATGAATTCATCTTCATTCTGAACATATTTTAATTGGTTATAACAATTAAAAGTGATAGTATCACCCGAAATAAAATAACTTTACCCTGCGTTCTTGTTGTTCTGATTAAATGACCTTCTCGCTTTTATTACACATTAAGTATTCTATTATGATTGCAAGACAGCGTCGTTTGGTATTCATGGTCCTCTGTGGGAAAAAAAAAGCCAAATTCATAACCACTGTCAAACATGGAACAATAGAAAGTGATGCTGGTAATTCCAAAACTGATGGTGATGGTTGTTGTGATTGTTGTTTTTGTTTTTCATTCTGTTATCAGCTTAATCAGGGTGGTCAAATGCTCAGTATATTCCAAGCCAACAGTCCTAACATAAAACCTGAAAGCAGTTGCCATTTTTTTACTCTTCCAGTTCAGCAACAATTTTATGACAGTGATTCTTTTAAAAACCATTCCCTTCTTATGCAGGAGATGCTGTAGACCTCTCACTGCAAATGTCAAGGCTGGCTTGTCTTTCTAATCTAACATTTCCATGGTCCTCTTAGGCACACCATGTTTAATTAGTTACTTGTCTGTTTAGCTTCTGCCATAACAACTCCATTGGGCACAATTGCTTTAACCTAACCATGTGTTCGAATATACTTTTGCAGTCAATATTCACTGAGACCCTATTGTCCTTCTCCCTGTGCTAGGCACTAAATGAATCATAACCTGAAGTTTAATAATTTGCTATTGGATATTCAAGCATGTGTTCCATGTGGAACCCTGAGAGTAAATGCTCAAACTTAGTTGCAAACATTTAATGCAAAAACTAAGGATCTTTTTAGGATATTTTTAAAGAATTGGGTAAGTGTACAGATATCCCAATGAAATAATCACAAGATGTAATGGTGTGGATTTAGAATGTCCACTTAGCCCTCTTAGAAACATGGTAGCAATGTTGGAAGTGGACCTGGGTTGCTAAGAAGGAGTGTGGTGATGTGGCCTTGAGATTAGTTATAGTGCTTTCTTTCCTCTGATCACACTCTTATTCTGGTCTCCAGGATGTGAGAGTAAAGCCTTGCTCTCTCCTTTTCTTTGCTTCCAGCCTCTATGATGTAAGAGCAGAGCTTTGTGCTCTCCCTCTCTGCACTCTCTGCTGCCATGCCCTGAGCTCTTCAAACTAGGCCTCACATGGACTAAACCTCTAAATTTATAAAAAACTGTGGGTAAACAAATCTTCCTTCTTCAAGTTGTGTGGTCTGTAGTTTTGGATTACAGCAGTGGGAATAGTCCCATAGCAACACTGAAAGTATTCTGATCATTTACTAACAAAAAATGATAAAATAGATTAGTGACAGTTATGTGATACAACATTGTATCATTTTATTTTATTTTTAAATAGTAATTGTATATATTTATTTACCTGGAAAAAGTTAATATTCAAATTTCATTAAGAATGTTACAAAATAATACATGTGGAATGAACTTAGTAATAAAAATTAAATATGTGTGTGTATACATTATACACAAAAATACAATTATTTATATTTCAGTAGTAAGACTTCACAAATAAGTGTTCTTGCATATTTATGGGTTTATTTTGCCATTAACACTATCTATGTAATATTGACTTTTATAATATTTAAGAAGTTCTAATCATGCTCCTGTTCTTCAAAAATGTTTTGTATATGATCACAACTTTAAAAAATTATTTTTTGCCGGGCGTGGTGGCGCACGCTTGTAATCCCCCCCGCTTGGGAGGCGGAAACAGGAGGATCGCGCAGGTTCGAAGCCAGCCGTGCTGGCATAAGAGACCCTGTTTCAAAAATATAAAATAGGTCTGGGAGTGTAGCCCGAAGGTAGAAGGGCTTCCAGGAACCCCAGTACCACCAAAAAAAAAAAAAAAAAATTATTTTATCTTATGTTAGCTAGCAACTCATTTCTCTGTTTTCCATTTAGACTAAAAACTTTTAAAATATCCATTCTTGCTTTTATTTCAATTCCTCCACTATTATATCATTTTTCTTTTTCTTTTTCCTTTTTTTTTTTTTTTTTTGGTGGTACTGGGGTTCCTGGAAGCCTTTCTACCTCCGGGCTATACTCCCAGACCTATTTTATACTTTTATTTGGAAACAGGGTCTCTTAAGCCAGCAAGACTGGCTCCAAACTAGTGCGATCCTCCTGTCTCCACCTCCCAAGCATGGGGATTACAAGCGTGCGCCACCATGCCCGGCCTATTATATCATTTTTCAAACTATTATAATTGTGCATTAACATTACTCACTTCTTTGAAGTTTTCTCATGAAGGTGACCCATAGGTATTTGTGGCTAAGTACACCCAGCCTTTCTGAAGTTCTCATCTCTGTTGGCTTCATTGTATTATGGATCCTCTTCCCCAAGTAGGCACTTTCATGACATCCTGAATCTTTATCACAGAATACATGAAACTTGAATTGAACCATATACCCCATGAAGGCAAAATGCAATCAATTTAACTCATTAACAGAAATAGTATCTCAGGTATAGTAAATGACCAAAAAAATCGTATCAAGAAAATCTAGTGAATGAGTGAGTAGAATATTTTTGCAAGAAAATCTGAACTTCCTAAAATTGTGCTGTCTCACTGACACCCTATTTTAGTTGTGAGAATATAAATAATTTTAATATTATACTTCATTTAAAAGAACCTATGTCCCAATTAGAGGACAAATAGAGTAGAGGAGAAATAAAAATTGAGTTCCAATAATTTTTCTGAAAAGTTCGTAATGAAGTTTGGTTGTATAATCACAAAATGGAGAAAACTGAGCTTTAGAATATAAATCATCAATTTTCTAAAATTTGTAGTAGTAGGAGGAGAAAAAATGATGACTGTGGGACACAGCGCATCTCAGTAGCTGTAACAAATAAAAAAATCAACTACCAAGAAGGAAACACCTTGGAAGAAAGAAAGCAGTGAGGATATTTACAAACAAAAACAAACAACAAGAAAAAAAAATTACAGCAGACAGAAATCCAATACCCTGAATGTGAGATCCACAACACAGAGCCCTAGCTCGTGAGTGACCTGGTGTGTTGACCAGTGTCATCTCAGTCCGCCTATCCAAACCACAGCTGCAGACTCTTCAGCCCCCCAAAATTCCTCCAAATAATTCAAGGACTTGAAGTGCAGAAAGTTGTGGCAGAGCTACAAAATCTTTAGTGACCAGCATCAGGCTTCAGGGATGGAGACAAGGACCCAAAAGCCTATGTGCTAACCAGAAACCAGAGCTGTGCACTGTGCCCTATAGAGACCAGGCCTGCAGGAAAGGAAGATGATTGTGGTACATTACTTGGCAGAGGACTGCCCAGAGAAGCTGTAGAAACACTGGCAGGCTAAGATCTGGTGACCCATCCTTGAAGTAGTCCATTTAGGACCTCCAGAGACACAGGAAAAGCCCATAGTGCCCATGGCACAGTACTGGCACAGGCTCACAATTCGCTCTGAAATTACACTGTATACCCTCTACAAGTGCAGGTAGGGAGGCTCAGACCGAGGGCCAGAAAGCACAGAGCCCACGCCTGGAAAGCACAGAGCTGAGAGCCAGAAAGCTTAGAGTCCAGGCTTGGAAAGTGCAAACCACAGGGCCAAAGATCACAGAACTCAAGGCAGAGAGTTAAGAGCCCAGGGCTGGAGAGCACTGAGCCAGAGTCAGAAAGTGTAGAGCCCAGAACTGGAAGTAACAGAGCACAGGACCAGAGGGTGCAGAGCACAGGGCCAGAGAGAATAGGACCTAGGGAAAGGGAGTGCAGAGCCCAAGGCCAGAAAGCACAGAGAAAATGCAGAACCCTGCACTTACTCAAAACTCATTTATAGTGACACCTGACACCCTGACACCTGAGCACAAAGCTGGTAGAGGCAAGAGAGAGGTGCAAACACTCATGAAGTGGGTCCAAAAGCTGACAATAGGTTATGGAGCAAATGAGAGACATTGAAATATAGTTCAGAATCTACTGTAACAAACAGACATATAGCCATTATGTGGGCCGAGGCCCTATATATGTAAATTAGGTAGAAATGCTTTTTCCTTTTGTTTTCTTTCATTATCACTGTCACTAGTTCTTTTGAATTTTTTTCTTTTGGTTGGAATTTTGTCTTTGATTATAATTGTTATTTTTTGTTACTTGTTTTGTTACTTTATGCATGTTTGTTTGTTCCCTCCCCCATTCATTTTACAAGCTTCCTCCCTCTATCCTATCTGCTCTTTTCTCTCAAAGCTTTTTTGCCCTTACTGTATCTCCTTGTTTTATATTCAAGATATTTTATATCTCTATATCTAAATACTTTATACTAATTACAAGAATCCTACTATCTTACCTTCTCTCATTTTCAGATACTACTTTATTATACTTAAATTCTTATTCAATTTAATCATATCCTCTACCCTACTCCTCTACCCATCACCCCAGATCCTCCCCAGTTACACAACCTTTACCATTGAAAAAACACTGCTTACCCCCATGCACAAACCTTTTTTTTTTTTTTTTTTTTTTTTTTTTTTTGGTGGTACTGGGGTTCCTGGAAGCCCTTCTAACTCCGGGCTACACTCCCAGACCTATTTTTTACATTTTCATTTTGGAAACAGGGTCTCCTAAGCCAGCGCGCGCGGCTGGCTTCGAACCTGCGTGATCCTCCTGTCTCTGCCTCCCAAGCGCGGGGATTACAAGCGTGCGCCACCACCCCTGGCTGCACAAACCTTCTGACACCTCTAAGTCTCTACTGCTGAAATTGGATCAATTAGATTATCCACAGACTCACACACACACAAAAGATGATGCTTGACGCAGGGCATGGTGGTAGATACTTGTAATCCCCACACTTGGGAGGCAGAGACAGGAGGATCACACAGGTTCAAAGCCAGCCACTCTGGCTTAAGAGACCCTGTTTCCAAATTTAAAAAAGTATAAAATCAGTCTGGGAGTATAGCCCAGAGGTAGAAGTGTTTCTCGGAACCCCAATACCACCAAAATAAATAAATAAATAAATAAATAAATAAATAAATAAACAAATTAGATGATGCCAAGAAAAAAATCCTAGAACTCAAAAAATGTAAAAATAAGGAACAGTGAGAAAATAAAGGAATCACAAATATTGACCTACAAGAAATGCAAGGAGGAGAATTACCAATCCTGATCTTCAATATGATAAAAGGCCTCATAGTAAATGTACAAAAAATGAAAGAGAAAATAGAGAGATTAAGAGTGAATCAGAAAGAGGCTTGAAATGAAATGAGTCAATAAATGAAATGAACACATTAATAGAAAGAAATTCTGGAAAATTAGATGAAATGCAAAACAGGATATCACTGTTAGAAGACTGTACATTCAAAACTGAAAGGACAGTCAACAGTATACAAAAAAGGCTACAACAGGACCTAAACACCCAACAACTATGGGAGAATATGAAACATCCTAACTTAAGGATAAAAGGCACTGAAGAAGGGCTAGAGGCACAGAACAAGGGTATTTATAATCTCTTCAGAGAAATAATTTCAGAGAATTTTCCAAACATGAAAAGAGACTTGGGCATCCACATACAGGGGATATACAGAATACCATTAAGGCAAGATCAAAAAAGGATTTCTCCATGCCATGGAATAATCAAAATGACCAACAAAGAGGCTAAGGAAAGAATCTTAAAAGCAGTGAGAACAAAAGAACAGGTGATATACAGGAGCAAAACAATAAAAATCACTCCAAACTTTACAATTCAAGTCATGAATGCCAGGAGAGACTGGTATAATGTAATCCAGACCCTGGAAGAAATCAACTTCAAACCAAGATTGCTATATCCAGCAAGGTTATTATTCAGAATTGATGGAGAAATAAAAGTATTTCAAGATAATCAAAATCTTAGAAGAATTATTAATACAAAGCAAGCACTAGAGGAAATACTTAAATAAAATTTTAAAAAGAAGCATCATTCAGAACCAAAGAAAAGATGAATTTATTAGCAGGGCAACTAGGCAAAGAAGAAATAACATTATATCAAACAGAATATAGAACACAAAATGGCAGAAAACAAAAAATCATATTTAAATAATAACACTGACATCAAAGGACTTAACTCACCAATTAAAAGACATAGGACTTAACTCACCAATTAAAATTGGTGATTGTGGATTAAAAAAACATAATCCAAATATATGTTGCTTGCAAGAAACTTACCTTAAAGCCAAAGACATTCATATGCTGAAGATTAACCGATGGGAAAATATGTAGCATGCCAATGAAGACCCAAAACAAGCAGGATTAGCAATGCTGATATGCAACAAAACAGACTATAAGCTAAAACACAGAAGAGACAAAACAGGATACTTTCTTTCATCAAAGGGAACAATCCACCAAGAAGATATAATGTTAGTAAATGTTTATGGCCCAAATGTGAGTGTGCCCACATTTGTAAAATAAACCCTTCAGGATATTAGATATCAAATAGACCTAAATACAATAATATTTTTAATATTGGGAGACTACAACACATCACTCACACCACTAGATCAAACTAGAACTATTGAAAACTATGAAACAAATGGACTTAATAGACATATTCATTATATTTCAACCAGGAAAATCAGAGTAAACATTCTTCTTGGCTGTTCATGTGACCTTCTCCAAAATAGACCACATTTTGGGCCACAAAACATACACCAGCAAATTCAAAAGAAATAATATAGAGCAAGAGGTTGATACACAGATCCAGAAAACTTATAGAACTCCCTTTAGATAGGATTGGAGAATAGGACCCCCAAACCACATAATTGTCAAAATGAACAATGTGGAAGCCAAGCAGAGAATCTTAAAGGCAACAAAAACAAAGGGCCAAGTGACATTCAGAGGCAAACCAATTAGAATCACTCCAGACTTCCCAAACCAAGTCATGAGAGCCAGAAGGGCTTGGAGTAACATATTCCAAACTCTGAAAGAAAACAACTTCCAGCCAAAAATTTTCTACCCAGCAAAACTTTCTATCAAATTAGATGGAAAAATAAGAAGCTTCCATGACAAACAGAAACTGAAGGAATTTATGTCTTCAAAAGCAGTGCTAGAGAAAATACTTAAAGAGATTAACTACAAAGAAGAAATAGGTAACACACACCAGAACCAGAGAAACAAGATTTTCTATCCAACAGACAACTAAGATTGGTTATCTGTGGAGATTCATTATTTATGTTAGTCTTTTACTTATCTCTAAATTGTATTGTTTGCTGTTATTGTTGTTAATTTTTAGGATTTCTAGTTGGAATATTAATATACCTTCAGATATAGCATTTGGAAATATTTTATCCCATTCTATTAGTAACTTTTAACTCTGTTTACATTGTCTTTGGATATACAATATTTTTTTTTAGGGAGTTTTTATACTCTTCTGTTGCCTGTGCCACTGAAATCATATCCAAGAAATCACTGCCAATTTCAATGTTGTGAGGTTTTATGACCCAGATTTTCTTCTAAAAGTTTATAGTCTTAAGATTTATAGTTAGGTCTTTTATCTATTTTGAGTTAACACTTGTATATGGGATTAGGTAAGGGTCCAATTTTATTCTTTTCCATGTAATTATTATTTTTCAACAATATTTAGTTAAAAGATTATTATTTCCACCACCAAATGTTCATGGAAACCTAGTCAAAAATAACTTGATAATATAGGAAAGAATTTATCTCTAGGCTTTTATTTAACTCCAATGGCTTATATATCTGCCTTTAGAACAGTACTACACTGTTTCAATTATTGTAGCTTTATATGGTTTGAAATCAGAAAATATATCTTCTAGCTTTGTTCTTTTTCAAGATCGTCTTGGGTATCTAGAATCCATATTCCATATTAGGATAGATTTTTTTCTGAAAAATAAATATATAAATATATGATAGTTTCACCTAAAAAATAGAAAAAAAAATTCTCTGGTAAGAAAGAAAGCAAAAAGAAATATTGAAATGTTATCTTTAAGTCATCAAAAAGCTTGGTATCAGACAAATGAAACTGTTATGTGAGATTATCATTTTTAATTTTGGATAAATTGCTATAATACTAGATGTCAACCACTAAGCCAAGCATGGGAAGGAGGGATGGGGAGGGAATGGGGTGAGGATCGGGTGGGGGCTGACTGGGTGATGTGTGCATGTATGTCTACAAAAGTTTGTATCCCACTATGATGTATGAATACAGTGTACCAATAAAAAAAAGAAATAATATAATTTGCTGCACCTTTTCACATCACAATGGAAAGAAAGTTGAAATCAACAACAAAAAGACAAAAAAAGACTAAATATGTGGATATTGAAAGATACACTATTGAATGAGGAGTGGTTAAGATCAGAAATAAGGTAGAAATAAAGAAATTTCTGAAATTGAATGACTATAGAGACACAACATACCAAAATCTATGGGATATTTTGAAGGCGGTATTAAAAAGAAAGTTTATAGCATTGAATGCCCACATGAGAAGAACAGAGTCGACAAGTAAACAACCTAATAACACATATCAAGGACCTAGAAAAACAACAGTCCAATCCCAAAAACTACAGAAGACAGGAAATAATTAAAATCAGAGCAGAAATAAATGAAATAGAGAACAACAACAACAACAACAACAACAACAACAAAAAGAACAATTCAAAAAATCAACAAAACAAAAATCTGATTCTTTGAAAAGAGTAATAAGATTGACAAACCCCTGGCCAACCTAACCAAAAGAAAGAGAGAATCAACTCAAATCGTTAAAATCAGAAATAAAAAAGGAGACATCACCACACACAGCGGAAAAATCCAAAAGTTTATCAGAAACTATTTTGAAAATGTATACTCTAATAGACTGGAAAACATTTCTAAGCATGTATAACCTACCTAAATTGAACTAGGGGTACATAGCAAGCCTAAAATAACCAATAGCAAGAAAAGAAATAGAAACAGCAATAAAAATTCTGCCATCAAAGAAAAGCCCAGGCCCAGACAGGTTTGCAGCTGAATTCTACTAAGCCTTCAGTGAAGAACTAATCCCAATACTTCACAACTTGTTCTAGGAAATTGAAAGAGATGGAATTTTTCCAAACTCCTCCTATGAGGCCAATATTACATTAATACAAAAACCAAATAAAGATACTTCAAGAAAAAAAAAATCACAGACCAATAACTTTGATGAACATAGATGCAAAAATTCTAAACAAAATAGTAGCTATACACATTCAAAACCATATCAAGAGAATTATACACCATGACCAAGTTGGTTTCATCCCAGGAAAGCAAGGCTGGTTCCACATATGCAAATCAACACATGTTATTCACTACATGAATAAAACTGAGGACAAAAACCACATAATCATATCAAGAGATGCTGAAAAAGCATTTTACAAAATCCAATAACCATTCATGTTAAAATCACTGCATAAAATTGAAATAGAATGAATGTTTCTCAACATCATTAGGCAATATACAATAAACTTAAGGCCAACATCATATCAAATGGGAACAAACTTCAAGAATTTCCTCTAAAATCAGGAACAAGACAAGGATACTCATTGTCATCACTCCTTTTTAATATAGTCCTTGAGACTCATGCCACAGCAATATGACAAGAGAAGGATATCAAAGAAATTCAAATAGGAAAAGAGAAATTAATTTTTTTCTTTTTTTGCAGATGACATGATTCTATATCTAAAAGACCCAGGAACTCAATCCAAAGACTGCTGGAACTTATTAACCATTTCAGCAAAGTTGCAGGACACAAAATCAACCTAAATAAATTAGTTGCTTTTCTATATGTCAACAGTGAATCCACAATGAAAGAAATAAAACAATTCCATTTACAATAACCTCAAAACCAATAAAATACCTAGGAATAAACCTAACCAAATATGTGAAAGACCTCTACAATAGAAACTATAAAACATTAAAGAAAGAACTGAAGAAGACCTTGAAAAAATGGAAAGACCTCCCTAGCCCATGAATAGGCAGAATAAATATTATCAAAGTGGCCATTCTGCCAAAAGTGATCTATAGATTCAATGCAATTCCTATCAAAATACCAACAACATTCTTCAAAGACCTAGAAAAATCAATCATAAATTTTATATGGAGATAAGTGTGGAGATTCCTTAGAAAACTGGGAATGAATCCACCATATGATCTGCTATAACACTCCTGGGTATCTTTCCAAAGGAGTTGAAGTCAGAGAACTAAGGTAACATATGCATACCCATGTTCATAGAAGCACAATTTACAATATCCAAAATATGGAACCAACCTAGGTCTCCATCAACAGATGAATGGATTGCAAAATTATGGAAAATACACACAATGGAATTCTACTCAGCAATAAAGAAAAACAAAAATCATGTCTTTTGCAAGATGGAAAGACCTGGCGAACATTATGTTAAGTGAGATTAGCCAAGCACAGTAAGCAAAGGGACATATGTTTTCTCTAATATGCCCAAACTAGGGAGTATTAGGGATACCAGGGAGACTCCAGATAATGTAGAGCAAACCTCAGCAAAGGTAGAAAAGAAGGGTAGTCTAAGAAGAAGACTGAGGTTGATTAATGGAGGAGCTACATTCAAATATGTGTGAATGTAGAATAATTAACCTGGACACTCAGTGTTGGGGGGTGGAAGCAGAGGGGATACACCAAGTACTGTTTGAATGTACACCATTGTCAACATGATCCAACATTATGATTGAAACTATAGTGTACCAATAAAATAAAATTTAAAAAATTAAAAATTACAAATGTGTGGTAGAATTAGCAAAGAACCTCTGCAGTTGATTTTCCCCCTCCAACTCCAACCTGTGCCCCTATCAATCAAACATATTATGTCAGCCTAACCCATCTGTCAGTAGATGGGAAAACAACAAATACACAGGACTCTTGTGATTTATTGAAATGGATCACATTAAAGACATATATCTGCAAAGAATCTAATTAAAATTGGATGCTTCAGTTTACCAGCAGTATCTGCTGTTTACAATTAGGGATTATGCTCTTATTTAAACTGAGTTCCAAGATTCCCTCCCACTTGGGAGTCACTGACTGAGCAGCACTTGGCCACTGGGGGAAGGTTTAGTCTATACTGCCTTCTACATTCTTTCTAGGCTCTGTGTCTGTCTTAACAACCTTGACTTGCTGGGTGTAGCACACACCTGTAATCCCAGCCTTTGGGAGGCTGAGATGGGAAAATCTGTTTAGAGGCCAGTGAACACAGTAAAACTGTTTTACAATAAAAAATAAAATAGGGCTGCAGATGTAGCTCAGAGGGAGAAAAGCCTTAGGTGCAATCCCCAGTACCACACACATACAAACACCCTCAACCTCTGCTTGACACAGGTTGTTTCTGACTATATCTCTAGCTGCTGCAGGGAGGAAATGCCTCTTTTTTATTTGAATGCAAGGTGATTATTTGGAGTAAAAAAAAGAATGGTAGTTTCTGAAGTAACCATTCCATCTTCCACGTGATATGTGGGCTTGAACTGATGACCTTGCAGTCTTCTTTAATGAGTTTCTCAAACAAGCATCAGAAGTGAAAAGAAAATTGAATTTTGGCTTTCTTCAAAATTCTAGCAATTTGTTCTATGGCACAATGTGTATAGGGCAAAACGCTATGAATAATAGGACTCTATTCATTCAAAATGAAAGCAGGAACACAGTTTGGGTTGCTGACTATATTTCTGCTTCTTAGATAGCTAAGAATAGCTTTTATTTGTTAGACATGGAATTCATAAAGGTAATGCTCACTAATTCCATATTATTCTCAAGTCAAAGGAGTGCAATTCATTCTGTCCTCATTGTGTGCAAGAACAAGACACACTGCACAGGAATCTAACATACATTAAGACAACTATGGACTTGCCCTTGAAAATCAAATGATAACTTATCTTCTCTGAATCGTTCTGAATCATCACAGAATTTTTTTATGTCCTTTTGTTTTACTGATTTTTTTTTTTTTTTTTGGTGGTATTGGAGATGGAACCCAGGGGCCTTCTACCTTTGGGCTACACTCCCAAACCTATTTTATATTTTATTTTGAAACAGGGTTTCTTAAGCCAGCGGAGGCTGGCTTTGAACCTGTGGGATCCTCCTGTCTCAGCCTCCCACGTGCAGGGATTACAAGTGTGCGCCACCACACCTGGATATTCTTTATTTTGTAACAGGGTCTCACTGAGTTGCAAAGGGCCTAAATAGTTGAGGGCTGTCCACGAACTGCAATGTCTCAGCCTCCCAAGTGCAGGGATTACAAGTTTATGCCACTACGCCTGGCTTTTTTTTTTTTTTTTTCACTGATTATTGAAGCCAGGGGAATTCTACCTCTTAGGTATACCCATTTGAAACAGGTTCTTGCTGAGTTACTGATGTTCTCACTAAGTTGCAGAGGCTGACTTCCAACCTATAATTCTCCTGTCTCAGCCTCCCAAGTACGGGGAGGCAAGCATGTGACATTGTACCCACCTTGTCATTATTAGTTAATTTTACCATAAAAATCATAAAAGAAAAGGACTGAATTCATTTACTAATTAATTTAGATTACAAGTAGACGATGAGAACGAAGAAAGTCAATTGGTTTAAAAAAAGGAATTAGTTATTTTCTTTTCTAATGACAAGAAACTGATGGAGTAACCAAAAAAATGCTAGCATTCAACAGATCACTGTGTTATAACATAGAAGACAGTGCATCGCCTTTACAGTATACTATGGCATGGAATTTCACATACTCTTATTTGAGAGAGAAAAAAAGACAGCCCTCAGTTGAGCATCTTGCTTTATGTTAGTTTTTCTACTGGACAGGGCAACAGTCCTTGTCTCATTTAAGTCTCAAAATAACCATATGAAATAGATATCATGAGTCCTGTCTTTTAGAACAAAAATACAGACTGGATCATTTTACGATTTGGTCAAGGTTGTTGATTCAGTAAGTTAGTAGGAATACACACACACACACACACACACACACACACACACACACCCAAAACCTTGTCTTCTGAATGGTCAAGTCCATGCTTTTTTATCTATCCCATATTGCAACTCAGGGTCACAGTGAAAATAAAATGCAGAAAAGAAGATAGAAATATAGTTAAGCATAAAATGGGGGAAGAACAAAATAAAAGTATTGATGTAAATGGTTTTATTTTGGTGTGTGGTCTGATTTTCTAGTGTTCAGGGACTTGTTCAGGACCCTCTGTAGATGATTGAGCCAGATGTGGGCTTAATGTTAAAGAAAAAGATTAGGAAGTGACATTTAGCATTCATCCCTAATCTTTTTTATCCTTTTAACCATGATATTATTTCTTCTATCAATTTTTTAAATTTCTCATTGCTCCAAGTTTTTTTTTATATTGTTTCCTTTTAATGTGTGCTATATTTTACCTACCTGAATACATTAGACTCTTTTTCAAAAGTTTTATTCTCTTCTCCACCATGTTTCTCTTTCCTCCAAGGTCTTTTGTTCTTTTATTAGTTTTGGTTTGTACCCTTCACATTGGAGGGTTTCCTAAAATAGGTATTGATCTTTTGCTGATGGTGCAGAGTTCAGAGGAAAACACATGAAAGGAAATTGGACAAGAGGACACAGTGATTAAAACACTGTTTGTGAATGGAACAGACACTTCAAAATAGAAGAGATACAAATGGCCAATAAATACATGAAAAGATGTTCAACACCATTAGCCATTAGGGAGATGCAAATCAAAACTATGCTAAGATTCCATCTAACCCCAATCAGAGTGCCAAGCATAAAGAAATCAAATAACAACAAATGCTGGTGAGAATGTGGGGAAATAGGAACTCTTTTACACTGTTGGTGGGAGCGTAAAGTAGTTCAGCTGCTATGGAGATCAGTGTGGAGATTCCTTAGAAAACTGGGAATGGATCCACCATATGATTCAGCTATACCACTCCTGGATATCTTTCCAAAGGGATTGAAATCAGAGAAATACAGCAACATATGCATTCCCATGTTCATAGCAGCACAATTTGTAATAGCCAAAATATGGAACCAACCTGGGTCTCCATCAACAGATGAATGGATTGAAAAATTGTGGGAAATACACACAATGGAATTCTACTAAGCAATAAAGAAGAACAAAATCATGCCATTTGCAAGAAGATAAAAAGACCTAGAAAATTATGCTAAGTGAGATCAGCCAAGCACAGAAAGAGAAGGGATATATGTTTTCTCTAATATGCCCAAACTAGGGACTATTAGGAATACCAGAGGTACTCCAGACAATGGAGGGGAAACATCAGAAAAGGTGAATTGGAAGAGTAGGATACGAAGAAGGCTGAGGTTGATTAATGGAGGAGCTACATCCAAATATATGTAAAAGTATTAATGTAGCATGGTTAACTTGGACACTCATTGTTGGGAGTGGGGGAAGGGGAAGTGTCCTTCTCTTTTCTCAAACTGAAATATGTCAAGGCTCTTACCTCCAGTGTGACTGTTTGAAATTATAGGGTCTTTAGAAGATAAAGTGCTTAATCTATTAAGATTAGTGCTCTTATGAAGAGAGACATCAAAGAGCTTTTCTCTACTCTGTGGGACACAGCAAGGAGGCAGCCATCAAAAGCCTTTAACAAAATCTGACTTTGTTGATCCCTTGATCTCACAATTTCTGCCTCCATACTGTAAATTTTTTTTTTTTTTGCTTAAGACATGCAATTCCTAGCATTTTGTTATGACAAACTGAGCTCTCTAATACAAGAACCGCAAGATGAAGGGGGTTTGTGTGTCTGAATCATTTCTTGAATGACAATTGGTAGCCCAATAAGAATATCCATTATTAGGAGATTGTATGAGGGAAAATTAAGCATTGATAATGTTATAATCCTAAAATACTGGTGGTTTTTTATTATAATTGATCATATTATCTTGACCATTAACATTTCTCAGGAGTGGTAGTCTTATCTCTACTTGGCCCATCTTTGTGATGTTGTATTTCTTTGCCATTATTTTGTGAACAGTATTTTGGAGGCAAGAACAGAAAGTACATATGTTTGATTCATTATTTTTTATCTATGTGTTACAGCGTTTGTTCAGCATGTGAATTTTTATCATCCAGTTTTGGCACAATGCTCATACATACCTTAGACTTAATGGGAGCCTTTGCTTTGTTGACTCTTTCAGCAGTTTCTTAATTATCATCTGTCAATCACTTGTTCCATTCACACCTGCTTCATGACCATCCAGCATGAGGAAACTCTTATTCCCAGAATTCTAGCTGCAAACCAATTGACGTTATCTTTCAGCTTTTATTTAGAATATTTATATCTGTGGTGTTTGATGCATTGGGTAAAGAAAAAGAGAAAGAGAAGTTTTATTTTCAAGGTCATGTTAAGAACTGGAGATTCTCATTCAGGGTAATATAAAACAATTATTAAAATACTCTTTCATAAAGGAACTCATGAAAATGAATAGAGAAACTTGTAAAATATAGGAAGGAGATCAGGGGAAGTAAGAAGAGATGGGAAAATTGAGCTACAGGGAAGGAAATAAACCAAATACTGGTACATACGTATGTGAGTGTTTCACTATGAATTCAGTATCATGTATAATTACAATGCACAAACAAGTTTTTTTTTTAAATGTGAACAAACAATATTTACTTGGAGGAAATCTTACACTCAGATATTAAACGTAGTCTGCTTTTGCTATCTTCTCATGGGATAATTTGAATAGGTAAAAGGGTGTATGTTCTTGATTTCCCTGGAAATTGTATCTTCATTATACTTTACTCATGGAGGAAAGACCTTCTGCTCAGACCCTGCAGGGCTTATATTACATACTGTGATTCTTCAAAAATATTTTTAACAGTGAATAATAACTAATTTATTTGTTAGAGCTTTTTCTTTTTTTGGTACTGGGATTAAACCCAAGGTCTTTCTGCCCTCGGCTCTACTGATAGCCCTTTTTAAATTATTTTTAGCTTTTGAAACAAGGTCTCACTAAGTTGCTGATACTGGCTTTGAATCTGTGATCCTCCTGTCTCAGTCTCTCAAGTACTAGGATTACAGGCCTCCATACCTCACCCATGTTCTTAATATTGAGTAGAAAGAACACTGGTCTTCCACGGCCCATATATTAGGATCACTGGAATGAGATCTCCAAAGTCTCTTGGGAATGATACATTTGGGATAAGCTGGGTATTTCCCTTGCTCTTTTTCACCTGCATTGATTAGCTGCATAAGTTACACTAGTCCTTAGCTTTGTATCTTTGTCTTTAACACAGCTAATTGGCAGCCATGTATAAGACTACATTTTCCAGTCTAAATTTATGACAGAGTTTTAGAAAGCATACTTTATTATTATTATTATTATTATTATTATTATTATTAGGCCTGGGGATGGAAGCCAGGGGCATTCAACATCTGAGCTACACCCCAGCCCTTTCCTCCTCCTCCGCTGCCTCTTCCTCCTCCTCCTCCTCCTCCTCCTCCTCCTCCTCCTCTTCTTCTTCTTCTCCTCCTCCTCCTCATTATTATTATTATTATTATTATTATTATTATTATTATTATTTATTTTTGAGGTACTAGGGCTTGAACCCAAAGATATTCTACCTTTAAACTACATCTCCATACCTATTTTATATTTATTTTGAAGCAGAGTCTTGCTAAATTTCTGAGAGCCACACTAAGTTGCTGAGAGCCATGCTAAGTTGTTGAGGCTGACCTTGAACCTGTGATACTCCCTTCTCAGTCTCCCAAAGTACTGGGTTTATCTGGCTCTAGAAAGCACACTCTAATCCTCTGTATAATTTTGTTTATTTTCCTGCATTACATAAACCCTGTAAAGAAGAAGAAAGGAAGAGTTTCCAAAGTCCAGTAGAACTACTTGTCTTGCCACTCATCACTTTCTCATTTCAAATTTCTGATAACAAATTCCTGAAATTCAAAGATTCTTGCAGAGATAAGTCTTTTAGGTTTTACAAAATAAAAACCAGTCAGTAAAACAAAATTTCGAATCAGAATCACCAAAAAAACAAAAGATACTAGAGATTCCAATACTAGAGAAGAAAGACCCTGAAAGTTGATCATAGGATGACTGTTCTACTTGCTCATCCTAAGCTGGAGAGAAGTTTTTATACACTTGATTGAATCCTCAGTCATGAATTAGTTCTCCTTAAACAGTTGTAATGGTTGAACTTCATATTGCATTAGCTAACTGCAAAAAGTAAAAAAAAAAAAAAATGAATCACATAGATTTCTAAATATGAAGAAGCTGATTGTTGAAAATGCATTTCCATTCTCACTACGAACCTTATTCTAAGGCTTATAATAAACTGAAACTTGAAACAGATGCAAACCCAGTCCTTTTCTTACGTGTGTGTGTGTGTGTGTGTGTGTGTGTGTGTGTGTATTTCCTATGCACAAAATTCCACTGAGAAATCTCTTTTGAGGTGCACAAACACTGTTACCTGAGAAGGTGACACGTACTCTATATTGGGCTTCAAAAATTAAGATAATTTGTAGGAGGTATCCTAAGGAAGCTAGAGATACAGTTTTTTTTTTTTTTTCTTGAAAAGATGTCACAGGCAAGGGAACCTTCCAGGGATAAAAGAGATGGGAGGGGGAGAGAGGGAGAGAGGGAGAGAGGGAGAGAGGAGAGAGAGAGAGAGAGAGAGAGAGAGAGAGAGAGAGAGAGAGAGAAAGAAAGTGTGGGAGGTATAGTCACTAAAGTAGAATGTAGAGAATCATTGATCAATGTAGAAAGTGTATGATGGGAGGTGATTTAATTTCAAGATGTATATAAAGAAAATGCAACCAGCAAACCAAACAGATCCCTGCATGTCCATATTTATTGCTGCACTATTCACAATAGTAAAGAAATGAGATTAGCCTAGGTGTCCATCAACAGATAAATAGATAAAGAAAATATCACACATAAACACACACACATATTATTCATCCATAAAATAGAACGTAATACTATCATTTGTAGAAAAATGGATAGAACTGGTTGACATTAAGTGAACAAAGATAGATATAGAAATGCATATGCCACACATTCTCTTTTATATGTTGACCTGGACATAAATAGTGATTCCTAGAGATTGGGAAGGTTGTCAATGAGAGTGAATAAAATGAATAAAGAAAGAATGGATTTGTCTGGGCTTCTGGTATGCATGTGTTGAAATGTCACCTTATTAATATGCACAATTAATGTATTTTTTTTTGTTGTTGTTGGCCCTGGGGTTCCTGGAAGCCCTTCTACCTCCATGCTATACTCCCAGACCTATTTTTACATTTTTATTTGGAAACAGGGTCTCCTAAGCCAGTGCGCACGGCTGGCTTCGAACCTGCGCGATCCTCCTATTTCTGCCTCCCAAGCGCGGGGATTACAAGCATGCGCCACCACGCCCGGCACACAATTAATGTATTTTAATAAAAATAAAATATTTTAAGGGGCAGAGACAGGATGATTGAAGGCTCAAGGCCAGCCTCAGCAACTTAGGGAGACCCTTAGCAATTTAACAAGACCCTGTTTCAAAGAAAAAAAAAAAATAAAGGGCTGGGGAGGAGGACTCGGAGGTAGAATGCACCTGGATTCAATCCCCACTACAAAAAATAACTATATATGGGCTTACAGCCTCTTCTGATGTTTCTAGAAAATAAGCATTGAAAGTATTAAAATCAAACACTTCTGTAAATTAATTGCTATTGCTTTTGGACTACATCTTAAATAAGCTCTTGCCATGAAAGTAGGTATTAAATGAATGTGTCAAATTGCTGTGTACAGTATGAAGTGAATTACTGATACAAAAGATGATCTGTAAAGTGTCTAGTTGAAGATTTGTTATTTCACGGCAAGATTTAGCATTGTTCCATGTTTGAAATTGATTTTCTTTCAGGAAATCTTGTTTCTCAAATCAGTAATGTGAGCAAGTATGTGGTGTCACTTTGATAATGTATAAAATGCCTGTTTTCCTTCTTCAAATGGTACATAAAAGATAAAAATAAACAATGGATTACTTTTGACATTTTTGACTATATTTTTTTTAACTCTAAGTTTAGGCTCCCAAGGGGAAAATACTTCAACCTAGTGTGTAGAATCTTGCTTTTTTTCTGGAGATGAGAGGTCAATTTATTTGACTGCCATCAGTGCTAGCTTTTTGGCCTGTGGTCAACATATACTAGGACATCAAAGGTCTTCTCTTACGGGTTGAGATGGACATGAGCTTCTAAAGCCTTTGTCCTTCTTAAGTGTACTAAAAAGCAGAGAGCAGCCTAAAATTTGCTGTTATTAGCTGATGTTAGATAATATCATTCAACCTTGAATAAGAATTTGTAGTTGGGGATAAGGCTCAGTGATAGAGTGCCGTTCTGGTGCACTAACGTCCCTAGATTCAATCCCCAAAGCTGAAAAACATATTTATAGTATACATGTACTTCAAGTATTCAAATAATTCCAACAGTAGTCTTGAAGAAAGAGATTTAAAATTGTTTCTTAAGATCATGGACTTAGCACATTTTTTCTGTTCTATTAAAGGAAGATCCGTATTCCTCCTTTGCACTTTTAATAGACTTGACGAAAAGTATAGATATAATTGCAATAAACAACACTTGGAAAGATTTTATGGTATATCTCAAATCATTTTGACTTTAACATTTGTCTCATTTTTGTTTAGTTTTGGATGAATTATTGAAAGATTTTATCACTTGCTTACTTACTTCTTTTAAGCAGTTCAGTTTAGATTTTGATGATTTATTCAGAAGTCATATTCAAAATTTTTAACAATAAGTAGAATTTCACTATACAAACCAACTGCGGAGTGTGAAAGCCACCTACAAACAGCCTTATGGGATCTGCCAGTGTTCACAGGGTAAATATCAGTTCCCAGTTTATATTTTCTTGACCACTGCTAGACCATGACTAGGGGCCAACACATGGAGGCTTACATTTCAAGAATGTCTCTATCCCAGTTAAGCTTTCTCCTTCAGGGGTAAGGAATCCTTACTTTGTCATAAATATAACAAGAACTTATCAAAAAAATAAATAAAATGAAATAAGATCACTGAATGTGGCCTTTTAGCAAAAATTACCACCTTGGGACCAGTGGTTACAACTATAGTGCCATTATTTTCATCCCTCTTGAAATAATCCTATTTTTTTATTATAGTGTGTAGTTTTCACAATAATTAAAAGGCAAGCCAGCAATGGTCTTGGCTGTCTTTCAATTTCCTAATTGCCTATACTTCCTTTAGTACTGAATCATGACATAGTATTCCCATCGCAACAACTAAGTAGCATTTTCTTATTCCTTTTTGATATATTTTTATTGGTCCAATTGGTACATTGTAATTATACATTATAATGCGGTTTGGAGTGATAGGGATATGCAGGTACACAGCATTTGGTATGTTTCCCTTTGAATCCCACTCCATTTTCTCTCCTTGTATATATTTTTGGGATTCATACTGATAACTGCCAAGACATCCTGCTGCCTCGGCATCTATGTGTTGAGACCCCCCACTCCACATAGTTAATCGGCAAAAAGCCCCGAGAAGGAGGTATCGTCTCTGGCCAAAGTACCCCCCACTTTTAGATACCCTTCACTATTATTTCCTTTAACTTTCTACACGAATTGCTCCAGTGATGTGAAATTAGGACTACAAATAGAAATTGAGTCCGTGGAAATAAAATCTCTAATAATTTGCCTAAACGTCCTTGGCTCTGCTCAATAATAATAAAAACTGGCCAGAATTCAGATGCTGTGATAAGCATTCCAGCTGCAGCAATTACAAAGGGTCTCTGACCCTCACTATCACTAACTTAGGTTAAGCTATTAACTCAGGTAAGGTAGTTCAGTTTAAGGTAACTTTGTTTACCCTTGAGATCCTGCCTAGAGACAGAGAAGATAAAAACCTTGTGTGTGACCTTAAAGCAATTTAGTTGATAAACAACTTAGTTGCCCAAATACAATAGACTCAAGGAGAAAGATTGGTGACTTTTACACCCAGTGTAAATATTCCTGAAGACAGAGAGGCTGACAGCATGGTTAATGAATATGACAAAATAAAGGACAGACGTTCTAAATATATATGTATGAAGGAAAGGAAATACCGTGTAAGAGTAAGAAAAGCATGTTTGCATGAAGAAGAGCTTATCATAAGAAAGTCCCAACTGGGAAAGAAAGGAATTAGAAAGTTAGAAGCAGGTTGCAGAGGGTTTGTGACAGAGAAATGGATTATTAAAGATGGTTAGACTTTTAATAGGCTTATTGTCTAAAGAAGAGTGCTCAGCAGTTAAGGAAATACACCTGACAATTAAAACCAAGAACTTTGTGGTGTTGTTTGTGGTATTTTGTCTGCAAAACTGTGTTGTGAGTTTGCTTAAGCTTTCAGATTTAGGAGATAAAAATGCCAACACCTGGAGAAACTCTATCACATCCACCTGAATCACCACATCTCCCCACACTTGCTATATGAACTGAGCCCAAAAGATGGAAAGTTCCAAGAAAGCCAAAGAAGATTCCCCGAGAAACCCCCAAGCCTTGGCCATGCTTGTTTATTTTGGGAAGTGGCCCCCTGGGACTGCTTATCTGCAAAGACCTTGGAAAAGAATCAGGAGTCAGGAGTCAATCTCTCGAAGATCAACAGCCAGCTGAAGGACTAGTTTTATTACCTTTGTTTACATGTCATTCATTATTATTTCACAATGATTACACCCACCTCCCTCTCCTCTTACTATTAACTTTACTGGTGAAAGGTATAAATTTCTTGGAGTTTTTGTAATAAAGTGTCATTGGCTCAAGAAGCCTTTGTCCACCTCAGATTCTTTCCCAAGCATCGTACCTAAAAACGTAAGGAATTCATAGAGGGGAAGAATCGCTGCAGATAAGTTTCTGCAGAACTCCACCTGCCTTTTGCCCCATCTTTCTGAGGATTTGACCGGGAGCTGACAATAATGACCCAACTGAGATTAGTCGGCGACAGATAACTTTGCATATGTACATAACATTATTTGCCTTCATCATGTCTTCTTCACCCCCTGCCTTCTCTCCCCTAACCCCCTCTATAGCTCCATTGAAGTCTCTCCTTAATCTGAAATCCCTATTGTTACCTAATCTCTCTCTAGCTTCCATGTATAAGAGAAAACATATAATAATTTGCTTCCTAAGACTGGATAATCTCACTTTGCATAGTATTTTTTAGTTTCATCCATTTTCTTGCAGATGACATAATTTGGTTCTTCTTTATGAATAAGTAAAGTTCCAATGTGTGTATATAAAAAATGGCAAGCAGACAAAACTCTGGATTCAATTATAGGAATGAGAAAAATGCTCTTAAATTTTGTAAGATATTGCACATGTCTACATCTCCGAACTGGCTTGAATAATATTGCATTCCCTATTTTCATTGTGAGGGCAGGCATCATGAAGCTGGTTTATCTTCTCAAGATGCTCTAAACCAGCCTAGTCCCTTTCCTCACATGATACTCACATTACACCAGACCCCAGAGACCATGTATGTGGTTGGTGAGGATAAGGTGAAGTGGGAATCACCCATCATGAAAAGATGCTTCAAAGAAAGAGTAAGAAAATTGAAGGTACAGGAATAGAAATGAGGACTTCCGGGAAGATGGCGACCAAGAAAAGCGGGGCTTAGGAGCCCCGCTAACAACCAATCTCCATTACCACAAAATCAGCGCCTTTCATAGCCAGAAAACACCATCACCAGAGAAACAAAAAAATCACCAGGCTCCAGAGAGAAAGCGGACTGAGAACAGAGCTCAGAGCCACAGAGGAGATACACCGTCCTCATGCCTGAGGATGCGGCAGCAGCGCCATACTGCCGGCGGCAGCGGCGAATTCACCGGACGGCTACAGCAAGCTGAGGTGAGCCGCTGTGGAATAGCCAGGCGGGGTTTTTCGGAGCAGGGAGCATCTAAAGCTCCCAGTGGCTGAGCTCAGCACACGCTGCAGGGACTCAGAGTGGAACTCAAAACCAAAAAGAAATACGCCAGTCTCACGGCCGAGGGCATGGCAGCAGCGCCATATTGCCTCCAGTGGCAGCAGCAGCAAATTCACCAAGTCCAGTACAGCTACATCTGTGTACTCAAGAACAGTGAGTCAAATTGCGGGGCACAGAGGAGAAATCCCACTACTGTACTCCCTGGGACTTGACCCAGTAGGGGAGTGGCAGTGGCAGAGATATCACACCATAGGAGAACGTGCAACCTGGCACCCCCCCATAGTTTAAAGCAGCCTCTATCGACTCCCTGGGTCGGAGACTCTGTGATACAACCCAGTAAAGGAGTAGTGGGGTCTGAGATACCACAGACTCGAGATCCAGAGCACCTTAAGTGAAGTCATAGTGACCCAAGGAAAGAACCCAGAGAAGGCACAAACTTCCAAAATCATGGGAAAGAGGAATAACACTGGAGCAATGAATATCCACAACCCCACAACATCAGAACCCGATAAAACAGAAAATCAGAGATTTCTAGAAGATCAAATCAGGAAAATAACTGTAGAAATAATAGAGGTGCTTCAAAAAGAATTCAGAGAGAGCCAAAAAGAGATAAAGGATGCAAATAATGAAGTAAAGGCCTCAATTCAAAGCACAAACAACCAATTAGACCACATGGAGAACAGAATCTCGCTCTTAGAAGATGATCATTCAAAAAATGAATGCATAGTTTCTAATCTAGAAAAAAATATCCGACAGCAGGAATCTGACATTGAAGAAATATGGGCCCATTTTAAGAGAGCTAACCTAAGAATAATTGGAATAGAGGAGGGAAAAGAAAGTGAAACCAAAGGGATCAACAATCTCTTCAAGGAAGTAATAACAGAAAATTTTCCAAACACAGAGCAAGAGGTTGATACACAGGTCCAGGAAACTTATAGAACTCCTTTAGACAGGATCAGAGAAGAGGATCCCCACGCCACATAATTGTCAAAATGACCAATGTGGAAGCCAAGCAGAGAATCTTAAAAGCAACAAAAACAAAGGGCCAAGTGACATTCAGAGGCAAACCAATTAAAATCACTCCAGACTTCCCAAACCAAGTCATGAGAGCCAGAAGGGCTTGGAGTAACATATTCCAAACTCTGAAAGAAAACAACTTCCAGCCAAAAATTTCCTACCCAGCAAAACTTTCTATCAAATTAGATGGAAAAATAAGAAGCTTCCATGACAAACAGAAACTGAAGGAATTTATGTCTTCAAAAGCAGTGCTAGAGAAAATACTTAAAGAGATTAACTACAAAGAAGAAATAGGTAACACACACCAGAACCAGAGAAACAAGATTTTCCATCCAACAGACAACTAAGATTGGTTATCTGTGGAGATTCATTATTTATGTTAGTCTTTTACTTATCTCTAAATTGTATTGTTTGCTGTTATTGTTGTTAATTTTTAGGATTTCTAGTTGGAATATTAATATACCTTCAGATATAGCATTTGGAAATATTTTATCCAATTCTATTAGTAACTTTTAACTCTGTTTACATTGTCTTTGGATATACAATATTTTTTTTAGGGAGTTTGTATACTCTTCTGTGGCCAGTGCCATTGAAATCATATCTAAGAAATCACTGCCAATTCCAATGTTGTGAGGTTTTATGACCCAGATTTTCTTCTAAATGTTTATAGTCTTAAGATTTATATTTAGGTCTTTTATCTATTTTGAGTCAATATTTGTATATGGGATTAGGTAAGGGTCCAATTTTGTTCTCCATGTAATTATTATTTTTCAACAATATTTAGTTAAAAGATTATTATTTCCACCACCAAATGTTCGTGGAAACCTTGTCAAAAATAAGTTGACAATGTAGGGAAGAATTTAGCTCTAGGCTTTTATTTAACTCCAATGGTTTATATATCTGCCTTTAGAACAGTACTACACTGTTTCAATTATTGTAGCTTTATATGGTTTGAAATCAGAAAATATATATCTTCTAGCTTTGTTCTTTTTCAAGATCGTCTTGGGTATCTAGAGTCCATATTCCTTATTAGGATAGATTTTTTTTCTGAAAAATAAATATATAAATATATCATAGTTTCACCTTAAAAAATAGAAAAAAATATTCTCTGGTAAGAAAGCAAAAAGAAATATTGAAATGTTATCTTTAAGTCATCAAAAGCTTGGTATCAGACAAATGAAACTGTTATGTGAGATTATCATTTTTAATTTTGGATAAATTGCTATAATACTAGATGTCAACCACTAAGCCAAGCATGGGAAGGAGGGATGGGGAGAGAATGGGGTGGGGACCGGGTGGGGGCTGACTGGGCGATGTGTGCATGTATGTCTACAAAAGTTTGTATCCAACTATGATGTATGAATACAGTGCATCAAAAAAAAGAAAAAAAAGGAATAGAAATGAAGGCTCAGTGCAGAAAACCCAACAGACAGCTCAAGCAAAACCAAAACCTAAAACAAAATATGTAGTTTTGTTGTCATGGAAAAGGCACTAGTAGTTATTAAGGGTCTACATCTTTCCCTTTGCTATTTTTTAACTGTATGTTTTGGAAACAAACCACAATTCTTGGCCTTCATGCTTAACTCTCAAGCCTTATTTATGATGTATATCAGACAGACTTTATAATTAAATGAAATTGATTTTATTAATTAATTCAGGTTGTACTTTAAATATTTTTAGTGGCTTCAGATTCCATACTTTATGAAAGTGGTTCTCAGAATTAAGGGATAACAGAATCATCTAAAAAGTTTATTAAACTATTTTACTATGACTTTAAACCTGCATATTATCCTTCATTAGTTATGTGGTGTTATACTTTTGTATTTTTAGGTGATTTCTGTGTAGTCTAATAGATTTCTTAATGGGGAAGAAGGCAAAGGAGTCACAAAAGAGGCAAGAAGACAATGATATTTATTGTCATAATTTTTTCGTGTGTGTGTGTGTGTGTGTGTGTGTGTGTGTTACTTGGAATTAAACCCAGAAGAGAGTTATATCTCTGAGCTACATCTGAAGTTCTATTTCTTACTTGGAAACAGGATCTTACTGAGTTGCTGAGAGCCTCTTTAAGTTGCTGAGGCTGACTTCAAGCCTGCAATCCTCCTGTCCCAACCTACCAAGCACTAAGATTACAGGCAAGGTGTAGTTTTCAACCATGCTTTGTGAAAAAATAGTTTTAATTTGACAAAATTGAGCTTAAAGTGTCCATATCCAGAGGTATGTTTTCTGCAGTCTCAATTCCTTTCTTATTTTCTGTTGGTTAAATTATACCAAATTCTGAGGCTAAAAATAAATAGATATGGAGCCACATTTCTAACCTATTCATAACGCAAATTGATTTCTACTATATGATGTGCCTATCAGTCAAATACTTTCCACCACTGGAAGGTGTTAAAATGAGGGTCCATAAGACAACAGAAAGGAGTGTTCCTATTTTCATCTTCAAAATAGCAGATAATGTTATAAGTGAAACTCAGAGACAACAGAAGAGATGCCTACACATGAAGTCCTCAAGTTAAAACAGCCTTAACATTTTCTGATCTACATGACTCATCCCACCAGCTAACATGAGCATTTCCTTCTTTGGAACAATGGATATAGGCTGTGCAAATTGTCTAGGCGAAACTTTTCTGGGTGAATGATACACTAGGAATCTGGAGACACACCATACTTGTAGGAAGCAGTCTATCAGTGATGAAAGAGGAAGAAACTGCTTTCTTTGGCTAAGGATAAGAAAGGCTGAAATACACCAGTGTGTACCTCAATAAGCTTCAAGCAGTAATAGAAAAAACCTTCAAAGCTTAATGTCTCATTCCTTCCCTCCAGTAAAAGATTCCTTGTAATAACTTGTCCTAGGACAACTTAACGCATTCATAGATAAAAATATGTATGTATCTGAGGAGATATCAATCTACAACTTATGAGAATATTCTCTAAGCAGTTTAAAAAAAAAAAACAGCATTCTTTTGGGGTATTGGTATAACTACTGTTATTATTTGCTCCTGGTTCATACTGTAATCTATAAAAGGTATCAGTCAAAATGATATCTCTGTTTCCTGCTTCTGAAGCTTATAACTGTGGTTCTTTGGAACTGGTGTAAGACTGGCACAAAAGTTCCAATGCCTCTGCAGTCATACTTTGCAGGAGAAATAGAAGAATGATGACCTCTCTTATTTCTCTCTTAAAGCATTCATGAGCAAGTACATTTGACTGACTGAAACAAAATATTGGCCAGAACCCAAGAAGAAAATGAGGCTGGAAAATGTACATTTTTAAAATCACTAATTACCAAGAAGTAATTAAAGCACAAATGTACAGCTCTATGAATTATTATGATGCTAACTTTGACTTAATTACCACCCAGAAATTCAATGGGTTTATAAAAAAACATGAAAATGTGTGCATTTTTACTCATGGTAAAAGAAATGCAAGTATGACTCTAATGCTGTGGCATTTCCAGCTACCACTGGATAAAATAAAGATGGGATGACATTCTATTATGGAAGACATATAGATAAATAGGTAAGCAAAATTGTAAGTGGGGTGCAAAATAGCACAAGTCTTAGAAGGGAAATCTTGCAATAGCTATTAAAATTAAATGTGTATCTAGTCATTGATTCCAGCCTGACACAACTAAGACTTTATCCCCCACATATATGAACATTTCCAAATATATTCATTTTGGTTTTATTTGTGATGACCAAAGATTGAAGCAAAATAAAATAATGATAAACTGAAAGGGACTAGAATAAAATATTTTTATAACACATTGACAAAACAGAATATTTAGCCTTTAAAAATAAATGTGATCTTTATAGATAATTCTGTGAAATCTTCAAAATAGGTTAAATGCAAAAATCAATGAGTAGTGTGTTTCCACTAGGCACATACAACACACATGCACAAGGGCACCATTGTGTATAAAAAATACTTTCTCCAGAGAAGTATTCACGAAACGAGGGGTAGATATCTCTAGGAAAGAAACAGAGTAGGGAAAGAAATTAAGACAGCGATTTTACAATGTACCCTTTATAAAATTCACATTTTTTCACAATCATGAATAGTTTATTTTTTAATATGCTTTTATTGGTGCATCATAGTCTCACATCATAATAAAAATGATGTTGATAGTGACAACTTACTGAATTTCTAATGACACATTAACTCTTATTTTACTTAAATACATTTTACTTATTTTTTACTTACTTAACATATTTTTAAACTACTGAACTTTTTATAAAGTCAGTTTATTGATGTATAATATGCATATATTATAAAATCTATTTTTAAGCGTATAGTTCAATGATTGTGTGCGTGCGTGCGTGCGTGTGTGTGTGTGTGTGTGTGTGTGTTACTGCAGACTAAACCCAGAAACTTTCTACCTCTGAGCTAAAGCTTCAATCCAATTTTATTTTTTATTTTGAAACAGTATTACTAAATTGCTGAGGTTGGCTTTGAATCTATGATCCTTTTGTCTCAGCTTCCTAAGTACTGAGATTATAGGTCACTAAGCCCAGGCAAGTTCAGTGATTTTGAATAAATATAGATGTGTTGCTACCACCACATCAAGAAACAGACAATTTCTAACGTCTATATATTTATTTTAAGAAAAAAATGCTAGATATATTCAGAAGATGGTGAGAGAAGAATAATTACTAATTATAAAACATTCAGTCATTGCGAATACTCATATTAGTTTCTTTGTTTTGGGTACAAAAGTGATTAGTGTGTTTTGAACTCTCCAGGTCATTCTTTATATTAACTTGGTATGAAGGTAAGTGAGAAGCAGGGAGCTGGATGAAAGGCATTAATAATGCATAGAAAGTCCTAAATGCTATGTTTTAATTTACCAATGCTCCCACAAGGATTAACCTTATTCCAAGAAAAATAAGCTTCAGATAAAAAAAGGAACCTGCTTATGGAAGGTAAAATGATTGTTAATTGCATTTCAAATAGTTAAATTTTCAGTAATCCACTTCTTTTCAAAGTTATCTTTGTTTAGCCTCTCTAGTCTGAGCATACATAATTAGTTCCTACATTATTGTTTGACACTCACTTTCTCTCCCCACTTTCTTCTTTCTTTTGGCCCCACTCTAGCTTCTACACACTATCTACTGGCTCCCTGGCTATAGCCTGGGGTCTAAGCCATGTTTTCAGTTCTGTGATACTCCTCACATAATCTTTGTGCTCCTAACCATTTACTTATTCAGAATGACACTGGCATTCCAGGAGCAATCTGCCTTTTTCTCTCACTTTACTTCTCTCCAGTTCAAACTGGCTGCAAAACTGTGGAGAAATGACTTGTGGTGTCTTGGCAAAAATTTCCTTGTAATACTTATGGACGCTTTAGTATACAGCCATTATCTCTTCTTCCCTCTCCCCCCTTTGAATTAATGTAGCAAACAAATACACTTCTTTCCCTTAAGGTTCTGGAAGCAAAATAGAAACCTGCCAAGAAGGAACACCAGAGCTTCTGTTATCTCTAGGGAAATGCTCGGTGGCCTCCATAATATTTAATAGATTTGAATCTTTTCCTCCCTCCTAAGGAATACTTGGCACTTTACTGGAGCCTCCAGAGTTTTCTTCAGTGCTGACCTTGCTAATTGTATTTTGGCTTCTGCCAGTCCCCTGTAGGGATTCATTAAACATTAAACAATGGCATTTTGTTCTGCTTTTAGGAGGGGTGGGGAAGGAGGAGGTTGATTTCTCTTTTCATCCTTTCACAGGGGATGCATATGTAAATGCTTTCTCTGGCAGAATCTAATGAATTCAAGCCATTGGACCATTGCTTTCATTTCCTTTTCAGTGTTGTGGGTAATATCCAAGCACAGGCTTCTTTTAGACTAAATAGCATTCTTGTCACTGAAGTGTTTTCAGAACTCTTGAAACTATAGGCACAGGCGTTGCATACCTTGGAGGGGTAAGCTTTGCTATATCTTTAAGTATCATAATAATGACCAATCATTGAAGAATTTCCAAAGCAAGTCCTGAGTCAAGGAAACGAACAGGTTTTGACGAGTCTTACTTGCATTTTGGAATGCTGACGCGCTGTTTGAGATCATAGAGTCCTATCTTCTCATTTTATACATGAGTCAATCAGGACCCAGAAATACTCAGCCAACTGGTTAGAGAGTAGAGCCAAAAATAAAACTTTCCGCTCTGACATATGGCTAAATTCGACTAATAGCGATCAAAGCGAGATATTTAGAATGTGTTGAAAGTGCTTTTATTTCAAAATATACTTAACTACTTAACTCTTTGTAGTTTATACTGAAAAGGTTGCTGAAACTGAGCTGAAGGGCAGCTTTCTTTTGAGTCATTCTGGAATAACAAGCAGATCTCATCAAGCTCAGGACAATCACCCAGAAGAATTTTTCTATGTGGGCTAGGTATGTTCTTACATTTATATAAATCACTTTCTCATCTACAGTCCCAGTCATTCTGCCTCGATAATGGGAAATAGCCTTTCCTAGTGTTGGTGTTGTTTCTGCAAAAAGGCCTTCATGACAAATTATTTAAGACAACCTGTACTACACATCAAAGTAAGGGAAAATTATTTCTTTCAGAGCACTAATATTCTTGAGAAGGTCAAAGGGGTTGTTGATAAAACAGAAGTGGGGAATTGCTTTACACTGAATTGCTGTGCTTATTCAAATAGGACATTCTAGGAAGGGATAAGGGGGATTAAAGCTTTTCACAGTTCTTTACCAATAAATAACAGGTGATAATGGTAAAGCTCTGACTATTAAAATATTAAATGAACAAGGTAGAGTTCAACATTATTTCAATTCATAAACATCTCTTCGCTCCTTAGACAAGTGTGAACTAATGATCAGTAAAAGAACACAGAAAATAGAGTCAATTTTCAGGACAAAAGCTTATGAAGCAATGTAGGTAGAAATGCTATATTCTAAGTTTGTTTTTACAGATCATCTGAATAAATAAATGGAATACAATTATTTTATTGAAATGCAGATATGAAAATGTTCAAGGAAAAAAGGAAATAAAATAATGTTACTGTTCATTACAGGCTAGGCATTTTATAAGGCAATTTATATGCCCAACCCTATTTAAAATTTCACAGCAACCTAAAAAGGAAGAGTCTCAGAGAAGTTATTTAACCTAATAAAAGTCACATGAAAAAGCAAGATGAAAAATAATTTCAAATATTCCTGAATTTAATGTTTAAATATTGGGCTCTTCAATTTTTCTGGGGTTGAAGCAGCTATTGATAAAGAAGCCCTTAGTGTATATTAAATATAATTCTTGCTTCTTCCTCATTTTTATAAATTTAAATAATATGCAAAGACAACTACTCTGTTTTCAAAGTCATTTTCCCATATATTCCCAAATAATCTTTGATTCTTCCTATTGTCATTAACTCTGTTGTCATAATACAAATTTTGCAAATATCCTATTGCATTTCTTTTGCATTAATTATATTTTATATATGACCCTGTGCCTATTTCATTATAACCCAGTTATTAAAATCAACTTTTCAAAAGTCTTACTTAGTTGACTTTAATTTCACAGTAAAATTAATCAATGGAATGCTATTAAGAATAAACTAATTGAGCTCTGGATTGCCCAAGGCTTTTTGACATTTTGAGATACAAAGGTAAATAAACATATCCTCTGTCTTCCAGGAACTTAATTTCTGTTTAATAATAACAGTATCTTACATTTATACAAATCTTCACAGCTAATGAAACACTTTAACATGGAGGATTTCATAATGAGATAATTTTCAAAAATTGCTAAACCTGTTGGGATATGTTATTTGGATAAGAAATTTGAAAACAAAATTTAATTATAGTCAGTTTCATATTTGGAAAAAGGCTATCGGTAAAGTGAGACAGTAGAGAGTAGAAAACAAAATTTTCTATAAGCTTTATAAAGAATATACTTTTAGCTGGGCATGTTGGCACATGCCTATAATTCTAATATGTGGAAGTCTGAGACGTGAGCATCCCAAGTTCAAGGCAAGACCAGTCTCAGCGATGTAGTAAGACCCTCTTTCAAAATAGAAAAATAGGGTCCGGGCCACATGGCCCCGACCCCAGGTGGGTGGGTGGGCACAGGCGGGGCACCCTTAGGCGACCTCCCACACACCCGGAAGGGCCTGGAGGTCCGGGTCGCAAGGCCCGGACCCTGGATGGGTGGGGGCTGGTGTGGGCAGGGCACCCTTAGGAGACCCCCCTCCCACCCAGAAAGAAAAAAAAATTTTCATCGCTAGCAAGTGCCTGATCCCATATCCTCCCCAAACCACACATACTCTCTTCTCTTATTTAGAAAAAAAGAAAAGGGAAATGAAAAAAGAAAAATATTTGCGAGGGGTTAAGATGGCCGCGGCGGCAGCTAGAATATTGGAGATGCAGACAAAACATATCCATCTGAACTGGAACTTTTGGAAAAATTCCCTGTGAAGGAGGACTGCTGCTTCTCTACATCATTAAGAATCCTGGACATCACCTGTAAGGAGAGAGTCTAGCAGAGACCTAGGAGGAAGGCGGTGGCGGCAGCAGTGGCCGAGATGGTAGTAGAGAATTGGATTTGGGAGAGGCAGACATCTTATCCAACCCTCCCTGATTCTCTGAAGAAATTACCCCAAAGGTTGAATGCAACTGTCGCGCATGCTTAGGAACACTGGACATTATGCGGTATGGGAAAAAAGCTTGGGAAAGATTTGAAATGGTGGAGACAGTCGCATTGGCAGCGGCAAGTACTCAGGGGAGGCAGAGATCTGACGTAATACACCTGGAACTTTTGAAGAAATTACCTCAGAGGCAGAATACTACCACCATGCACCCTTGGGAACTTGGGGCAACCTGCTGGAGGAAGAGGGTGCTTGGATCTGAGCCTGCCGAGGGGTGAGGCCAGTGCTGGGGCCAGCGAGGCCGGGATCGGAGCCTGCTGTGAGGCAAGACCGCTACTGAGGCCTCCAAGTCTGGGATTGAAGCCTGCTGAGGGTTTAGGCCAGTGCCGGGGCCAGCGAGGCCGGGATCAGAGACTGCGTTGAGACAAGACTGATGCTGGGGCTTCCAAGGCTGGGATTGGACCGGCTGAGGGGTTAGGTCAGTGACGGGGCCAACGAGGCTGGGATCAGAGCCTACTGTGAGGCAAGCCCGGTTCTGGGGCCTCTGAAGCCGGAATTGGAGCCTGCCCAGGGGTTAGGCTGGTGCCAGGGTCAGCAAGACCGGGATTGGAGCCAGCCGTGAGACAATGCCGGTGCTGGGGCCTCTGAGGTCAGGATTGGAGCCAGCTGATGCATTAGGCCAGTGCCGGAGCCAGTGAGGCCGGGATTAGAGCCTGCCAAGGGGTTAGGCCAGTGCCAGTGTCAGCGAAGCAGGGATCAGAGCCTATTGTGAGGCTAGGCTGGTGCTGGGGACTCTGAGGCCAGGAGAAGAGCCAGTCCAGGTTTTAGTTCGGTGCGAGGGCCAGTGAGGCCAGGATCGGGGCCTCCCATGAGGCAAGGCCGGTTCTGGAGCCAGCGAGGTCGTGATCAGTGTCCTCCAGGTGGCCAGGCCACTACTGGGGCCGTCAAGAGTGGGATCAGAACTTGCAATGCGGCATGCACAGAGAAATAGCACAGAAAACAAAATCCAGATGCTTCCCCTAATTAGCAAGAATTAGGAGGAAAGGGGTAACAGAAGGAGGTCGAAGAGTAGAAAGGGCCTTATTGAGAAGCAATTAAGGTGACCAATCAGCAGGGAGGGGATGGGGGAGGATGGAATCTCTTTAAAACTCCTGTGGTGCGTAAACAATTATATCAAAGATAATCACCAATTAAGCATGGGATCGAGGGAGGGAGAGGAAATGGTATGGGGATTGGATGAGGGCTTATTGGATGATATGTACTTGTATATCCTCTCAAGTTTTATATTTCAAAGTGATGTATGCTTTCAAAAAATAATAATAATAAATAATTTACACACACACAAAAAAATAGAAAAATAAAATAGGGCTGAGGGTTGTGGCTTAGAGGTAGAATGTTTTCTGGGTTCAATATCTAGTACCCCAAAGGGAAAAAAATATACCTTTTGAGGCTTCCAAATGAGTCTGGCCAAGATACATATCTATAATTTGTGAGTTATTGGAAGAAGATTACAAGAGAAGGAGAAATGAAATTTGGAGGCAAATAATTGGAAATGACAAAGGTGAAATCAATAATTTTCATGTATATTACAAAGATTATAGCTATTATCTAAACAATTAATTCAAATTTGTTTTGTGGCCTTTGAGGACTATCTACTTGATACATACATCACCTCTGCAGAGTTTAGGGTAAGACTGACTTAATGACTTAATTTGACTAAAACAATTATATTTTTGGCTGCTATTTAAAAATATACAGGTCAGTATCTTTTAATCTCATATAATGCTTGTATTAGTTTCTTTTCACTGTGACAAAAATACCCAACTAGAACAACTTAGTAGAAGAAAGGTTTATTTTGGCTCATGATCTCAGAGGTTTAGTCCTTGCCTTTGATGATTCCAAGGCAGACACATTAAGGCTACACGGTGTGGTGGAGAAAATCTAATAATACCTGGAAGCAGAGACAGACAGACAGACAGACAGACACAGATGATAGATAAATAGATAGATAGATAGATAGATAGATGATAGATAGATAGAAAGGAGCCCTAGATAGGTACAGTTCTCAAAGTTCTGCTTCCATATACCCGCCTCCTTCAGCCATGTCCCACTTCTGACCCTTGTGGCACTGGAGACCAAGGTTCAATCTATGAGCTTTTGGGGGACAACCCAGATCCAAACCCTGGCACTGGGCCCCCTTGGACCATAAGGACAGTGGCCTCTGAGAGCCTGGGCAGCAGAGCCCCATACCACAAGTCCTTGGAAACAGCTTTCTGGGTGGCACCATGAGTCTCTGTAAAGCTACATCTTTCAAATGAATGTTGACGTTCATACCTTTGCTCCTGAGTTGAGAAGGCTCTGGTCAGCTCTTGAAATTTTCTCAAAGCCTCTTTCCTGTTTTCACTGTGCAAAGTACTTAGTTTCTCTTTGTTGGTGGTAATCTCTTAAGCAACCATACATTTTCTTCTTCTATGGCACCAATTTTTAATGTTCTTTTTAGGCCAAGCTGCATTTTTTAAAGCCTTTTCCTTCTCCTTTCTGCTCCTGATTATCACAGTAAACCTAGCTAAAAGCTGCTACTAATACACATTCTTCCTGGGCCAGGACATAGATCACATCAATGTCCTGCCCCTGGTGACCCATCTACCCAGCCATGTCCCACCTCCTACCTTTGCATTTGAGTTCAAGCTTTCAATTCATGAATGTGTAGGGGATACACCAAATCCAAACTATGACAACACTAGAAAAATAATATTGAAGTAAACTGGTTATTTTCTTCTAAGGAGACTAGCAATAACCTTGAACACTCTAACATAGGAATTTTCACCTTTAAAAATCTTTTCTCTCCTATAAAAGGTTATTCTGAAAGGCAGGCATAATTTAATTACAGAATAAAGAAAAGAAAAATAAACAGAGGAAGTCTCTTTTGAGAAGCTCAGAAACAGAGAATTTCTACATATGCAAAGTGAATGAAGAGTTTAATCCATCACTCCAAAATTCTATTCCCGGAGCCTTGATATTAATGAAAAATGTGGAGCATTCTGAGAACTGAGTTAGCAACTTTGTTGCATTATCAGTCTGATAAATGATTGGTTGTGTATTTCACTGTCCTCCTTGAATTTAATTCACTATGGCAGGTAAAATTCTCCCTTGTAAAGTGGCCAGCTAGGGAAATCACTTTGGAAGGAGAAGTAGCTAAAAACTTCTTGGAGACGCAAAGAAAAATTAATCTGGGGATCCCACTGCAAGCTTTGAAAAATGGATAAATTTTTGGTTCAAGAACACTAAAAATGCTATTCAAGGACTTTGAAAATGAGGCACGTGGGTTTGCACATGGAGATCACTGATGGCCAGGGCATTGTTTCCTTTACCAGAAATAGCCTCAGCCAACCAACTCATAAATACTGGAGCCTTCTCATTTTCTGGCTTTTTATAAAAGAAATTGAACTTTTCTTCTTCTTTTAAATTTAAATGTTTCCTCCCTTCCTTCCTTCCTTCCTTTCTTCCTTCCTTCCTTCCCTCTCCTTCTTTCCTCTAGAGATTGAACTTAGGAGTGTTCTACCACTGAGCCTCACTCCCAGCCCTTTTTACGTTTTACATTCAAACGGGATCTCACTAAGTTGTTGAGGCTGGTCTCTTAACCTGTGATTCTCCTGTCTCATCCTTCCAAGTACTGATTTTACAGGCATGTGCCACCAAGCCTAGCTATATTTACATGTATTCTTAAGCCGATATGTAAAACCATTAAATCTGTACATATTTATGAGGCACCATGTGAAGTTATACTATACATGCATATGTTATGTAAGGCTTAAATCAGGATAACTATATCTCCTCAAACATCTATCATATACATGGTGAGATAAGTAAATATGTTTTTTTTAATGTAGTCTCATTTTTAATAAATAGGAATGTTGTTGGTATGTTCTGTTTTTGGTTTTGTTGTTTTTTTATCACTCATCTAAAAAAACTAATAAATAATTCACTAAGGATATCAGAAAATCACTATATATAATAACTGTGTTCTCTAAAATTTGGGGTTATGCTTTGCCACAACAGGTGGACAGAATAAAATATTAAAGTACAATTCTTAGCTTCCAGCAAACTCTAGAAAGTGAGAGGAGCGTATGACTCAGATTTACAGTAAAAAAGAGGTGCTTAGAACTTTATTGGTTCCCAACCTTTTGATTTGGTACTAGTGATAATACTACAATTGATTAGAAGTTTCAACTTTACAACATTGTCCAGAGCAGCCTATTTGTCAAACAGTCAGTTCAGTGTCCTTTCAAGTTAAATGGTTTAAATATTGCCAATTAACTTGACTTTATTGATAAAAAATTAAAGCCTCAGCTCATTGTAAAAGGCTGCTCTTTTCAAAAGGATCACCCTTCTGCAATCTTGTTAATTTTCTTGGCACTCCTTTTAAATTGTACTTTTTTTTAAATTGCTAACTTAGATCAATATTGACAATTGTCAATACCATTGTAAAAAAAAATCAACTGGTACCATAATGAGGTGGTTTCTAGCCTGCACTAGACTCTTTGACCCAAAAGCAACCAATGGTAAAATAAATAAAAGCCCTCAAAATGAGTTCCTGGGTAATGATAATTATATAGAGCTTAACCCTCATTAAAGTGGTAAGGGTCCGTGTCATTATTCATGGGCAGGTTGAACACTGAAGTGGTATAAAACAGTAGTTTATAAAATTTTTCTTCCTTATACTGTCTCCTCTTTTAAAAAGTGTTTATGATGATGACATTAAATCATATTTGACAGATCAAGATTCAAGGCCTACTGCTATGCTGACTGAAAAATAAGTGTGATTCTCCAAACTGATGGGAGTTGTACTGTCTTAAATTATAAATAGCCACAGAAGATAACTTATCATTCTATCTAATACAATTTAGAAACACTGGCTTAAAACAAAACTTCTAAAACAGAAATCATTGAGCTGGGCATGGTGGCGCATGCTTGTAATCCAAGCACTTGGGAGGCTGAGACAGGAGGATCGCTCAGGTTCGAAGCCAGCCACAGGCGCTGGCTTAGGAGACCCTGTTTCCAAAATTAAAAAAAAAATTTTAAATGTAAAACAATAGGTCTGGGAGTGTAGCCCAGAGGTAGAAGGGCTTCCAGGAACCCCAGTATCACCAATTAATTAATTAATTAATTAAATAAAATAAAACAGAAATCATCTCTCGAAGCATCTGGATTCTGCCATTTGTATAGCTTATCTCCAAAAATTTTATGTAGACTATCAACTAACTCAGTTTTATGCAATCAGCATTTTCTGGAGAATTAACAAGGAGTTTACACAGCAAAATAATTATGTTTCCTGTGTATGTTATTTCTCTGGTCATGATATATTGGCATAGCTATCTTGATGTGATTTTCAAATACAAATATTTTTATGAGAATTCAAAATGAGCAATTTTATTTTTGTATTATAAAATAGAAGAAAGAGAAGGGGAGAGAGGAGGAGAAGAAGAAATGAAAACAAAAACACTTTTTTTTTTTGCAAGAACCAAAAATTGAGGTACAATCTAGGAATATACTTATAAGCAAGACAAATGAGGCCTTTCCTTTACAGAGCTTGCCTTTTGTTGGAAAATACACCTGTAATAAGAATTATATAACAATCCAATTTTCATTCTGGTGCAGGTTATGAAGGGAAAGTGTAGGTTTCTAACAGGAACACCTAATTTCTCTTGGGAGTCAACCAAATTCTTATTAAAGAAAAGATCTTCATGCTAATCTCAGAAGAATGAGGTGGATTTGGTATGTCAAGGATTAGAGAGATTATTCTAAATATAGAGCAGGATGTGCTTACTCTGAAGCAACATTCTGAATTAGGAGAAATAGCAGGTCATTCAAGGGGTTGAAAGAAACCATTGAGCCTGGGAAGGATCCGGAAAGACAAATGATCTCCTGCAGGAATTAGTAACCAGGAGAAGTGATGATGTGAAGTTACAATTAAGATTTTCATTCTGTATTTTAAATGCAATGGAATACCACTGGCTGCTTTAAGCCAGACAGCAATATGACTAGATTTGCGCCTTGGGATAAAGGGTAGAACATATTAGTAAATTTGGGAAAACTAAGTGGGAGGCTTTCTAAGTAATCCATGTAAGACTAAGAAATCTTAGTTTGGGTGTTTCCAAAAGAATCAGAGAAAAGGAGTCATATCTGAGCATAAACTGGGTAACAGGGTATATGGGAAAAGAAGAAATCTTAGAAGTTTAGAAGCTATTGTACAAATGGCTTAGTCACTAATACAACTAATATTATTGTAGAAGTAGAATTTATGGTAGTGTTGGGGTCTGACGGAAGATACTATGCATGTAGTTTTGTACATGACTTTGAAATCTCTGTAAATTTTCCAACTGAAGTTGTCCAGCAGAGAGTTGGCCATATGGGATTGAAACCACGAGGCGAGATTTACACTGCGCTATAGTAACATGCATGCTTCATAGGGCATGCTTACCAAGTGCCGGCATTCTTCTAAAATCTAACATCTCATAATTATGCAGTCTTCACAGTAACTCTATGAGTAAATGATCATTATTACCCCTAGCTTGCAGAAGAGGACAATAAGGCATGGAGAGCTTGAGGAACCCGTCACTGTAACACCATGATAAGTGGACAAGAACACAGAAGGTAGCAGTAGGCTTGCAATTCTTTCTTTCCCTTCACTGGGGAATATCCTAAGAAAGGAAAGGTAATAGGATCAAATATCATAGCAAATATATTAATGGAAGATGCCTCTTGACAAACATCTAATAATATTTTCCAAGATCAGGAGTCTTTGTTTATGAAATACATTTGGGAAACATTGCTGGTCTTCCAGAAATGACTGAGGATAAACAAATCTGAAGTCTATGGATCTACAAAAATGGCTCCATGGAAAAAGCCACATAAGTTCTTTCACCATCAGTATAAAATGTGAAGTTATGTTACTTTATTTTTTATTGAAAAACCCACACATACAATTTTGATTTCTCATATAGTATACATGGACCTATATATGATCTGCATGCCATAATATGGCCAGAAAGGTTGCGGGCAGTCTGAATTTCTTCCTGCTCCTCTGTGCCTTGTGAATATTTTTGTATGTGAAACTAGGGTTTAGGAATAGCTTAAATAATAAGCAAACCCCAAATAGGGTTGAAAATTAGGGCAATGGGAATAAGCTAGCAAAAATTTGAAAAATGGAAACTCCAGGTGTAAATGTGGCTTTCCAGACACCTCAAAGTTTTATAGACTGATATCTTCACCAATGTCTGAGCCTCATTTCATGCTGGTCCTCTGTCTTGGCGCTGGGTAGTCCTTGAATGTGAGATTAGGCTACAGATGGCTAAAGACAGGGATTAGGGGAACAATTAGGATGGATTTCAAAGGTCTTGGCAGGGTCAGAGTTGGATCAGAAAGGATGCTAAGGATGTGCTAGTTTGGCATTACCCATGTTGAATTTTATATAAGAGAAAGATGTAGGCACTATACCAGTTTAATTCAGAAGTGCTTTTCAGTTGTTTCAAGCAGAACATTTGCTTGTTTTCTAACAATTCTCTGATATCCTGAGTGATTTGCCTCTCATATTTGCTAATTACTCTTTGAAAAATATGATGGCCATAGTTATTTACTTTCTAATAACTTCAGATTACTAATGGAATTTATTTTGCTTTTCATTCGAAAATCTAGAGGACAAATTAATCTGCTTTTTTGTAAGCATTCTAGTATTAATAATTTTTTTTCATTGAATCTGTATCAGATACTGAAGTAAAAAGAAAAGGGAAATTTTATGTGAGGCCCATAGTCAGGTCCATTGAACTCAATGGTTAAATGTATAGTCAATTCCCAATTAATTATTTTTCTTAGTTGTTTCAGTAAAATGTGACACCATAAGTTAATTTAAAATTATGGTTTCAGAGTAAAGAACTAAGATCATCTAACCCAGTTAAAACTATACTTAGTTTAATTTTATTTTTTATAAAATTAATATGTATTGTCAAAAAATTCAAAATTATACAAAATGAATAAAGTAGAAAATAGACATTGTGGCAACTAAAGGTCAGGGATTTGTGTTGCATCTTCAGCTTAATTTCTCTCCTCTCTCTCTCTCTCTCTCTCTCTCTCTCTCTCTCTCTCTCTCTCTCTCTCTCTTTGGCACTAGGAATTGAACCTGGAGGCATTCTACCTCCAAGGTATCCCCCCAGCCCTTTTTATTTTGAAATAGGTTCTCACAATGTTGCTGAGGATATTGCTGTTGCTGAGGCTGGTCTTGAACCTGTGATTCTCCTGTCTCAGTCATCCAAGTATTGGGATTATAGGCATGCACCACCATGCCCAGGTAACATAACTTAATTTCTTAATCACTACACTATACTGATATCTCAAATCTCATGAGACAATTTGCTACTTCTGATAGAGCTTTTGAGGGGCTGGTCAGTTCATTTCTAATCAGAATCATGAATCTGCCCTTATATGTGGGATTTGTGCTGTGCACATTACAAAATATTTTATATTTTAAAAATATGTTAACTATATAAATATTTGATATTTATATTAAGTTAGTAAAATAATATTTAATAAAATAATATTTTAACACTATATATTAACTCTATATACTTATATAGTTCTGTTTTGGTTTCTCACAGTACATACCTCTTCTCTAATTGGCCCTACGGACAGTCTATATGTCAGCTCTTTGCAGAATGCATAATTTCACAGTTCCTGGCTGCTGCTACCCACCCCTCACCCCAAAGTGACTTATGAGTAGATTAAGGGAAATGCCTAAAGGATAGAAAATGCATTCATTTGTCTCAATGGTTTGAAAAATGGTTTACCTGATAGAACTACATGATCACCGAGAACGTAGAGAATTATCTATTTCAGTCCTTTGCTCTAAACTGTTTTTTTTTTCTTTTCTCTCTCTCTTAAAAATTTTGCCAATACTTTTAAAGAATTTTTTATTTATGCTTTATGATTCTGTATGATAGTGGAATTTATACATATTAGTACAGGTACATAATATAATTTGCTCCATTTCATTTGCAGGAAAATGTATGGAACTAGAAAGCATTGTGTTAAACAAAATAAACCTGGCTCAGAAACTCAAGGATTGAAATGTTTGTTTTTATATGTGGAAGCTGAAGAAAAAACAGAAAGATAGAAGGTCTCGTGAAAATAAAAGGAGACCAATAGAAAGGGGGTGAAAGGAAGGGAATGAGGAATTAGTAATGAATGAATTGGGTTTTAATATTAGGTATGTTTTCAGTTTGCATCAGGAGATGTTAATAAAAAACAATTAAATGAAGTCTGCTCTTGTTTTTGTTGTAGAATTAGCTGACAGCCCTCATTTCAAGCAATGATTTAAATTCATAATGATTTACCCAGTCTCTGTGAAGTTTCTTGGAGAAAAAAAAAAAAGACAGGGATCTTTGATAAGGATTGGGACTCAACCATAATCTAATCTAGAGGAATTATAGCAGTGGTCCATGGGGTGTCGACAACAGCAAACAGACCCCAGTAAGATGACAGGACCCCTGGATAGTCAAAATATAAGAGGAAGTCAGTCAGGAGGACCTCAGTGTTTCAGGGGATTAGTGTACCACCTGCAGAAGGAATCTACCTTGGTCTGGGTACATAGGTAGAGGGATATTGTTTGGAATACCACTATGGCAGAAATAACACTGCCTCCACTGTACATAGGTGGAGGGATATTGTTTGGAATACCACTAGTCCAGTGAATGCAGCTAGCTAACCGTCATAGGTAGCACAGGATAGATGTCTGGCTTGGCTACCGTCTGAAATGCCTAGAATAGTTTTTTGAATGAAAAGGTGGAGGGCTATAATTACTTGAGGACAAAAGACATTTTTTTTTTTTTTTTTTTTATAGAGACTGAAATTCTCCTAGGAACAGAAGGAGATCTGGAACTAACAAGATTCATTAACATACATTTGCATTCTATGTCTGGGTTGGTGAATACTGAAACATCCCAATCATATCGAAATATATTTACATGTGGTTCACTTCAATATACAGTATGCTTTTAATACACATTTATCGGAGAAACTCTCTTCTAGGTTTAATTCCAAGAGAGGCCCTGCTTCCCCACAAAATGCCCGTTTTTTTTGTTTTTACTCTTTTTTATGCATTTAAAATATACCAAATTTGTAATCTTGACCTTTTTGCATGTATAGCTCAGTGAATTTTAACACATGCTTAGATTTGTGTATCTATCACCAGCAACAACATACAGAACAATTCTATTACCCTGAGACATTCCCTCACACTATCAATTCATGGTCAAAATGTTGCTTCACATCTATCCCTGACAAGTACTAATATGTTCTCTATTATCGTATTTTGTCTCCTTTAGAATGTCAACTAAATAGAATTGTACGGTCTCTGACCATTTGAGACTTGCCCCTTCCACTTGGCATAATGACTTGGAGATTCATCTAGTTACTGTGTTTGTTACCATGGGTCAGAACTGCCATAGTTTGTTTATGCATTCACTCTTGGGAAGTTGTTTAGATAGTGTCTAGTCTTGGCATTCAACAGTAGAGCTGCTATAAATATTCATGTGCCAGTTTCTATGTGAGCATAAGTTTGTGTTTTTCTAGGATAAATACCTAGGAATAAAGATGGCTGGATCATACCGTGTTTGTTTTAACTTTATAAGGAAATTGCCAAAATTGATCTTCAAAATGTTGACATCATTTTGCATTCATACCAACCACCATGTATTCTACCAGTTCTGCACACTTACCAGCACTTTGTATTGTTTGTGTTTTTGTGTTTAAGCCATTTTTATAGGTCTGTCTTTATGCCTCATTGTACCTTTTGTTTATTTATTTATTTATTTTTGTGTCACTAGGGTTCCTGGGAACCCTTCTACCCTCCGGGTTACACTCCCAGACCTATTTTTTTATATTTTTATTTGGAAACAGGGACTCTTAAGCCATCGTGGCTGGCTTCAAACCTGTGCGATCCTTCTGTCTCCACCTCCCAAGCACGGGGATTACAAGTGTGCGCCACCACGCCAGGCTGCCTCATTGTACCTTTACAAGATATTTTTCTAAGAGTTAAAGTTGTTGAACATTCTTTTCATGTGCTTATTTGCTAAAAATACATGAAAATCTATCAGTGTTCTTCAATAAAATGCTTGCTCAAATTGTTTTCCTTCTTTCTTTCATCTTTCTTCTTTCTTTCTTTCTTTCTTTCTTTCTTTCTTTCTTTCTTTCTTTCTTTCTTTCTTCCCTTCTTTCCCTCTTTCCCTCTTTCCTTCTTTCTTGCAGTGCTGGGGATGGAACCCAGGAACATTCTACCTTTGAGCTACACTCCCAGCCCTATTTTTTTATTTTTTATTTTGAAACAGGGTCTCACGGAGTTGCAAAGGGACAAAGTGGAGGCTGTACATGAACCACGATCCTACTGTTTGAACTTCCCAAATCCTGGGATTACAATTATGTACCACCACCCCAGGGTTTTTACCTACTTAAAATTTTTTCTTTCTGCTAAGTTTTGAGAGTTATTTGTTTATTTATTTATTTATTTATTTATTTATTTATTTATTTATTTATTTTGGTGATACTGGGGTTCCTGGAAACCCTTCTACCTCCGGCTACACTCCCAGACCCATTCTTATATTTTTATTTGGAAACAGGGTCTCTTAAGCTAGCGCGGCTGACTTCGAACCTGCGCGATCCTCTTGTCTCTGTTTCTCAAGCGCGGGGTTTCCAAGCGTGCACCACCACGCCTGGCTTGAGAGGCTTTTAAAAAATATTCTTCATATAGGTCTTTTGCTGGATATGTGCAAATCTGCAAACACTACCAATCTAATTTATCACATTGTAATTTGTTTTCTGAATCATACTTTTGGTTCCATTTTAAATACATTTTGACTATCTTAAGATCAGAAAATTTTTTTCTGTATGTCTCTCTAAAAGTATAAGGATACATCTATGAGGATGAGTTAATTTAGGTGATTTATCTGGCTATATATTTAGATGCAGGATGGTACCTTTTAATATAGTCAGCTTAAAGTATTCTGTTTTACCTCTCAGGTTGTGAATATATTTGAACCATTAAAGAACAGATTTTAAATAAGGCTAATTAATTCTCTTAATGCAATAAGAATAAAAATTAATTCAGTTTGATGTGAGCATTTCACACATGTCATAGTATTGTATAATGCATTATATAAATATTTGAGTCTCAACTATGTTGTAGTTACTCTGGACATTAGTGATTAAAATAGTAGCTGGGCACACAGTACATGCCTGTAACTCTAGTACTCGGGAGGCTAATACAGGAGGATTGCAGGTTTAAAGCCAGCCTGCACAGCTTAGTGAGATCTTGACTCAGAATAAAATAAAAAGAACTGGGAGTATAGCTTAGAAGAAGAACACCCCTGGGCTCAACCCAGTACCACAAAAATTATAACAAAATTCTCCCTCTCATAGAATGTACACACAAATAAAATATGAATATGTTATATTTATATAAAATAGATTAATCAGTAATTAACACTGATTCAAAGAAAGAAGAGAAATAGCAATTTAATTTTGTCTGCCATTCCACTCAATGAAACCGTGATCCCAAATCTCCTGCAGATGGGATTTGTGAATCAAATATTTCTTCTATAATTCTCAGTTTTTAAAATCTGCAGATAAAAGTAGTTTTCAAGGGAACATGAACCTGGGACTTAACGTGATATTTTTTATTCAATATGGTTCTCCAGTGAGAGACAGGAACTCTGTTTTTTATTTCAATGCTTTTACTGATACATAATTATTATATATAATAGTGAGTTTTAAAGAGATACATGCAGATACCCCTTGGTGTGTTACCCTCCACATGACACCCTACCACCCCTCCCTTCTCTCAGTATACAGTCAGTGAGCTTGATATTGATACATATATTCATGTATGGACATAACATTATTTGAACTATTTCCTTCTTCTAACCTCCGTTTTCTCCTCCCATCTCTTTCTACTATTCCCTTCACAATATAATTTTTTTTTTCTTTTTGGTGGTACTGGGTATTGAACCTAGGGGCATTCTACCTCCAATCTACACTGCAGTCTATTTCATTTTATCTTCAAGCAATCTCACTAGGTTGATGAAAGTCTTACTACATGCTGAGACTGTCCTAGCACCTATGCTCCTCCTTGTCTCAGCCTCCCAAGTACTAGGATTACAGGTGTGCACCACCACTCCTGGCTCCCCTTCCTTTATTCTACTAATCTCTTTCCTCATTTTTCTGAATCACTTTTGCTTCCTATTTTCTCTCTAGCTTCCATGTATGAGAATAAAATTGACTTTCTGACCCTGGATGACCTCACTTAGCAAAATATTCTTTAGTTCTATCCATTCTCCTGCAAATGATGTGATTTCATTCTATCACTATCGTATTCTAACTTTCTTTTAAAAAAATACTGAGGAGTGATATAGTTGGGTCATATGATGGTTCTATTCCTATTCTATTGAGGAACCTCCTTATTTGTCTCCATAGTGGTTTTATTAATTTATAATACCACCAACAGTGTATAAGAATTTCTTTTAAAAAATCTTTAATTGGTGCATTGCAGTCATGCATATTCATGAAGTACAAGATGGTAGAGGCATACATGCACATATGGCTTATTTAGCCCTTTTTCAGTTCCCACCCCATTCCCTCCCCCTTCCCTTCTTCTCAAGTTTGGCTTAGTGATTTGTAAGTTTGTGAATGTAATCCTCCTTTGTCTAGAGTTCCCACATCTTTGACAGCACTTAATAGTATTCTTGATGATTGCAGTTCTAACTGGAGTTAACCAGAATCTCAGTGTAGTTTTGATTTGCATTTCTGTGATTGATAATGATGCTGAATGTTTTTTATATATTTATTGTCCATTTGGACTCTGTCAGCCAACTGTTTTGGAAACATTCAATGCATTTTTATTATATTTAATTTTTGAGTACTAATGTATCACTCAATCCTCATGTACTCTCCAACTTTGTACTATATGGAGAGTGAGATATGATTTTTAAATAAAAATAATGTATAGTTGTTACGATATGCTATTTTGACATTTTGATATTAGTACTACTTTATCATTATTAATATTCTTAAAGCAATTAAGCAAGTCCATTTTAGTTACAGAAAGGATCTCTGGTTATGGATGCAAAAGCTTATCACACAAGAGAATACAAACTGGAAAACATTCCAGGTAGGATAAAATAGTGATTCCCATAGAAAATGATTATGGAGAAAATTAAGACAAATAACTATTTAACAGAATTATCACTCAGAATTCTAAAATGCTCTTAAAAATCAATTTGATCTTTGAGAACCCAACTCAACGAACAACTCTACGAGTTAGAAAATCCAATGTATAAGAATAGTACAAAATTTTGGAATGTGGCACAAACAAATCTAAGACACATATTTCTTATGTGGTTGCATAAAGGAGTACCAGGAGTAATGGTAGAAATATGCACAATTAGGTAAATGCAAGATTCCAGCTTATGGTAACAAAGAGTTGCCTTGTAGAAATCTTAGGCTGGTTATTATTTATGACTGGAGTGAAACATTGACAGCTAACTTTTGGTACATGAAGGATAGTTGTGCTAGCATGTAAGTTTCAAAGAGCAATGAAAATCTTTTCTTCCCTTTTAATATGTTGCGTGTGTGTGTGTGTGTGTGTGTGTGTGTGTCTGTCTGTCTGTCTGTCTGTGTGTGTCTGTGTGTGGTTAGTTTTACAACTGTCTTTACAAATGCAAACTTGAGCTTGGTACATTTTTTATATAGCCTGAAATCCATATAGCCTGAAGTTCATATCAATTATGTCCATTTACTGTGTTTTTTCTGTGTAAATGTAGGAGGGCACAGGTACAGCTGTGTGGAAAGAGAAGGGGAAAGAAAATATTCTCAGTAGTAACTAATGTTGAAAAGGAGCAGGCAGCTTTAGAAGCTAGGCTTTAACAACAAACTCTGAGTGCTTCCCACCTTCCTTTGTTGCTGCCTCCAGCAAAAATTCAGTCCATTTTAATTCTAGAAAGCTATTGAATCAAGTTTTATGAATGACAAATGTATTATCTTCCAAGAATAAAGAACACTGTTGATGAATCAATTCAATGTGCAGTACTATTATTATAAGGATGTAGCCAATTCTGATTATTCCCAGATTCTCTGTTTGGAAACTGCCCTACTTACTTAAATATACTTGAGCACAGTTATGGTCATTTGAAGACTCAATCAGAATGTCAGAATATTTGAAACACTCAGCTGGATATTCTCCAAATATTCTATGGTTGCACAAGGTGACACTCTCCTTTATAGCTTGATTCTCGTACTACAAATAGGAATCCTCTTTGTGATCTATTTAGTGCTATTATTTTTGCATTTTTGTCAGTGGTTTTGCTGTATAAAGTGGGCTCCGGGTATGTTATTGCAGGGCTGTGTAGAATTCTAAGTATATGAGTCTGGGATGCACTTTATGGAGAAAATAGGTATGTTAGATAATTTTCATTCCAAAGTGATTCGTAGTGCCTTGGCTATGAGTCCAAAGCCAGTTGAGTATAGATAGTCATATACTTTGTATTTTTAATCAGAAACACACATTTAAAAAATAAAGATAAAATATTTATTTGTGTCAGAGGCTTGCAGAAACCTAACCCTTTATTTCCTCTATTAACAATGTCTCATTATTTGACAATTCAGTGTTAATAGTGACTTTGTAGTCCTACCACAAGCAATAAGAATCAACTACATATTACATCTGAGAATTAATCATATTCAATGGTGATACTACTGGTTCAATAATCTGATCTAATCAATTGATTTTAATTGAGATGAACTTAATTTAAATATTTTTTCAATAAAAATGCACCTAACTGGTAACATAAATATACCTCAGCTTATAATTTTCATATAAAAATGAAAGGTTATAGTTAAGTAATGAAATAACTGACATAATGGAAGCATATACTAATTGTGATTCTTATTCCTTTATTGTCTATAAAACACAAAATTTTTATTATTAAATGTTTGTGTAGCAGTCATTTAATAACCTAAGCTCAGCTGGGCATGGTGGCGCATGCTTGTAACCCAAGCATTTGGGAGGCTGAGACAGGAGGATTGTGGTTCACAGACAGCCTCAGCTGCTTAGTGAGTTCCTTGCAACTCAGTGGGACCCTGTTTCAAAATAAAGAATGAAAAATAGGGCTGGAGATATAGCTTGGAGGTAGAATGTCCCTGGGTTCCATCCCTAGTGCTGCCAAAAAAATAATATATATATCCAAATCCAAGCTTTTTTTTCTTTAACTTCCACTCAATTCTGTACTATTAATTTGACAAGTACTATTCATCATTCCATTAACTAGATAGGTCCCAGTGACATAAAAATATTTTTAAAAAGTAAGACAGTAATCATGAGGGTAGAGGCAATAATAAGTACCATATATTTAGCTACGGAGTGCATACAAAGAAAATGGTTATAATATTCTTGTGAAGATGATAGAACCATTCACAATGTACAGATTCTTGAGCTAGTCTTGAGGGATCAACTGCATATGAGAGTAGGGCCAAATATATGCAAAGACAAAGGACTGAGAAATATTGAGGTCACTATGTGTGATCAGCATATATGGAAAAGAAATTCATGCAAGTTCTACTCCAAAGAAAACAAGAATGTCTTTGTTTAAGCCTGCTTCCATGAAAATCTATTAACTACAGCTAAGCAGGTGACATTAATAATGTCGATAATGTAGATTCTTTTGTAGAAACACCTTCCATCGCGCTGGGCGTGGTGGCGCACGCTTGTAATCCCCGCGCTTGGGAGGCAGACAGGAGGATCGCGCAGGTTCGAAGCCAGCCGCGTGCGCTGGCTTATGAGACCCTGTTTCCAAATAAAAAAGTATAAAAAATAGGTCTGGGAGTGTAGCCCGGAGGTAGAAGGGCTTCCAGGAACACCAGTACCACCAAAAAAAAAAAAAAAAAGAAAAAAAAGAAACACCTTCCATCATAATCTGAAATTATCTGAAAAAGGGGAAATCCTTGTTCTTTTGTAAGGGGCCAGAAAGCAAATATTATATTTTTATTATGGCTCAAACCAGGAGACAGAAAAAAAAAAACTTGGAAGCTATTAATAAGAAGAAGACTAGGCAAAGGAAGAGAAGAAAAAAATATCCTGTATAGGACATTAGAAAAACTGTCATAAAATAATAGAAGAAATAAATGCAACTTTTAATTAAGCATCTATTTTTGCCTTCGGGAATGTGTTGTTTTTATTTGTCTCATTAATATCAGCTCTGAAGTATAATTGTTATCAAATGAAAGAAATGAAGATCAGAGGATTATCCTACTTTCTCTAGGTTACACATATAAGTGACTTGATTGTTAAGAGTAAAATCAAATGTCCATAACTATTTTCTTTCTTATTTATAAACCTCTTCATCAATGGTGAGTATATTTAGTCTTTTCTGGTATCTTTTTATTATTCATGGGCTATATTTCAACCTAAAAATGTTATCATGGGATACCCTTCCTCTGTAGTGACCCATGGTGAAGATATTAGTCAAAGTTCGTCCCTCTTTGAAATATACTCTGAAGATACTGTGTTTTTTATTTAATCCTGTCACTGAAAAAACCACTGCAAATTAGTACAACCACTATGGAGATCAGTCCAGATGTTCTTCAGAAGACTAGGGATATAACCACACCATGATCCAACCACACCACTCTTCAGTGTGTGTCCAAAAGAACTAAAATCACAATAGTATAGTGATACAGGCATGCCCATGTTTATATAAACACTATTCACAATAGTTCAGTTATGAAACAACTTACATGTTAATCAAGAGATGAATAGATAAAAATGAGATGTATATACTCAATAACCAATTTATAATATCCAGTTTTACTCACCTATAAAGAAGAATGAAATTATGTCATTTGCAGGAAAATGGATGAAACTGTTGTTAGATCATCCAGAGTGAGAAAGTCAAGGGTTACATGTTTTCTTTCATATGTTGAATCTAGAGAGAAAAAAAGAAAAGAAAATGGATCTGCTAAAAATATATACAAGAGACCAGTAGATTAGTGGAAAGGGAGGGGGAGAGATAAAGGGAAGGTGTAGGGAAGGAAGGAGACCAAATAATGTTCTGTACTTGCATGAATGTGTTGCTATGAATTACTATCATGTATATTTACAATGCACCATTAAAAAAAATAAAAGCTCAGGAAGTTAAAAAAATAATAAATGAATGACATTAAACTAAAGCAGTTTTGCTCATCAAAGGAAACCATCAAGAGTCTAGAGAGAGAGCCTACAAAATTGGAGGAGATTTTTGCCAGATATTCCTTGATAGAAGACTAATATACAAAATATACAAAGTATTTGAAAGACTTGACACTAAAAAAACACAATCAAAAATGGAAAATTAAACTAAGTAAACATTTAGGTTTGAAGCCAGCCTTGTTTGAAGCCAGCCTTGCGCACTGGCTTAAGAGACCCTGTTTCCAAATAAAAAAAATATAAACATAGGTCCGGGAGTGTAGCCTGGAGGTAGAAGGGCTTCCAGGAACCCCAGTACCACCACCACCAAAAAAAAAAAACCAAAACTAAGTAAACATTTCAAAGAAGATAAAATACCAATGGCCAATAAATACATGAAAATGTGTTCAACACCAATGACAAAGAGATGCAAATCAAAACTACACTGAGAGTCCATCTAACCCCAATCAGAATGGCAATCATAAAGAAACAAAGCAACAATAAATGCTGGAGAGGATATGTCAAAAGAGGAATTCTTTTACACTCTTGGTGGGATTGCAAATTAGTTCAGTCCCTATGGAGATCAGTGTGGAGATTCCTCAGAAAACTGAGACTGGATCCAACATATGATCATGCTGTACCACTTCTGAGTGTCTTTCCAAAGAAATTGAAGTTAGAATATTGTAGTAATATGTGCATATACATGTTTATAGCAGCATGATTCACAGTATCCAACTTATTTGTTTTTATTTATTTTTTATTTTTTATTGGTGCAATGTATTCATACATCATAATGGTATAAAGAAAATACTTTTGTAGACATACATGCACACATCGCCCAGTTAGCCCCTACCTGATCCCCATCCCGTTCCCTCCTTCCCATGCTTGGCTTAGTGGTTGACATCTAGTTTTATAGCAATTTATCCAATATTAATGATGATAATCTCACAAAATAGTTTCATTTGTCTGATACCAAGCTTTTGATGACTAAAAGATAACAGTTCAATATTTCTTTTTGCTTTCTTTCTTACCAGAGAATATTTTTTCTTTTTTTTTTTTAGGTGAAGCTATCATACATTTATTTGTTTATTTTTCAGAAAAAAATCTATCCTGATATGGAATATGGACTCTAGATACCCAAAACAATCTCGAAGAAGAACAAAGCTAGAAGATGTATATTTTCTGATTTCAAACCATATAGAGCTACAATAATTGAAACAGTGTAGTACTGTTCTAAAGGCAGATATATAAACCACTGGAGTTAAATAAAAGCTTAGAGATAAATTCTTCCATATATTGTCAAGTTATTTTTGACAAGGTTTCCATGAACATTTGGTGGAGGAAATAATAATCTTTTAACTAAATATTGTTGAAAAATAATAATTACATGAAAAAGAATAAAATTGGACCCTTACCTAATCCCATATACAAATATTAACTCAAAACAGATAAAAGACCTAAATATAAATCTTAATACTATAAACATTTAGAAGAAAATCTGGGTCATAAAACCTCACAACACTGAAATTGGCAGTGATTTCGTGGATATGATTTCAATGGCACAGGTAACAGAAGAGTACACAAACTCCCTAAAAAATAAAAAAATATTATATATCCAAAGACAATGAAAACAGAGTTAAAAGTTACTGATAGAATGGGATAAAATATTTCCAAATGCTATATCTGAAGGTATATTAATATTCCAACTAGAAATCCTAAAAATTAGCAACAATAACAGCAAACAATACAATTTAGAGATAAGTAAAAGACTAACATAAATAATGAATCTCCACAGATAACCAATCTTAGTTGTCTGTTGGATGGAAAATCTTATTTCTCTGGTTCTGGTGTGTGTTACCTATTTCTTCTTTGTAGTTAATCTCTTTGAGTATTTTCCCTAGCACTGCTTTTGAAGACATAAATTCCTTCAGTTTCTGTTTGTCGTAGAAGCTTCTTATTTCTCCATCTAATTTGATAGAAAGTTTTGCTGGGTAGGAAATTTTTGGCTGGAAGTTGTTTTCTTTCAGAGTTTGGAATATGTTACTCCAAGCCCTTCTGGCTCTCATGACTTGGTTTGGGAAGTCTGGAGTGATTTTAATTGGTTTGCCTCTGAATGTCACTTGACCCTTTGTTTTTGTTGCCTTTAAGATTCTCTGCTTGGCTTCCACATTGGTCATTTTGACAATTATGTGGCGTGGGGATCCTCTTCTCTGATCCTCTCTAACAGGGGTTCTATAAGTTTCCTGAACCTGTGTATCAACCTCTTGCTCTATGTTTGGAAAATTTTCTGCTATTATTTCCTTGAAAAGATTGTTAATCCCTTTGGTTTCACCTTCTTTTCTCTCCTCTATTCCAATTATTCTTAGGTTAGCTCTCTTAAAATGGGCCCATATTTCTTCAATGTCAGATTCCTGCTGTCAGATTTTTTTTTTCTAAATTAGAATCTATGCGTTCATTTTTTGAATGATCATCTTCTAGGAGCGAGATTCTATTCTCCATGTGGTCTAATCAGTTGTTTGTGCTTTGAATTGAGGCCTTTACTTCATTATTTGCATCCTTTATCTCTCTTTGGCTCTCTCTGAATTCTTTTCGAAGCACCTCTATTATTTCTACAGTTATTTTCCTGATTTGATCTTCTAGAAATCTCTGATTTTCTGTTTTATCAGGTTCTGATGTTGTGAGGGTTGTGGGCATTCATTGCTCCAGTGTTATTCCTCTTTCCCATGATTTTGGAAGTTTGTGCCTTCTCTGGGTTCTTCCCTTAGGTCACTATGACTTCGCTTAAGGTGCTCTGGATCTCAAGTCTGTAGTATCTCTGACCCCACTACTCCTTTACTGGGTTGTATCACAGAGTCTCCGACCCAGGGAGTTGATAGAGGCTGCTTTAGACTATGGGGGGGGTGCCAGGTTGGGCGTTCTCCTATGGTGTGATATCTCTGCCACCGCCACTCCCCAACTGGGTCACATCCCTGGGAGTACAGTACTGGGATTTCTCCTCTAGGGGCCGCAATTTGACTTACTGTTGAGTGCGCAGATGGAGCTGTCGTGGACTCAGTGAATTCGTTGCTGCTGCCACCGGTAGCAATATGGCGCCGCTGCTACGCCATCGGCCATGAGACTGGCATATTTCTTTTCTGTTTTTGAACTCCACTCTGAGTCCCTGCAGGGTGCGCTGAGCCCAGCCCCTGGGAGCTTTAGCTGCTCCCTGCTCTGAGTACTCTGCCAAATCCCACCCGGCTGTTCTGCAGCGGCTCACCTCGGCTCGCTGTCCGCCGCTCCTCTCTGGAGCTTGGTGGGCTGTTGAGTGTGTTGGTCTGGTGCCATCCGGTGAACTCGCCGCTGCCGCCAGCATAAGGCGCTGCGGCCGCATTCTCGGGCGTAAGGCCACGTATCTCCTCTCTGGTTTCTGAGCTCCGTTATGAGTTCCCTTCCTCTCTGGAGCCTGGTGTTGCAAGGCAAAATGGCGCCCGCCACTTCATGCTGTTGCTCCGGCTACAGCACTGCAGTCTGGTTTCTTGTGTCTCGTTTTTCCAACCCTCTTTTTCTCTGTCCCTTAAAATTACATTTTTTGTTTCTCTGCTGATGGTGTTTTCTGGCTATGAAAGGCGCTGATTTTGTGGTAATAGAGATTGGTTGTTAGCGGGGCTCATGAGCCCTGTTTTGCTCCATCGCCATCTTCCCGGAAGTCGTCCCACAGTATCCAAATTATAAAGCCAACCTAAGTGTCTGTCAACAGATGAGTTGATTACAAAATTTTGAATATACTCACATGGTATTATACTCAAGAATAAAGGAGAACAAAAAGATAGATGTCATTTGCAGGAAAATAGGTGGGTCTGGAGAACATTATGTTAAGTAAGAATAGCTAGTCATAGAAAGTTAAGGGCCATATGTTTTCTCTTCTATGAAGATGGTGAGGAGTAATCACAATACCAGAAGAATTTTGGATATTGAAGGAGAAACTCCAGTGGAGTCTAGGGGAAGGAGATTGGGGAGACAGAGAAAAATGAAAATAAATTTCACTTTCTTACTCTGCAAAGAGTCAATTCAAGATGGTTCATGTGCCGGGCATGGTGGCACATGCTTGTAATCCCCATGCTTGGAAGGCGGAGACAGGAGGATCACGCAGGTTCAAAGCCAGCTGGGCTGGCTTAAGAGACCTTGTTTCCAAAAACAAAATAGGTCTGGGAGTGGAGCCCAGAGGTAGAAGGACTTCCAGGAACCCCAGTACCACCAAAAACAAACAAACAAACAAACAAACTGGTTCAAACACCTGGAAATTAGACCAGAGACCTTTCAGTTAGTTGAAGAAGGCATAGAACCAACACTCCAACATATAGTCAACATATAGGTTTTGTTAAGATAATAAAAAATTTCTCAACAAAGCCCCAAATAAATAAGAAATTAAAATGAGAACTGATATGATTAATATGTGTTATTGCATTAAATTGAAGAGCTTCTGTGCAGCAAAGGAAATTACGAAGAACCTTAAGAGAGAGCCAACAGAATGGGAGAAAAATTTATCATCTATCCCTCTGTTAGAGGATAATATCTAGAATATACAGAGAACTTAAGAAAGTCACTGCCCCAAAACCCCACAAAGAACCCAATCAAAATGGACAAGTTAACTAAATAAACACCTCACAAAAGATGAAATACAAATAGTGAAGAAATGTATAAAAAGGTTCAACATCATCAGTAATCAGAGAGATGCAAATAAAAACTACCCTGAGATTTCATGTAACTCCAATTACAATGACAGTCATTCAAAACACAAACAACAACAGATGCTGGTGAAGATGTAGAGAAGTAGAAACTCTGATACACTATTGCTGGGATTGCAAATTAGTGCAGCCATTCTGGAAAACAGTGTGGAGGATTCTCAAAAGAATGAGAATGAACCCACCATATGACCCAACTATTCCACTCCTGCATATCTACACAAAAGAGTGGAAACCAAACTATCAGACTAATGCATATATATCTATGTTTATAGCTGTATAATTCACTCACAACTGCCAAACTATGGAACCAGCTGAGATGTCCATCAGCAGATGAAGGGATTACAAAACAATGGGATATATACGCAATGGAATTATACTTAGCCATAAAGAAAAAAGAATTATGTCATTTTCAGGAAAATGGATGGAAATGGAGAACATTATGCTAATTGTGATTCACAAAAAGTGAAAAATCAGATATTCTCCCTTATTTGCAGAAGCTACTGAGACTTCAGAAAAGGAGAAGAAATATAGTTGACTATAAAAGGCAACCGAGTGAAGGAGATGGGAGAGGGGAAGAGGGAAACACCTCAATGATCACGAAGTGCATATGCAATCTCACCAAGTCCAATCACTCTGCTGCGCACAGGAAGGAGAGGAGGGGAGGAAATAGGGTGGGAATTGAGGAAGGACTCAATCTACCACCATAAACATTGTATAACTACAGTTTGCCAATAAAAAGAAAAAGAAAAAAAGATTTAAAAAGAAAATAATTCTTTAGGTACATGGTTAAATGAAGATATATATATATATATATATATATATATATATATATATATATGCAGAGATTTTTATGTGTTGTTTCTCTGCCTCTTGTTCCAAATGTGATTCAAATTTGTTAATAAAAACAACATAAAATAACCAAGTTGTTTAAATATTTGAAAAGGACATTCAAGAGGAAGCACACATGTATATAAATGGCTTCTTCTATTATTCAAATAAAGTAAGAACAGTATACATAAAATGGACAAAATCATAATGATTAGTATAATATTAAGAGGGATAGCACTGTATGACAGATTTAAATAAAATTTTTGAATGACAGAAACAGATGAAAAAAGGTTGACTAGAGAAGCAGAGTCACAGCAGTGTAAAATCCATAAAGGAGTTGCAAGAGAGAAGATATGTAAGAAAATCTTAGTACATTTTCCCACTCAGAAACTTCAGGTACATCAGGATGGAATAAGAAGGTGTATTATAATATCTATATTGACATTCTTTGTTCCCCAAGGCAAAACATCCCATAAACAAGTACTTATTCCTAACAGGATACAAAGCATGCAATTTTTATCTGAAGAAATCAGTATGAGGAACCCAGGGCAAACAGCATGGGGAGCCTGACAGGATATTACCAGTTTCCACTTGATTCCTTTCAAGTAAAATTGGTTCAGTAAAATACTCTGCCTTTAAACTTTCCATTCAGAGTATTTATTGTCTATTACAGATGGACAAGCAAAGACCAATTAAATGCCTACATTATAAACTCTGAGAAAAACAAACTGTAAACAAGTCTTCTGAGTTGAAAAAAATTGGGGGAAGAAAATATTACTATAACCTATCCAGTATCCACAGAAAACATTTCTGTATGTATAACATAGAAAGCTAAATATAATTAAATGGTTGAGAGGAGTATATAAAGAGTGTATAAGTCTATATTTTGTTAGGGTAATGAAACACAGCAGACTACTTAATAAAGAAAATACATTTATTTACATTACAGTTCTAAAAGCACCATCACTGAATAAATTTTGGTGAAGGATTCAGAGTGAAAGGCATCACAATGTCGGACCCTGTACAGGAGGGGGAAAAACAAAAAACAAAAAAACAAAAAAACACATTGCCAGACAGGAAAGTCAAGACTACCTCAGGTGTCAGGCCCACTCTTTTACAACTTACTCCTCTAAGAACTAACTCAGAGTCCCACAGGAACTATCTTGTTCTTTCCCAAGAAGGGCACCTCCAGCAAGAACTAAGGACTTTTCTCCAGAATTCACCTATGAACATTTCCATCACCTCTACACCATCATATTGAGGATCAAGCTTCCAGCACATGAATCCTTTTGTATACACTCAGACTATATATAAACCATCACAAAGAGTTATCATAATGAAAATCTACTTACTGATAAAAGCCAAGCCACCAGAAAAAATGAAAGGAAAAGAGAAACACCTCCTAAAATATAGGAATATGTCAAATATTTATATACATATATATACACACATAAACACGCTCTTATATATGTACATATGTGTGTGTGTGTGTGTGTGAGAGAGAGAGAGAGAGAGAGAGAGAGAGAGAGAGAGAGAGAGAGAGAGAAGAAAGAAAAGGTTTATGGTAAAATTCTCTTTTTTATTTATTTATTTTTTTGTGGTACTGAGGATGAAACTCAGGAGCATTTTATCTCTGAGCTATACCACCAGCCCTATTTTTTTTTTTTTTTACTTTTTTATTTGGAAACGGTCTCACTGAGTTGCATAGGGCCTCACTGCGTAGTAGCTGAAGCTGTCCCGAACTTCAATCCTCCTGTCTCAGCTCTCAAATGCTGGGATTACAAGCGTGCGCCACCACACCCGGCTTCAACTTCTCTTTCACAATAGTGGTCCCCCCCCAAAAAAAAAAAGAACAACAATAAACAAGAAAAAACTTATTAAGCAAATAATATATGCCAGAAATTTTTCTTAATACTGAAGGGGCTATCAAAGTTTAATCAGGAAGAATGAAAATTACAATTCCTAAATACAACATTATGAAATTATAGAGCACCAAAGATTTTTTTTATGATGAGAGGGGGAGGGAGGCAAGAGAAAAGGAGTGGGAAATTAGGACAGATATTTTCATTCACCAGCACATGGTAACTAAGACCCAAGACTCTGTTTCTTTGAGAGAGAGAGAGAAGATGATGATGAGGAGGAAAGAAAATGGGGAAGGGATGAGTATAGCTCAGAAGTAGAATTGGGTTCAATCCTCAGTACACACACACACACACACACACACACACACACACACACACACACAGTCAGATTAACATCATGTTTCCTATTTCAATTTGAAATTTTTAACTTGTAGAATAAATATAATGGAAGTGTCAAAAAGAGTTATTTTAAGACATACTTGGGTGGAAAAGTTTACTTGAGAATGTATTCCAGCAAAATAAGTGCATAAACCAGGGAAGATCAGACCTGAGAGTCTGCTCATCAGAAAAAAATATAGATGATGCTTTAATTTCAAAGCTATGATGCAGCAAAGAAAAAAATTAGTTACTTTGGAAATGCAGCAAATTGAAAAGTGGAGTAATGGAAAAGAGGTTCCGGAGAGATAGAAAGAGAAAAAAATTCCAGCACATAGTTTATATGGCATTGACAAAACTAAAGATTTTGAAAAATGCTATGAAAAAAATGGGTAAAAACTTGAGTGCTATACAAGAAAGAAAACTTTATCACAGGATAATATTGGCCTCTAAAATTATAACTGGGAAGACATAAGAAAACAAAACCATATTATTGGTATTCTACTTATGAAATTAACATAGAGATGAAACACTGTAATTTCAGGATAAATGTAAAAGTATATGTGACAAAAATTTGGAAAAAGATATAGAGAAATAAATATCCAGAGGAACACTGTGTGTGTGTGTGTGTGTGTGTGTGTGTGTGTGTGTGTGTGGTGTTGCGGATTAAACTCAGGGGCATTCTCTCTTCTAAGCTACATGCCCAGCCCTATTTAATTTTTGTTTTGAAACAGGATCTTGCTAAATTGCTGAGGTAGTCCTTGAACCTATGATCCTTCTGTCTCCACCTCCCAAATACTGGGATTATAGGCATGCACCACCACACCTGACTGAGAAAAAATGTTTGTAAGTGCTTATATCATTTTCACATATAATAGGGAGGCAAGAAGTATGTTTAAAAAACATAAGGTTACAAAGAATACAAATGCAAACACTCTGCTTTAGGGTACCACTTGTTTGCTCTTGGTCTGGAATTCTGGAATATCTGCCCTTTTAAAATAGGCATTAAATTGAAGTTAGGCAGGACTGTTACTCCTCTAGTTCCAATTTCAATATTTAATATTCCATAAGATTTAATAGATTTCCTATTATTTGATAATATTCCTTAAGTATTGTTTTCTAATAATAACTTTAGAAGGTATAACAAAGATAATAGTAACAAGACTATTCTCTGAAACAAATTTTTCAGAAATGTTTTGTTAACATACACCTTCATAATTACCTGATATGGGGTTGAAATTAGCATGATCTCATAAAAAATGTGAGGAAATAATACATCTAAGCCCAACTATGAAGTTATTTACCTTCTTCTTGGAGATAAGATGTGTCTCATGAGAATGAATATCTAGACAGAGATATCAGGTACTGACATAAACAGAGGCAGGATACTAACCACTTAATTAAACCTTGTGGTTTGGCTCCCAATATCTACTTCATCCCCAACTTGACAGGGTAGTCTTAAGCAGTAATGTGGTTTTAAGACAAGACCCTACGCCCTGGAGAGAGCTCTCATGAGCCTAAATCAATTCATTTAACTCCCTTCCTCTTAATAGTGTTTGTTTTAGAAACCCAGGTATAAGTAAATTAGAACAACTCAATTTCTTGGTGGCAGTGATTAGAATAGATATATAAGTCATAAAAGTTGGTCCAACCGTGTCATGAAATGTGATGAGGAAGTCATTACTGAGTTGGTTCTGGCAGTAATCTCATGATCAGGAGCAAAAGGGCAGAGCCACAAGAGAGGCACAGAAACAGAGTCTTGATCAAACTATACCTGAATTCCATTCACTTCTCTTTCCATAGCCATAGGAAATAATCCTGTTCTTTAAGAAGTGCCGACTTAGGATTCTATTGTCTATAACTGGAAATATCTTAACTAACAGAAATACTAACTCTGCTGTCAGTTGGTCCTGCAGCATCACAGGACTGCTCCGAGGAGTCAAAGCTCTCTCCTCTTAGCCCTATTCCTTAGACACAAAAATATTATGCAGAGAAAACTGGACCTTTTTCCCCTAGTTTTTACATGTGCAAGGATGAGGGTATTGAGGACTAGTGTGTGTATGTGTTTGTGTGCGTGTGTGTGTGTGTGTGTGTGTGTATGTGTTACTGGGGATTAAACTCAAGGGAATTCTATGTCTGAGCTGCACCCAAGCACCTTTCCTTTTGGTACCGGGGATTGAACACAGGGGCATTCCACCTCTGAGCTACACCCCCATAATTTATTTATTTATTTATTTATTTATTGTTTTGAAGCAGAGTCTTACTAGGTTATGGAGAGTCTCACTATATTGTTGAGGGTGTCTTCAAACTTGCAATTCTCCTGTCTCAGTGTGGCAAGTACTAAACTTATATCCAGGCATTGTGGCGCATGCTTGTAATCCCAGTACTTGGGAGGCTGAAAGAGGAGGATTTAGGTTTGAGGCCAGCGTCAGCTTCTTAGTGAGACCCTCTGCAACTTAGCGACAACCTGTTTCAAAATAAAAGATAAAAATAGGGCTAGGGGGTATAGATCAGAGGAAGAATGCCCCTGGGTTCAATTCCCAACAACACACACACACACACACACACACACACACACACACACACACACATTACAGGCATACACCATTGTGCCTGACTTACTTAGTTGTTTTGAAACAGGGTGTCCTTAGGTTGCTGGGAGTCTTGCTACATTACTGAAGCTGTCCTGGAAACTCTGATTTTTCTGTCTTAGCCTCTCAAGTACTCGTAATACAGGCATGTGCCACCATGTTTAGCTGATATTGAGAATTATACTTTAAAGATTCAATAAACACTAGCATGTATCCTCTAAAACATGATCCTGTGATATATTATTCCAAATTGATAATATATTAAATATTAACAATTCTCTGATGCTACACTTCAAATAACTATGAGAATGCTACACATATTTTATTGGTGTTATATTCAGGAAATCAATGAAATAATAATAGAGAAACCATAAAAGTTACTATAAAAAATTAAGAAGAAGGACACTTGCTTTGGATGCACCTTAAGTAATTTAAAAAAAAAGCTGAGGCATTTGAAATCAGTGTTCATGATTTCCAGCAGATGTTTGAGCTTTTCTCCTATTAATCCCTAGCTTGCACCATCAACCCTTGAAATGATCTGTGAGAGATGAGTCTGAAGTGATGTGGACAGTAAATAGTCATCTTTAATTATGTTCAAATGGATGCCTTACCTGATAGATTTTTGTCACATTAATAAATATTGCAGGGACAACACATTCATCATATCAAAGTAGGGCAACATCTCCTTATAATTTCATCAACCACTTTTTAGATGACAGTATGGAGAAGTTCAGAAAGAGGTACTCACTGGCAAGAGTAAAGAGGTTAGCACTTTGCCTTGTCCAAAAAAAAAAAAAAATACAAGCAGAGGTTTATTTCTCTTTTAATTTTTTTAGTTTAGATAAGCTATATGCCATATCAAAAGGAGTGCATCACTGTGGATCTGAGGAGGTAAATAAGAAAGAACTGGGTCAATTATTTGAGGATTCCAATCTATTATCCCTGATATTTAGAATTTATGGGAGCTGTCATAGTTTACCATGGAATCAAACCAAGAAAATTATCAGATAGTTTCTAATAAAACCCTGGTAACAGTAAAGAAACTAGGGTAGTTATCATGGAGGGAAATATTTCCCCAAATACAAATGGGCTATAGCGTTCAATAGGAAAGAGAAGAGAAAAATGGGTTTGTGCTTCTATTGGGGAGAGGCTAGAAGCTGACCCCACTCTGAATGGAACTCCCTTTTGGGTGACTTGCAACCCAGAAAAAAACTAAAAATTGTGAGACTTTAGCTCAGGGATATCGCAGAATTTTATTTTCTTGAGGGACTTTGACAAAAAGATTGTTTTTCAAGAGAACCCTCTACATCGGAAGGACTCCATGCTTTAAGACCATGTCCATGGTCTTAGGGGATCACTTTACTTGGGTAGATATTAGGTCAATCACCTCGTTTTATGCTTTTAGTTACAGCCTGGCTGCCAATACATTCCTGAGCTATCTCATACCCTAGGCAGGTATAGCACTCATGATTCTATTTCATAGTGTTCAGAATCCACAAAGTTCTTGCACTAATGTACTACATGTGATAACCTTATCACTCAATCATTACTTCAAACTCATTCTTCATGCTGCCTTTTAGAGAAATATTTCTTTGAGTGTGGAGTCCAGACCAGAATCTGAACATCTTTTTTTTTTTTTTTTAAGAAAGATAAACTTTTTATAAACTCTGGGAGCAAGGTCTAGCAACCTGTGTTTTGACTCTTTAAGGTTATTGTAATGAACAGCAAATTTTAATAAACTCTGAGTATGTTTTCTGGTATTTCTAACTTTTCTTCTGTATGTATGTTTTTGTTTCAACTCCAATGATTGTTGCAAGCTTTGTTAAGTCTTAAGCTGGTATCCATTCTTTAGAAGCCCATAGACAAGTAAAATCAACCAAATTTAAATGTAATGGTCCCTGCATGTGAATGAATAGGAATTGGCCATGTTTTGTTTTAAATGACACACAAAGTCCACAAAGGACCTTTGTGTTCAAAATTCAGACACACATCAATTTTAGTTACTTTTCCTTAATAACTAATAAATTTGGAGGGAACCATTTCTTCTAATTTGTAATTTCAAACCAACTATATGGATTTAGGGAAAAGCGGTTTTCCACAGTAAGCAGACCAAAACAAACAAACATGCAAATGCTTTGCATATTTACAAACTGAAATATGTCACAGTACTACTACATAGACATACAATACGTCTATGTAGGAGTAGAGGTCAGGAATATACATATAAGTGTGTTTTTAAGATCCTTATTCAAAGAAGAATTTGTTTTTCATTCATGGGGAGTGGAGTCAGCAGACAATCCTTGGCTATCAGTATCTTCCATGTCTACTTCAGCTGAAGAGATAAGTACCACCGAAGGTCATGCCCTTCCAAAAGTAACACAGATCTAGTCTCTAAGTGACTTTTGGGTATACCATTCTAGTCATTTGGGCCAGATGCAAAGCTTTCCTTTAAGCAATTATACTTCATACTGAGGTTCACATTTATCTCCTTACCTGGAAGATAAGTTTCTTTATCTGGAACCTTATCTCCACACCTGGTTTAGATTTCCCTCAACCATAGTCATAAGTTCTTTTGTCTCTGCTCAATTCTACTTCTCATGCCCTTCCTTCACAGATGTTGATTTCTAATAGACACATAGAATAACAAGAATCCTAAACTTAATCACTATGTGATTCTGGAGAACTGAATTTATAGCAGTAAGGATGTATGTGTGTGGGGGGGACAAGGGTGGGTGGATAGACGCATAGATTCTGTATACATATGTCAGGCTATATTGCCATTATTTGCTAAATAAAGGAAACAATTTATCTCGAAAGGTTGTGCAGAGTTTGAAATTATTTAACGCATAAAAACTCAAATAGTGGCTGTTACCTAGTGCCTGTCAATGTCAGCAATTTGCATGAGTAACCATATGTGTATCTGTATATTTGTTGAGGAAGATTACAGAAATATATGCATCTTCATTTATGCAAATCACATTCCAGAATATGGTAATTACTGCTAAAAGCTGTCTATTTCCCATGCTTTGAACAGATTACTGACAAAACTACCTCATTTTCATATACAATAAACTCTCTATAATTATTTTTTGCTAATATAACCATAACAACTGCAAACACAGTATTTAGAGCTAACAAGCTACTCTTTATTGATTCAGCCTTTGTTGCTGATGGTTTCTACCAAAGCCCAGAGAAAGCTGTGTTTTGAAAGGGACTTCCACCTGTTCACACTCTTTTCTTCCAAGCTGCCTCTCCCAATAAGAATCTGACATCCTGAAGCCTGGGTTCACTATAGCAGGTGGGTATTGATGGGGAGTTTCCTTTGCCAAGGTTATCTCTGAAATATACACAAAAATGAAAGTATAGCAAAAGGAGAGTCTGACTTTCAATGACCTTTTATATTTTATTATGTTGCTTCTCTAGCCAAAGAGAGGAGACATTTTCCTGGCATTCTCAATAACCTGTGTGCTGAGAGCCAGTTCGCACATTATGAATATTCTCATTCTCTCTGACCAATCCCTGATTCCCATGTCTCTTAGGGAGGGAGCAGAGCATCTTTTTTCTCCCCATGGCTCTGTGATTTCAGAGAGATGTTTTAATCCTGAGCTCATGTAAGTATTAAATTGAATAGAAGTGGGGAAAAAGGAAAAAGGAAGAAGAATGTGTGTAATACATTTCACAGTCCTCAACTTTCATATACTCAAGAGTAGGACAGCTGTGAAGTCTGTGACTGTGGAAATTAACCATTTTAAGAGATCCCAGAATGCAAAGGGCACAAGGTCAGGAAAGGAGTATCTTGTTATTATTATTATTATTATTATTTACCCTTTTTGTTAAACACTCAGTGTTAGTTTTGGGACACTATTACCAGAACTGGCTGCTTCCCCAGGTCACTGTAACTATTCTTAGAGGACAAAACAAGAAACTGGATGCTATATTTTCCTCAAACAGTTTACTATCAAAGAACAAACATTAAATTCCCCATCCTCAACTAACATAGGTATCTTCAACTGACTGTTTATGAAGGATACTGCGTCAGAGAGGAATAATTATCTTTCTGAAAAGTTTTCATTTAGTTTTGCATTTTAAAGCAGTGTGTTCTTTTAAATTATACTGCAGTTTTCCAGTAATTTCATTCCTTCATGTGGAATTAATAGATTTCCTGGTTAATGTATGTGCTAAGTATTTTCAATTCTATGAGATGCAAGAGAGCAAAGTTCATATCTTATTCATCTTCATATTCTCAGAATTTAGCATAGAATCCATAATAGGGATTTGCATCTTTTGTTTCTCTGAATACAACTGAATTGGAATATAAAAATTACTTGATTGGATTATATCATCAGCTGTGCCCACATGGAAGTTGGCTTTTCTGATAAACTAATTAAAAGGTAATTTTCAGAGATTAACTTGAATGTGGGAGCCATTCTTATTTTCCATACTATTTATGTCACTAATATAAAAAAAGAACCTTTTTCAACAGAAAGGATATAGATTGCCTTGTTTCTTTACTATTTATTATTATTATTTGTGTGTGTGGTACCGGGGTTCCTGGAAACCCTTCTACCTCCAGGCTACACTCCCAGACCCATTTCCATATTTTTATTTGGAAACAGTGTCTCTTAAATCAGCAAGGCTGGCTACGAACCTGTGCGATCCTCCTGTCTCCACCTCCCAAGAGCAGGGATTACAAGCCTGCGCTACCATGCCCAGCTCTTTACTATTATTATTAATAAAATGAGTGGTATTAACATGGAGTGAAGTTTCCAGTAAATAAACAAGATAGAAACACGCATATTCACACTTTAATAGTTTAAATTTTATGTCTCAGAATAGTAAAATTGTGAACATCTAAAATTCATTTAAATGACAGTAAATATACTTAAAAATGTTAAAATATGTATAGAACAGCTTTTGAATAATTTATACCATGTAGTCAGTCTCCAGATAATGTAACATTTGAACTGTGTGTACTGCACATTGACTTGAATGATCCTTTTGCTTATATAATTGACCAGCATCCCGTGTGTGTAGAAATACTGCAGTCTCAGAAACTATGCTGTACTGAGCTGTATAGGTGGATAGTTGCAGCCAAGTAAATTATTCATTTGTTAAATTCAGTTTGATATGGGATAAATTATCATAATTAGTTCAGAGAGTTTTGAACAAAAAGTGCTCTCACCTTTTGCTAATTTTTTTCTTTCCATTAAACAGATGGAAATGGTTCATTATAAAATACTCAGGCATTCTGAGAAAAACATTCCATTTAATTTTTTAAGAGAGCTGTGCACTAAGTTCTGTGAAGTTCCTAAATAATAATTTCATATAAAGTTTGTATGTGCAGTAAAATGACATGAGTTCTAAACTTCACCTCTAACCTCAAAGAGTTTTGAAGTTAATACTACCCTTAATCTTTTCTTTTGAATTCATAAAGTAGTTTATTTCTCCATTGTTTCCCAATCTAAAAATGCTTAAAGTCAGCTGGGTGCAGGCCTGTATTCCCAGTACTTGGAAAGTTGAGATTGGAGGATCTCAAGTTTGAGGCTGGAGGACAGAAATCTAGGGAGATCCTGTTTCAAAATAGGAAAAATGAAATAAGGCTTGGAGTATAGCTCGGAGGTAGAGCTCCACTGGATTCAATCCCAATACTATCAAGAACAAACAAACAAAAGTCACATTGAGCCAAAAACTTTCAAGTTACAGGACTGGGTTTTAACAATAATTATTAAGATAATTCAGAAATAAATGTTTTCCTCTACAGAACAAAGATGAGAAAGAAAAAATTAAAATACGTACTATATAAACTAGGAGTTATGCTTTATGTTTTCATATATATTACTCATTTTATTTGCACAAAACTACTTTGCACAAATGAGGTATCATTTTTTCTTATTTGAAAAATGAACAAACTCTACAACTGATTTTTATAAGTTTATATTTTGATAGGCATAAGACGCAGGAGCTAATTCCTAAAGCTCTTTGTTATTGTTGTTAGTTTCTTTTTTACTATACTCTGTCATCCACAGTTAAATATGAGAAATAAAGCAAACACAATACAAGATAGAAAATGTAAACTACCAGGAGCACTGGTAAAGTAATATGAGAGTGTTACCATTTTACACTTCACATTACAATATTTAAAGGGCAAAAAATGAACTTGACTTTTAGTTTAGAATTTATATTTGTTTTTTCCTTCAGTGATTCAAAACTAATTTGAGTTCATTGGAATGGCATGTGCTGTTTTAAAGTTGAAAGCATTAGGAACCACCAGGTAATCATGGTATAATTTGGGGGATTATGCAGCCATAATTATATGAGGCATTTATTCATCCCTTTAAAATATTTCAGTTTTAAAAATTAGCATTCTACTTTTGAATAGGTCCTCTAAAAGTCATTTCCAAGCCTTTATAGCCCATAAGTATTTACAGTGGCCAGCTTCCTCGTCACAGGATGGTGACAACCATAATTACAATTGCAGGTCACCACCTCTAACATATCCATACGGCTTTAGGGCTTATAGACCCATAAAAATGCTCCACATTTCCATTTTTATGGTACAAACAAATCTTCTTACCGTGGAAATCTCCAAGCTATAAGTAATCAACCTTTTTCTCCACTGTCATACAGCAATTGGACCTTTATAAAAATTTGAAGACAGAATCCACATCCACAGCCGTAACTGTTCTAAACATATTTTTATTTTCCACTTTCTATATTTTCCCCTAAACACAGAATATTTATTTACTGAATATTGAGTATGTAACCTACTCTGGGTCCAACATAGCAATATGTGAGTACTGGAAACCCAAATGCCAAGAGTTATAAAGTGATGAGAAAATAAAAATAAGAGATAGGGAACATGACTCTGGGCCTTAGTCCAATCACAAAGGCCATGGCTGTTCTCTGTGAGCAAATGTGGATGTTCACAAGGAATGTCCATAGCTGAGGAGAATGGAGATTTTCCTATCTCAATTAGGAGCAGAGTAACATAGTGTCATTAAAGTCTGCACCTGTAGAGCTGGCAGTGGTGGTGCACGCTTGTAATCCCAGTACTTGGGAGGCTGAGACAGGAGGACCATGCAGGTTTTTGAAGCCTGCATCAGTTACTTAGTGAGGCTCTCAGCAACTTAGTGAGATCCTGTTTCCAAATAAAATATATAATAGGTCTTGGAGTATAGCCTGAGGTAGAAAGCCCCTGGGTTCCATGCTTAGTACCTCACACCAAAAAAGTCGGCCTGTGGAGGCGCATGGGTGACGGAATCCCATGAGACAGGTTATACAAAAGCAGTAGCATCAAATAAATGTTTGGTGGATTCAGTGGAGAAATAATAAAAACCTAGTAAGAAAATGAAATCAAACACTAGCTCATACTGTTCAAGAATGTTAATGAATCACCCTTGAGTGGTTCCATGGATATTTGAGAGAGGTAAGGGGTTTGGCAGGGGTTTAGATTTCTCTGTGAGCAGGAACAATTATAGCATCAATGTTAGTAAGAGTTTATTTGAATACTAATAAAGATAAAATACAAAGATTTTCTTTTCCTTTTTGCTTTTCTTCTTTTTTTATATGCTGGGGATTGAAGCTAGGGACATTCTATCTCTGAGGTACACCCCCAGTCATTATTATTTTTATTTTGAAACAGAATCTCACTAAGTTGCAGAGAGCCTAAGTTGCTGAGATCGGCTGTGAACTTGGGGCCCTTTTATCTCAACCTCCCAACTGGGATTACATGTGTGTACCACCACATCCATTTGATCCCAGGTCCTAATGCTTATATAGTGCTCATATATAGACCTTAGGGATTTATACAGGAATCATATAGAATTTAAGCTGTATGAGAGCAGGATCTTTATCTATACACTAATTTTCTGCTGAACAATAGGCAATCCTTAAATATCTACTAAGCATGACGTTTCTATATTCTAATATTTTAATCATTCTCAGCCAAATGTTACCAGAAGAAGTAGAATAATAATAATAATAATAATAATAATAATAATAATTAATGAATGAGGACTATGTGCCAAATGTGATTTTAGATTCTTACAAATGCCAACTAATTCCATCCTCAAAACTAACCAGAGAAGAAGATGCTTTGATATTGAATCCTGTTTTTAAGATCTATTTGCTAGTGGCCTTAGGAAAGTTGCTAAATTTATCTGTACTTCAGTAGTTGCAGATATTAAAAGAAGGATCATGCAAGTGTCTTGGGAGTGAATGTGATGAGTACACACCTCAGCACGGTGACCTTAACACAGTAGAAGCAATGACACCAGCTGTGTGTGTGTGTGTGTGTGTGTGTGTGTGTTACCCTGGCCTTGGAAAATAGTGTCTCTTTCTATAAAAGAGCATGGAAACAATATTTACTTAGAGATGACCTGTGTTATACTAATTTGCTTTTTTACTTTTATTGTAATTTTTTGTAATGAAAGACCTTTGTGGGTTTTGCTTGGAACAATTTCGCAGGCCCTTGCTCCAGATTTCTGTACATTGTGATTCCTCATTTCCTGACTCCTCACAGCCCCAGTATGTTGGAGGCATCAAAGGTCGCTGGGGAGAGTCATCCATCATTTTGACACCTTTTATGAGTTTACTGCTCCTGATGGTGATTATAACAAAGGCTGCTTAAAAGCGATAACTGCCAGAGGCACTTGATGTTCATAGTAATGATAGAAATATGTTCAAGTTTGGGGCAAGAGAAAAATAATAAAAATCGAAGTACAAGATGATGAGGTAGTAAAATGCAAATTCAACCTTAAAAAGCATGTCCTGATGGAGAAATGTTGCTTTGGGGATGAAATGGACCTAATTACATCTTATCCAGAAGGTGGGTACTCAGGAGTTCTGCATCTTCCATGATGCCAAGCCATCCACATAACAATTAACCCTTGAGCCCCTGTCCTGGTATTTTGTTCACAGAGCATTAAACTCCTGGGATCTAGCAAGTTCAAAACTCAGGTTGTTATGACAAAGTGAAATAAATGCTTTCATGTGGTGTGTCATTATTGCTAAAGTAAACATAATGTTTCCATCGATGTTCAGTCTTATGCTAGGGGTGCCTTCTGCTGCTTAAAATATAGTAAAGATGATGAATTATGCTCAATAATAATAGCAAACATTAGCTTAGCACTAAAGATGTATTATACCTTATAGAAGGTCACTTTACATTTTCTTATGTAACAAGTATAGTAGTCACCTCTATAAGGGGATAAAAATTTTATTGGTGCATGGTAACCATACATCATAATGGAGTTCAGAGTCATGGAAACATATGCCCAGAGCACTTGGTGGGCTTCCCCCTGGCCACCTCCTCATTTCCTCCTCCTCCCTGTGCATGATATTGGGATTAACATTGGTAATTTTGTGCAGGTTCATAGTATTAATTGATGATGTTTTTTCTTCATCAAGTCACTCTCCCCAAATTGCATCCTTCCTAGAAACCCCCTTCATTTCTCCATTGGGTTTTTTTTCTCTTTTGTCTAGAGTTTCTTTTGTTTCCAAATTTTTCCCTAGCTTTCACACCTGCAGAAAAAAACATATGACCCTTCAATTATTTTGTGACTGGCTGGTCAATATTCTATTTCTCTGCCAAAGTTTAGAACCAAAAGAGATATAGTACACAGGACTAGGAATATAGAAAACAGAATATTTCTATTACTGATAAAATTATTGAATAATGTAGCTGTAATTTTGTAGCCAAAAGGGAGAGTTAATATTTCATTTTAGTATGAACAGACATCTCTCTCAGTACTTGTTTTAACTGGTAAACATGAAGGTTCTCACAAAAGTGGCAATGATGTTTCTATTATGTTTACAACATTCAGAACAGAATACTCAGATTTCTACCTCCTATAGGCCAGTTGGCTCTGAAGAGAGAAGGTTCTGAGATGGTCACATACATATACTTTTCTAAATCTGCTAATCAGATTAGACTTTTCTCTCAAAAGATGAATAAATGAGGAGATAGAAATAGCAGAAAATGTTTTTTTCTAATGTTTTTATTTCCCACCATTGAAAGTAAAGAAAACAAGGCTGGTAATGTAGCTCAGAGGTAGAATGTCTCTAGATTCCATCCCCAGTACCACACACACACACACACACACACACACACACACACACGAGCTCTTTTTGTTTTTCTTCTCTATGCTTTGGGCACAATGTGTAAGGAAATGGTACCAGAAAGAATAGACATTTTGTGCTCATGAAGTAAGTCTGAAGCTAAAAATTAATGCCATAAGAACAATGAAAGTGAGGGTTGAAAAGTACCAGATCCTTGATGGTAATATGTCTAAATCTGTAATTTCCAACAACAGATCTTTAGACAAGGTCATTAATATTGTCATTTAATAAGTAACTGGTGTTTAGTTATTTATAAATATAGACCATAACTGATATACCATAACCAATAAGAAACCAAGTGTATTTTTATTTTTTGGTGGTACTGGGGTTCCTGGAAACCTTTCCACCTCCTGGCTGCACTCCCAGACGTATTTTTATACTTTATTTTATTTGTAAAGAGGGTCTCTTAAGCCAGCATGGCTGGTTTCAAACCTGTGTGATCCTCCTGTCTCTGCTTCCCAAGCGCAGGGATTACAAGTGTGTACCACAACGCCCGGGCTAAGTGTATTTTTCAGTAATGAATGGTTAAGACATTAAGACTATAAAATGGAGATTGCCCTGAAAACAATGTTCTGACAAAAAAAAAAAAAGACAACAGCATAAATTAAAAAAAAATACCAGTAAATGACAGCAAAAAAAAAAAAAAAAAAAAAAAAAGCTAGAAGGTAGATCACAGAGCAGAAAAGGACTTCCCATGCTTCCAATGGCTGCAGCTGGGGACATCTGCCAGAGACCCACAGAAAAGAAAAAAAAAAAAAAGAAAAAGAAACCAAAACAACAAATTAAAATGAAATAAGTGGCTACAGCTCATAAGCATTGTAAACCAGCAGTTCCTCCTGCACAAATAGCAGATATGACTTGCAGCAGTGGCAGCTGAGCTCATCACACCCTCCGTAGATTCAGAGCAGTGCTCAACAGCATGGTAAGTGAACACACCATTCCTGTAGGAGACTGCCCAGCATGACTGCAGGGCATTGCAGAGCAAGCAGTAAACTCATAGGGTCTGAGACTTTGCAGTGTAACCCAGCAAAGGTAAGGGTGCAATCTGCTGTTGGACATAGCAGAGGCTCATATTAACAGACATCACCCAGGGCCAAAAAGGCTAAAAAAGGTCTTCAGTTCCCAGGGTTCAGAGCCCTCGTAGGAGCTCTGAGATCACCACAGGCCACCCATCCAATAATGGTAAATGGGGAGAAGTCAGGCCAACCCAGCCCTACATGTGGAAAACAGGGTTTGGTCTCAGAGGCACCTGCTGCCTATGCAGGCAGAAAGACACTCAGGTTCCACATGGGTGGAAAGAGTGGAGGCAAACCTACATTTAACAGTAGATCCAGCCTCAATGATACTGGCCATCTGGATAGACTGAGTGTGACTCAGAACCAGGTTTGCAGCAGGAAGGGTGCCAGTGGCACTTGGTATTTGCACAGGGAGAGACTACAGAGGTCCAGTCTACTGAGTGTTCATATATTTGTAGGTTTGCATTATGTGTGTGTGTGTATGCTCTCTTCCCCATCCCTTTCACAAACCTCTTCCCTTGTACATAGCTACTCTCTTTTCTTTCTTTTCTCTTCTTTGTCTTATGTTTAAATCTACTTCATATCACTACATTAAATATTCTACAGTGGTTACTAGAATCCTACTAGATATTCACTAATTCTAATAGTGAAATAAAAAAATTCCTAGAAACAAATGAAAGCAGAGATAAAATATATCAAACCTCTGGGATACCTTGAAGGCAGTATGAAGAAGAAAATTCATAGCACTTAGTGCCCATACAAGAAGAACAGAAAATCACCAAATAAACTACCTAACAACACACCTCAAGCCCTTGAAAAACAGGAACAGTCTAACCCCAAAGCCAATAGAAGACAGCAAATTATTAAAATCAGAGCAGAAATCAATAGAGAATAAAAAATACAGGAAATCAACAAAACGAAAAGCAGATTTCTTGAAAAAATTAACAATAGATATAAACCACTAGCCAAATTAACCACAAAAGAGACTCAATCTAAATTACAAAGATAAGACATGAAAAAGAGTTATCACCACCAACAGTGTAGAAATCCAGAGAATAATCAGAAACTACTTAGAAAAACTATACCCCAACAAAATGGAAAATCTAAGAGAAATTGACAATTTTCTAAATAAATACAACCTTCTTAAATTGAGTCAAGAAAGTATAGAAAATTTAAACCAATCAATAGCAATCAAAGAGATTGAAGTAGCAATTAAGATCTACCATCAAATAAAGAGCCCAGGACCAGATGGTTTCCTAAGTGAATTTTATAAAACCTCTATAGAAGAGCTAATCTCAATACTTCTCAATCTATTTCATGAAATAGAAAGAAATGGAACTCTCCCAAATAGATTCTATGAAGCCAACATTACATTAATACCCAAATCAAATAAAGACAGCTCAAAGAAAGAGAACTAAAGGCCCATATCTTTGATGAACTTAGATGCATAACTGCTAAACAAAATACTAGCAACATGCATTTAAAGCCATATCAATAAAATCATACACCATGACCAAGTAGGGTTCATCTCAGGAATGCAAGGGTGTTTCAACATACAAACATCAATCCATGTAATTCATCACATAAACAAAACCAAAGACAAAAACCACATTCTAATTTCAATAGATGCTGAAAAAGCATTTGACAGAATCTAATAGCCACTTACTCTAAAAGCACTACAGAAAATCAGAATAGAAGAAACATACCTCAACATCATAAATGCAAACTGCAATAGAACAAGACAAGGATATCCATTATCATCACTTCTTTTCAATGTAGTATTTGAGACTCTAGCAAAAGCAATATGGCAAGAAAAGAAAATCAAAGGAGTACAAATAGGAAAAGAAGAACTAAAACTATCACTATTTGCAGATGACATAATACTATACTTAGAAGACACAACAAACTCAACACAAAGGCTTAAAGAATTGATCAACAAATTTAGCAGTGTCTGGATAAAAAGTCAATCTTAAAAAAATAAGGAGGAGGACTTCCGGGAAGATGGCGACCGAGAAAAGCGGGGCTTAAGAGTCCCGCTAACAACCAATCTCCATTACCACAAAAAGAGCGCCTTTCATAGCCAGAAAACACCATCACCAGAAAAACAAAAAAAACCACCAGGCTCCAGAGAGAAAGCGGACTGAGAACAGAACTCAGGGCCACAGAGGAGACACACGCGCCCGAGGACGCAGCAGCAGCGCCATACTGCCGGCGGCAGCAGCGAACTCAACGGACGGCTACAGCAAGCCAGGTGAGCCGCTGTGGAACAGCCAGGCGGGATCTTTCGGCGCAGACAGCATTTAAAGCTCCCAGTGGCTGAGCTCAGCACACGCTACAGGGATTCAGAGTGGAAATCAAAACCAGAGAAGAAAAAATACGCCAGCCTCATGGCCGAGGGCGTGGCAGAGGCACCATATTGCCACCGGCAGCGGCAGCAGCAGTGAATTCACCGAGTCCAGTACAGCTACATCTGCGTACTCAAGAACAGTGAGTCAAATTGCGGGCCACAGAGGAGAAATCCCAGTACTGTACTCCCTGGGACTTGACCCAGTGAGGGAGTGGTGGTGGCAGAGATATCACACCATAGGAGAACGTGCAACCTGGCACCCCCCATAGTTTAAAGCAGCCTCTATCGACTCCCTGGGTCGGAGACTCTGTGATACAACCCAGTAAAGGAGTAGTGGGGTCTGAGATAATACAGACTCGAGATCCAGAGCACCTTAAGTGAAGCCATAGTGACCCAAGGGAAGAACCCAGAGAAGGCACAAACCTCCGAAATCATGGGAAAGAGGAATAACACTGGAGTAATGAATGTGCACAACCCCACAACATCAGAACCTGATAAAACAGAAAATCAGAGATTTCTAGAAGATCAAATCAGGAAAATAACTGTAGAAATAATAGAGGTGCTTCGAAAAGAACTCAGAGAGAGCCAAAAAGAGATAAAGGATGCAATTAATGAAGTAAAGGCCTCAATTCAAAGCACAAACAAACGATTAGACCACATGGAGAACAGAATCTCGCTCTTAGAAGATGAGCAATCCAGAAATGAATGCATAGTTTCTAATCTAGAAAAAAATATCCAACAGCAGGAATCTGACATTGAAGAAATATGGGCCCATCTTAAGAGAGCTAACCTAAGAATAATTGGAATAGAGGAGGGAAAAGAAAGTGATACCAAAGGGATCAACAATCTCTTCAAGGAAGTAATAGCAGAAAATTTTCCAAATATAGAGCAAGAGGTTGATACACAGATCCAGGAAACTTATAGAACTCCCTTTAGACAGGATCGGAGAAGAGGATCCCCACGCCATATAATTGTCAAAATGACCAATGTGGAAGCCAAGCAGAGAATCTTAAAGGCAACAAAAATAAAGGGCCAACTGACATTCAGAGGCAAACCAATTAGAATCACTCCAGACTTCCCAAACCAAGTCATGAGAGCCAGAAGGGCTTGGAGTAACATATTCCAAACTCTGAAAGAAAACAACTTCCAGCCAAAAATTTCCTATCCAGCAAAACTTTCTATCAAATTAGATGGAGAAATAAGAAGCTTCCATGACAAACAGAAACTGAAGGAATTTATGTCTTAAAAACCAGCGCTAGAGAAAATACTCAAAGATATTAACTACAAAGAAGAAATAGGTAACACTCACCAGAACCAGAGAAACAAGAGTTTCCATCCAACAGACAACTAAGATTGGTTATCTGTGGAGATTCATTATTTGTGTTAGTCTTTTACCTATCTCTAAGTTGTATTGTTTGCCTTTATTGTTGTTAATTTTTAGGATTTCTAGTTGGAATATTAATATACCTTCAGATATAGCATTTGGAAATATTTTATCCAATTCTATTAGTAACTTTTAACTCTGTTTACATTGTCTTTGGATATACAATATTTTCTTTTATTTTTTAGGGAGTTTGTATATTCTTCTGTTGCCTGTGCCATTGAAATCATATCCGAGAAATCACTGCCAATTTCAATGTTGTGAGGTTTTATGACCCAGATTTTCTCCTAAAAGTTTATAGTCTTAAGATTTATATTTAGGTCTTTTATCTATTTTGAGTTAATATTTGTATATGGGATTAGGTAAAGGTCCAATTTTATTCTTTTCCATGTAATTATTATTTTTCAACAATATTTAGTTAAAAGATTATTATTTCCACCACCAAATGTTCGTGGAAACCTTGTCAAAAATAACTTGACAATATAGGGAAGAATTTAGCTCTAGGCTTGTATTTAACTCCAATGGTCTATATACCTGCCTTTAGAACAGTACTACACTGTTTCAATTATTGTAGCTTTATATGGTTTGAAATCAGAAAATATATATCTGCTAGCTTTGTTCTTTTTCAAGATCGTTTTGGGTATCTAGAATTCATATTCTATTTTAGGATAGATTTTTTTATGAAAAATAAACATATAAATATATGATAGTTTCACCTAAAAAAACAGAAAAAAATATGCTCTAGTAAGAAAGAAAGCAAAAAGAAATATTGAAATGCTATCTTTAAATCATCAAACGCTTGGTATCAGACAAATGAAACTGTTATGTGAGATTATCATTTTTAATTTTGGATAAATTGCTATAATACTAGATGTCAACCACTAAGCCAAGCATGGGAAGGAGGGATGGGGAGAGAATGGGGTGGGGATCGGGTGGGGGCTGACTGGGCGATGTGTGCATGTATGTCTACAAAAGTTTGTATCCCACTATGATGTATGAATACAGTGCACCAATAAAATAAAATTAAAAAAAAATAAGGAGCTTTTTTATGCCAACCATAAATCCACTGAAAAATAAATCTAGAGAATATTTCCATTTAGGATATGCCACACAAAAATATACTTAGGGATAAACCTAACCAAGAAGGTAAAAGACCTCTACAAAGAAAAATATAAAACATTCAAAAAAGAAATAGAAGACCTTAGATGATCAAAAGATCTTTAATATTCTTGAATAGGCAGAATAAATATCATCAAAATAGCCATTTTTCCAAAGTGATCTTCATATTCAATGCAATACCCATTAAATTGCCAAGATAATTCCTCAAAGACATAGAAAAATTCGTTTTTAAAATTATTTGGAACAACAAAAAGTACAGAATAGCCAAAATAGTTCTAAGCAACAAAAACCATGCAGGAGGAATCACAGTACATGACTTCAAACTATACCACAAAGCTATAGTAATAAAAGCAGCATGGCACTGCCACAAAAACAGATACATATATGAATGGAACAAAATAGAAGACTCAGAAACAAATCTGCATACTTACTGCCAATTGATTTTTGACAAAGGGGCCAAAAACATACACTGGCAAAAACATAGCCTCTTCAACAAATGGTATTGATAAAACTGGTTAACCATATGCAGAAAAATGGAAATAATCCACAATTTCTCACATTGCACCAAGAGCCAATTTAAGATGGATTAGAGACTTGGAAATCAGACCTTGAGGTTCCTTGAAGAGGGAATAGTTGTAACATTGCAACACAAAGGCACAAGTAAAAATTTTCTCAACAATTTCCCAAAGGCACAAGAAACTAAAAGGTGGATTGATACATGGGATTGCATTAAATTGAATAACTTTTCTAACAGCAAAAGCAATGATCAAGAACCTCAATAGAGAGCCAACAGAATGAGAGAAATTTTTTCAACTATTCCTCTGATAGAAGACTAATATCTAGAATATACAGAGAAACTGTATATTCAAGAAACTCAACACAAAAAAACAAATATTCCAATAAAAAATGGGCAAGTGAACTACATAGACATTTTACAAAGAAGAAATTCAAATGGCAAATAAATGTATAAAAAATGCTCAACATTATTAGCAATCAGAGAGATGCAAATCAAAACTTCCCTGAGATTTTACCTAACTCCAACAAGAATTGCAATCATTCAAAACACAAACAACACCAAATGATGACAAGGATGTAGAGAAGTGGAAACTCTAATACATTTTTGGTGGGATTGAAAATTAGTGAAACTACTTTGGAAAACAGTATGGAGAATCCTCAGAAGAATGGGAATGAACTTACCATTTGATCCAGCAATACTACTTCTGGGTATCTACCCCAAAGAATGGAAACTAAAAAGTAATTCATGAAATATCTGTGTTCATAGCTGCACAATTCACAACTGTCAAATTATGGAGCCAACCAAAATGTCCATCAACCAATGAATGGGATACAAAACAATATGTAGATATATGACTACAATGCACCAATAAAAAGATTAAAAATAAATAATTATGCCTCTGAAACAAAATATATTGTAAAATACAAAAGTGACTAAGTATGGAATATTATAGTCAAAGAGTTAAAATGTATATAATGGAATTTTACTCAGCAATAAGAAGAACAAAGCTGTTATTTACAGGGAAATGTATGAACCTGGAGACCATTATGCTAAGTGAGATTACTCAGTCACAAAATGTAAGAAATCAGATTTTCTCCCGAATATTTGGAAGCTAAGAGGTAAATGGGTCATAGGAGGAATTCTAGATGAAGAAGAAAGAACTATTGATGGGCAATTAAGGCCATCTAAATGGGGGGTACATGAGAGGAGAAGAAGAAAATTCCCTAATGCACATGATGTATATTCACAAATGTATCAAAGTCAATCACTAAGCCAAACATGAAGAGGAGGGAATGGAGTGGGAATTGGGGATGGGCTAAATGAGTGATATGTGCATGTATGCCTCTACCATCCTGTACTCTATTAAGACATATGACTACAATGCACCAATAAAAAGGTTAAAAATAAATGAATAACTATGCCTCTGAAACGAAATATATTGTAAAATACAAAAGTGACTAAGTATGGAATATTATAGTCAAAGAGTTAAAATGCTCAAATCTGAGATTTTCAGACAATACTTCAATAGCTTGATGAAGAAAGCTTGAAATAAATAAGAAATGATGAAATCAGTTCAGTCATGAACAAAATTTTACCATATTGTTGAACGGGATAGGCATGGACGGCAGACTAGAAGTTTTAAGACCAAGTGTGAGATTGATATGGTTTCTTAGGACCGGATCACAGCCAAGGTGTGTGTGTGTGTGTGTGTGTGTGTGTGTGTGTGTGTGTGTGTGTGATGTTGGGAGGATGCTTAGGCAGAAAAAAAAACTAAAAGATGTCTTCAATTTTTGGGACTTTCCGAAGTACTAAATCATATGGTAAAGATATGTTAGCCAAATACTCTGAATCAGATTCTTTAGGTTAAAACCTTGCAAACAGATGCTAGAGAAAGAAAGAGAGAAATACCTGAAAAAGGGTCACTTGGCACCAAGTGGCCGTAATTACAAAAAACTCTTTAAACATTCTTAAAGAAGAAAACAAGAGCTTATTAAAAAACACTTCTGCTTCAAGTAAAGTTAGAAAGAATCACCTGCAAAAATTGTGTGTAGTGATAGAAAAATGAAAGAAATATTTACTGAACAATATATGCCTAGGACTCTGAGGATTTATTTATAGGAAGTAACATTTAATCTACTATTATTTTGAGACCCTGTTTCCAAGTAAAAAATAAAATAGGGCTGGTGACATAACTAAGAGGTAGAAATTCTCTGTGTTCCATCCCCAGTACCAAAAACAAAAACAAAAACAAAAACAGAAAAAAAAAATGTGCGACCTGAGAGAAAATAAAAAATAGTGCTAAAAACTGAGCTTGTAAAGTCAGTTGACATTGGCTCATGGCCCAAATTGTTTTATTAACATGACCATTGTTTACCTATAATTTAAACTTATGAAATATAGATAATAAAGTTTAGGTGTTAATATTGTGTGAATTTCCATATGAGAAAGGCAAAGAGCTAGATAAAAATCAACATTTACAAAAAAAAAAACAATGAAAATGGTTATTTTCTTTGCTTTCTAGACTATTGGTATCAATGACTCAATTTTGTATAATATTTTAATTGTTGTTGACAAAAGTATGTATCAAATAAGATACCAAATGACTCATAAAGATATTTAAATACTATAAGCAAAAGCTTAAAATTAATTTATAGCATGTTAATTTATAAAAGTAGATTAAAAAGCAGAAGACATAAGTATTCACAAATTAAAATAACTATAAACCAAGGAGTCTTAAAGTGAACTGTACATAATAATTCTAGTGGAAATTGGAGTGGAATTTTGCATGCATAATGATGGAAGCATGTCTTAGTTTTGATCCAAGAAAAAGAGACCTTTCAAAATTCATTAACTGAACTTGCAGCTGTGTAAATGATCTCATTTGCTCTGATTTAAAATATCTGGGCTATCATTTAAAGGTTTGGCCCATACTTTGGGCTTCCGAGGCCCACTTTGTGAGTGGGGATAAATTTTTCTATACTGAAAATTTAAGCCCAAAGACAGAGCCATGCATCTATTGAGCTAGCTCTAACAACTGAACATGGGTTCATTTAAAACCTGAGAGTTGACTGAAATAGGGTAATTTCTTGAACTTATGTATCACCATCGATAAAAATAAGATGCCCCTATTGCTAGGTCGCACAATTCCTGACTTTGGTCCTACTAATTGTAAAATGCAATAGACTAAACTGTTTCATAACATTCTTTAGAATTGAATGTCTAAGTGTATTAGTTGAAAGATGGAAGAATCAGGGGTGGAGACAGAGGGCATAGTCAGAAAGCACAATGGGGAAAAGAAGAACTCGGAAAGACCCTCAGCAACTATGTGAGGCTCTGTTTTAAAATTAAAAAAAAAAGAAATATAACTGGGGGTGTGACTCAGGGAAAGAATAACCCTGGGTTCCATCCCAAATACTACAAAAATAAAATAAAAGTAGTTTTAAGTCTAAAGCATTGTATTAGGCCTGGGAATTAGGAAAGCACTGAGACTGTGTTGTAAGCTTTCATGATATTTTCTCACGTGTTTTTCTGCAGCCACCTTGCAAAGTGTGGATTTCTAAATCCACATATTCATCTTTCCACAATTTCTTAATTTGTCTGATTTTATTTGGTACTGCTTGGTTATATTGTTTGCTTCTGGAATGCTACCTCCAGTTTTTACCAATTCAGAAGAAAGTAAGCTTTTTCTGGCATGGTCACGGTACAGGTCAAGGTCCCAATCTCAAGTTGCCGTGTGTCACATCTCGGATTTGAATGAGGCCACCCATTATTGTCAATGCTGGCTCTGCCACCGCAGAGTCCAACTCCCTTCTTTTGCCAAATACCCAACTGATTATGTGGCTTTGGATATGTAAAACAAATTTCCTTCCTTGTCCTCTGTAAAAAGGAGGGACAAAAATAAAAAGATTTTAAGACATTACTACTCAAGTTTGCAGGAATAAAGATCACCCGTGGATCTTGTTAAAATGTGATTCTTGCTCAGCAGGTCTCAGGGAGGGTATGAGGATCTGCTTTTCCAGCAAATTTCTAGGTGATACTGATGTGCCTTGTCCATAGATCATACTTCCAGTAACAAAGGTGGGCTTTTGTTTGTTTAAAAATTCCTGAGCCAGGTGTGGTGGTGGCACACACCTGTAATCCTCGTACTTGAAAGGGTGAGACAGGAGAATTGCAGATTCAAGGAGAGCCTTAGCAACTTAGTGAGTCTTTGTGCAACCTAGAAAGACCTAATGTCAAAAGAAAATAGTAAAAGGGGATGGGGGTATAGCTCAGAGGTAGAACACCAGTAAATTAATTCCCTAGTAATACACACACACACACACACACACACACACACACACACACACACAAAACAGTGCCTGGAGTGGGGAGTGCAGGAACAGAGATGAGAAAGAATTCCTGAGTCTAGAGAGAGTTCTCACTACCGAAATGGGGACAAAGCTATTTTCAAACCAATGTTTTTCCAGGTGGCATTAAATATACTCTAATCATTGTAAGGAACTGGAAAAGAAAAGAGAAGCCAATCTGAAGTATGTTCATTCAATTGCACTGATGAATAACTTTGCATCCTTAGCAGCAACTGCTATTCAGGCAACAGGCTCTCTTAGGCATGTCTTCATTATACCCTAAAGACAGTATTTCCCCCAAAACCAGAGATGACTTTCTACCCATGCTTAATATTCCCCTGCTTTGCAATGATCCAGAATCTTAAAAGACAAGCACACACAAAACCAATCTTCCAGATACTGATGATAAAAGACAATAAAGCTAATGCTATACAGTGTTGTGCAGTATGGAGATATCTTTCTAACGCAGAGCAGAATTCGTTTGGTTTTTGGGGTGATTACTGAAACACTTGGCTTAGAATGGCAGCTGTTTTTACACAGGTGCTAGAGAAAGTAAGTTTCATACAATACACTTTCTTCATTAAAAATTATATTAGTCTCATATAAGTCACAGTATGACAAGGGGAGAAAGAAGAAGAAGGTATATGAATGGAGTTGACAAGAAAGAATTTGGTATTACAGATTATTATGCCACCAAACTAAATTAGATGAGTCATTGAGATTTGAGGTTGTAATTAAACACAAGCCATTTTGAAAACTATTGTTTGAAGTTCAATCATTTTGTGTTATTTAGATGTATTTTCTTTGATCTAATATTTTAAAATTTTGCATTAGGGGTTTATGTATCAATGCTTCATAGAAACAGCATAAAGGGAAACAGTGTTGGAGTTGGATGATTCCTCATTGGTTTATTTTTCCTTTACATTTTATTGGTATACACTTGAAAAATCTTAAAGTTCCTTATTAATGCTAGTAACCTCAGTGGTTTTGCAAATCATATTTGTAAGGTGTTCACTTTTCAAAGGATTGAAAATTTAAAAAAATACCATTGTCCAAATTTATCTATTTTGATCATGCTTATTTTATACAAGAAAAATACCAGAGCATATGCTTTTGCTTCTCTCGCCTATGGAAGTCTACACAAATTATTATAATTTAGATGGAAATTGCGAGCCAGATAAACTTTCTCTTTGCAGGTGATTTTCAGTGTTGAACCATCTCAGGAGAGTAGGAAAGGACTCATTGCACATCCTCTTCTTTCCTACATCTTCCGTCATCTGAAGTAGTAACTATCACAGATGGAAGTCAGAGTCAGCAAGCTATTTAGAAAATGGGATATCAGGAGCTGCAGAAAGCCAGTGAGCAATAATTTAGTCCAGTTGCTAATGTCCCATTCCTATACCTTGACAAAGTTGTCTCACTGGAGTTCAAAGCCCACTAATAATAAAATTTTGGTGATAATTTTTAATTTTTTTTAACAATTCTTTTCTAAGTATCTATCTGGTTTTTGACAGTATGGAAAATTAGCTTTGTATTTGCTATCAGAAAGTATGAGAGCCAAAAGAAAGGTTTGTGAGATACACCACTTTTCCTTTGACACAAACTTGATGACACACATCTCTCCAATGACTGACTTTTTTGAATAAAATAAAAAGATATAAACCTCTGTATATGCTATATTTCTTAATTTTATTGAGATAGACATCATTTTTATGGCAAAAGAAGCATTAGATAGGTTATTGATAATCCTTGGGCATAATACCCTATCTTAAATTAGAGAATGGGTATGCCGGATGGCAAGAATTTCAGGCTGCCTTAAGAAATAACTTTTTACACCAAGTGATCTGTGCCTGTATGTATCACTTTGAATCTCAAGGTGATGTACAATTACAATGCACCAATAAAAGTATTAAAAATAACTTTTTGTCTTTGAATTTGTAAGAATAAATAAGAAGACAGTTTAAAAAATGAAAATAATGAGTAGCAAATCTTTTTTTCTTTTTTCTTCTGAATTTAGAGCTGGAAACTTAATAAAATGCAGGCTCACGACAATCATTTTCAGTGTTTCATGTAAAAATAATTATAAAATAAACAGAGATAATTGAAGAATTTTTATTCACAACTCTATTCTAAAGTGTCTCAGTATCATAGCTAATATTTTGTTATTCTCTTAAATGTTAAAACCTCTTAGCCATGTAAGTATACATGCTAATTTTTAGTATAGTAGTTCATTATAGCAAACAAAATATTGAAGACATGCCAGTCAAATAAAATCTGTTTCCAAAGTTCAAAAACTGAAATATGGTAGTAGAACTTTAAGGTTACTAGGAAAAGAACCACCAAAATAGAGCCAAGCTATAGTTCCACATTATTCGGAATGTATTTTTTGCTTTCTCCAAATGATGAGACTGACAAGTTATTTTCATTGCATTGATTAGGCCGTCATCTAGATAGATTAAGGTGGGTGATTTCAGAAACATCCAACTTTCCTTCCATCCCCCACTTCACTATTTATCCCATTAGTTACTGCTTTAGTTTCCAATTGCTAAAAGAAAACTGATCCTCTGAAACTACTCCTCAGAGAGAAAATGGTTAGCAAGCAACTTGCATCGAACAGAGAAGGTATTGAGTTCAATTAATTTATCCTAAGGCATGAATGGTTAATATCCAGCATTTGTAAATAACCATGTTAGGATGAGTTTTAAAAAAATGGATTGGCAGTAACTGTCCACTAATAAAAATGTCAGTGCTTAATGAATCCATAATTGGATTATTTATCTTAGGGCCTGGTAAATAGAAAACACTAAAAAGCAATTTATTTGAAACAATGAAATAAGAGATTATGGAATATATATATATATATATAATTTCAATATTATTTTATATGATGCTCTAAGGTTATTTGAAAGTGTCTCTGAGGCTACTTTAGCTTATTTAGTGTTCCCAATCTTCAGTTCAATCAACATATTTTGGTTGCCAGCTCTGCAAGCTATTGGATTATAAAATTGTACTTATTTTTAAAAAATAAAGCTTTGGGATCATTGTGGTCTGGATGATACTGTAGTCCTGCTTTCAAAGCACCTATCTAGACAGTTGTAAGGTGGCAGAATCAGGGACTCTGGCATTAGTACCTCTTCTAGAAAGTAAATCTACTAAATGTCTATAGATAGAGTATTTTGTGAAAATTTCAGAACTCAGGGTAAGTTTGAAACACCTTTTACATAAAAAAATCTGCCTTAGACAGGCAAAGAGAAATGATTCAGATAGCATCAGGGTCACCCCCTCCCAAAGCTGGTGCAGTGTCCCACTGAGAGGATTCCTAATGAGCTATGATGCCACTGGTGGGGAACAGTGATCTAAATTCCCTAGCAATCAGGAGATGTTTCCCAGAGGGCTCACGACTGTGTTGATTCTTGGAGAACCCTAGAGAAATCCCAGGGCTAGACTACCTGGGAAAGCAGGAAGTGAGGCTTTGCAGAGACCAGTGCAGAGGCCAGACCTTAGCAGTTGCACTGTATTGCCAGTAATGGCACCTGACCCGAGAAACAAGTCAACACACAGCCTTGTCAAAGGGCCAAGCCAGCTGCTCCTAGCAGCATGGTTGGCAGTTTTACTTAGCTTGAATCCACAACTAGCCACCCCGTCTAGAGTTTGAGCCAGGCTTACAGCTCAGCCCAGAGAGAGAGGCAAGCTGTGACCTTGAGTTTTGATGGAGCCTCTGACCCCATTCAGCCATAATCCCAGCCTAAGACTCTATCTAGGCAGGTAGGTGAGCCTGTGACATTGCATTTCTGCAGGTTACAGATTTTAGTCCTACTTGATTCAGTAGTCCAGACAATGTCTTTCCCAAGCTTTGGATCCTAGCTTAAGACTCCACCTAAACAAAGAAATAAGCCTGTGCTCCTACATGTTGGCAGGTAATTGACTCTTGCCCTGGCCAGTCATGGAGTGAAATGATAGCCCTGCCTGAGTAGAGAACCTAGTTACTGATTCTGCCCAATTGCAGGACACAACTCACAGCCCTACTCAATTACAAATTGAGCTAGCCTGTGGCCCTCTCTGATAGGCTGAGACCCTGTCTAATTGCATAGCTCTTTTTGGTTTATAGCTTAAACAGAGTCCGGCCACCAGCATCATTTGAATAGGAAGTATAGCTGGACACTCAAAAGACCAAGGATGATGGCAGAGCCCAATATGTAGAGGAATCCATCCAGAAATATAGAGGATCCAATATAGATGAGCCATCCAGAAATCCTAGCTGACCATAGAACATATCCAATGGCCTTGCCTAACTGTGAAATCCAGCTAACAGCTCTCTTTGACCTTAGAGCACAGGCAGAAGTCTTGACCAACTAGAGAATCTGAAAGCAATGCCTGCCTATCTGCAGATAGTACCTACTAGCCCCAGCAAAATCCCTAAATACTAAAGTAATCCCAAGCAACAAACAAACAGAAAACACAAAGCTGAGACGTCACACTCCCTGACTTCAACATATACTGCAAAGCTATAGTAATCATAACAGCATGTATGGTATTGGCATATAAACAAAGACAAAAAGAAAGAAAATAGACAACCCTCAAATACATCCACACAGTTTCAATCAGTTGATTACTGATAAATATGTCAAGAACAAACAGTAAAGAAAGGACAATGACTTAAAAAATGATGTTGGGAAAACTGGATATCCATACAAAGAAGAATAAAATTAAATCCTTATTCACACCAGAGGCAAAATATCAATTTATAATGTACTAAAGAAGCTGGACATGGTGATGCATGCCTATAATCCCAGTAACAGGGAGGTTGAGACAGGAGAATTTTAGGTTCAAGACTGACCTCAGCAACTTAAAGAGATTCTCAGCAATTTAGTGAGACTCTGTTTCAAAATGAAAAATTAAAAAGGCTAAGGGTGTAATTCAGAGGCAAATGCCACTGGGTTAAATCCCCAGTGCCTTCCCACACATACAAATATTAACGATTTATTAATGTAAAATTATAAAATTACTAGAAGAAAACACAGGGGGAAAGCTTCAAGACATTTTTCTGAGCAATGATTTTTTTATATGACTCCCAAATCATAGGTACCCAAAGTAAAAATAGGTCAATGAGATTGCATGAAACACTTTTGTATAGCAAAGGATACAGTCAACTGACTAAAGAAACAACCTACCTAATAGAAAGAAATATTTTAAATTATATATATATATAAAACATATATATAATATATGTAATATATAATATATATATATGAAAATTGGCTAAAATATAAAATATTGAAGGAGTTCAAACATTTCAATATCAAAAAACTAAATAACCCATTTTAAAAATGGACAAAGGACCTGACTTAATATTTCTCAAAAGAGTACACAAATGCCCAGTATTTTTGTATAAAAATGCTGAGTTAATAAAGGAAATACTTCCATTGATGTTATGTACATATGTGAAATAATCAATGCCAATCTCAATAGTATATATGAGGAAGGAGAGAGAGTAGGGAGGGACCCAGGGGAAGGCTCACCAAGTGCTATGTGCATGTATGTCCCTATTTCTCTGAAACTCATTATGATGTGAGACTAAATACAAGTATATTTAAAAATGTTCAACACTACTAATCACCAGGGAAATACAAATTAAAATCACAATGATATGTGACATCACACCTGTTCAAATGGCTCTTTTCAAAAAGACTAGATAACAAGTGTTGACACATAAGTGGAAAGAATAGAACTCTTGTACATGGTTGGCTGGAATATAAATTAATATAGCCATTATAAAAATAATGTGGAAGTTCCTCAAAATTTTAAATTGAACTACCAGAATACATAAACTGCCAGAAAATATTATCCAGCAATTGCACGTCTGAGAATCTCTAAAGTAATGAAATTAATGTATTGAAGGGATTGCTTGCACTCCCATGATTTATGGTAATAACCAAGATGCAGAATAAACATAAATGCCCATCAACAGGTATGAATGGATAAAAGAATTTGGTAGACATTTATAATAAAATATTATTCAATATTAAAAAGAAGAAAGTGCTGAAATTTACAATAACCCAGGTCAACCTGTAGGATATTATGTTAATGGAACTATATGAAGCACTTAAAGACACAGGATATCGCTTATTTATGGAAGATTAAAAAAAAGTCACCCTCATAGAAACAGAGAGTAAAATGGTAATTGCCAGAGGCTGGAGAGTCAAGAGCTGGAGAGATGTTGGTTACAGGATACAAAATTAAAATTAGGTGGGAAGAATAAGTATTGATACTTAAAAATCAAATGTAGATTTTTTAAAGAAGCATCTCACTTTTATTATAAAATTTATGAAAAATCATTTATTAAGAATAATCTCAGGGAAAGGGGAGTTTGCTGAGAATAGTCTCTGGTTTCTCCCAAGCAGGACCTCTCAACTGGAATCTGTGGAGAAGTTCACTGTAGTTGGCAGATGGAGCACACTATCCTGCAGCTAAATCCATTCTGGCCAAAGTCAGGATCCTGGGAGTTGGTTTCATCCTTCTGGTCTCTCTGGAGTGACCAGTCTCTCATCGAACAGGCCAGGCCACTTCTGCCTCCTTTTCTCTGGAGTGACTGTTGGCTCAGGGTCGGGGCAGCACACAACAGTAGCACATGTGGATGATGAGGATAAGAATTCTTCCAGTGACCAACCTCTAATCTTTTCTGTCTGTCTTCCACGATCCTGGAAGTGGGCTCATGATGGAATTATATCCCCTACATGGTTCTTATTTCATATATATATATATATATATATATATATATATATATATTTTATTGGTGCATTATAGTCTCACATCATAATGTAGATCGTGTGGACAATGACAGATATTCACACAGTACTTGGCGCCCACCTCCTCATTTTTCTCCCTACCAATACTGAGTGTCCAGGTTAACAATGTTATATCCACAAAAATACACATAGTCACAGGTAGCATTTCCATTAATGAACCTCAGCCTTATTCCTCCCTTGTCTTTCCTCCCTGGCTCTACTGAGAATATCCTTCATTATCTGGAGTCCCTCTGGTATCTCAAATACTCCCTAACTTGAACATATTAGAGAAAACATATGTCCCTTCTCTTTCAGTACTTGGCTAATCTCACTTAACATAATGTTCTCCAGGTTTTCTTAAGAATGACATCATTTTGTTCTTTTTTATTGCTGAGTGGAACTCCAGTGTGTGTTTTATCTATAATTTTGTAATCCATTCATCTGTTGATGAAAAACTAGGTTGGTTCCATAGTTTGGCTATTGTGAATTGTGCTGATATGAACATGGGTATGCATATGTTACTATAGTTCTCTGATTTCTACCTCTTTGGAAAGATACCCAGTAGTGGGTATAGCTGCATTTTATGGTGGATTCATTACCACTTTTCTAAGGGATCTCGGCATTGATCTCCATAGCAGCTGAACTAGTTTGCACTCCAACCAATAGTGTAGAAGAGTTCCTGTTTCCCTACATCATCACCAACATTTGCTGTTATTTGACTTCTTTATGCTTTCCATTCTGATTGGGGTTAGATAGAATCTCAGTGTAGTTTTGATTTGGATCTACCTGATGGCTAATGATGTTGAACAGTTTTTCATGTATTTATTGTAATACTTTTTTTGTGAAGTATTTATTCAATTCAGTTGGCCGTTTCTTGACTGGGTTATTTGTTTTGCTATTGTAAAGTCTTTTGAGCTCTTTGTATATTTTGGATATTATCCCTCCATCAGAGGGGTAGCTGGTAAAGATCTTCTCCCATTCTGTAGGCTTTCTCATTAGATTCTTGATTTCCTTTGATGAGCAGAAACTTTAGTTTGATGTCATTCCACTTGTTAATTCTTGTTTTAATTTCTTGTGCTTTGAAGGTCTTGTTGAGGAAGACTTCTAAATATGCCTGTATATTGGAGTGTTGAACCTATGCCCTTCTCTAATAACTTTTAAGTCTCTGGTCTGATTTCCAGGTCTTTGATTCATCTCGAGTTGATTCCTGAGCAGGGTGAGAAAGATTTAGTTCCGTTTTTTCTACAAATGGATAGTCAGTTCTCCCAGCACCATTTGTTGAAAAGTTTGTCTTTTTCACAGTGTATGAATTTGACCCCTTTGTCAAAGATCAATTGATTTTAAGTGTTTAGGTTTGTTTCTGTATCGTTTATTCTGTTCCACTGGTCTGTGTGCATGCTTTTGTGCCAAGATTATACTATTTGAATTACTATCCCTCTGTACTTTAATTTGAACTCAGGAATTGTGTTGCCTCCTGCATGATTCTTATTGCTGAGAATTGCTTTATCTATTCTAGGTCTTTCATTTCTCCATATAAAATTCATGACTTATTTTTCTAGGTCTATGAAAAATATCATTGGTACTTTGACATTCATTCAAAAACAGGGATTGCATTGATTCTGAGATCACTTTTGGCAGAATGGCCATTTTGATGATATTTAATCTGCCAATCCATAAGCAAGGGAGATATTTCCATCTTCCAAGATCTTCCTCAATTTCTTTCTTTAATGTTTTATAATTTTCATTGTAGAAGTCTTTTACTTCTTTGGTTAAGTTTATTCCTAGGAGTTTTATTGGCTTTGAGGATATTATAAATGGAATTGTTTTCTGTATTTCTTTCTTTATGAATTCATTGTTGGCATAAAGAAAAGCTACTAGTTTTAAGGTTGAGTTTGTATCCCACTACTTTGCTTCAGTAGTGTTTTGGTTGACTTTTTTGGTCTTCTGGTTACAGGATTATATCATCTGAAAACAAAGATAATTTTAATTTTTCTTTTACTATTTAAATTCTGTTGATATCCTTCTATTTTCTTATTGCTCTAGCAAAGGTCTCAGACAACTAAATTGCAAAAGAGTGGTGATAGTGGGCATCCTGTCTGGTTCCTGATTTTAGAGGAAATTCTTACAGTTTTCCCCCATTCATTATGATATTGGCTTTGAATTTGTTGTATATTGCCTTAAAGATATTGAGATAAATTTCTTCTATTCCATTTTTTGCAGTGTTTTTAACATGAATGGGTGTTGGATTATGTCCATGCTTTTTCAGCATCTATTGATATGTTCATGTGATTTTTATTCTCAGTTCTATTTATGTAGTAAATTACATGTATTGGTTTGAATACGTTGAACTAGCCTTGCTTTCTTGGGATGAAATCAATTCAGTCAAGGTGTACGATTCTCTTGATATGGTTTTGTATGTGCATAGCTAGTATTTTGTTTAGAGTTTTTACATCTATGTTCATCAAAAATATTGGTGTATAATTTTTTTCTTGTAGTATCTTTATTTGGTTTGGGTATAAATGTGATACCAGCTTCATAGTAGAAGTTTGGAATAATTCCACCTCGTTCAATTTTCCAAAACAAGTTGTGAAGTATTGGGTTTAATTTTTCTCTGAAAGTTTTATAGAATTCATCTGGAAACCCATCTGGGCCTGGGTTTTTCTTTCACGGCAAAATTTTTATTGCTGTTTCTATTTCTTTGCTTGCTGTTGGTTGGTTTAGGCTTGCTATGTCCTCTTGGTTGATTTTAGAAGCCAGCCTCAGCTACTTAGTGAGGCTCTCAGCAACTTAATGAGATCTTGTTTCTAAATAAAGTATAAAAATAGGTCTGGAAGTATAGCCTGCAGGTAGGAAGACCTCTGGGTTCCAATCCCAGTACCACACACGCAAAAAAATTGTTTAAATAAATCTGTTGATTTCTTTCATGATTTCCAGCTACTGGAGTATACATTTTCAAAATACTGATAATCCTTTGAATTTTCACAGTGTTTGTGATAATCATTTCTTTTTCATTTCTGATTTGAATGATTTGAGTTTATTCTCTCTTTTTTTTTTGGTTAGGTAGGCCAGGGGGTTGTCAATCTTATTGATCTTTACAAAGAACTAGCTTTTTATTTTAATCTTTTGTATTTTTTCTGTTTTATTTATTTCTGATCTGATTTTAATTATTTTCTGCATTCTGCTGGCATTGAGATTAGAATGTTCCTGTTTTTTCAGGTCCTTGATATGTGTCATTATGTTGTTTATTTGAAGACTTTCTGTTCTTATGTGGGCACTCAATGCTATAAACTTTCCTATTAACACCACCTTCAAAGTGTCCCATATATTTGGGTATGTTGTGTCTCTATTTTCATTTAATTCCAGGATTTTTTTTATTTCTCTCCTTATTTCTGATCTTATCCACTCCTCCTTCAGGAGTGTATCATTTAATCTCCACATATTTATATAATTTCTTTTCTTTTCTGGTTGTTGATTTCTACTTTCATTCCATTGTGATATGAAAAGATACAGAGAATTATATTACATCTTTTAAATTTGCTGGTGCTTGTTTTGTGGCCCAGTGTGTAATCTAGTTTGGAGAAGGTTCCATAGGAAGCTTAGAAGAATGTGTACTCAGCTGTTGCTGGTTGAAATATTTTGTATATGTCTATTAGGTCTATTTGGTTTATAGTTTTCTTTATTTCTGAAGATGCTTTACTCATCTTTTGCCTTGAAGATCAATGTAGTGGCATGAGTGGTATGTTTAAATCTCTCAATATTATATTATTTTGGTCTTTTTGAGACCTGATGTCATAAAGAGTTTGTTTTATAAATGTATTTTCTCTAATATGCCCAAGTTAGGGAGCAGTGGTAATACCAGAGGGACTCCAGATGATGGAGGGAAAATCTCAGCAGAACTACAATGAAAGGATAGAAGAGGAATAAAGCTGAGGTTGTTCAATGGAGGAGCTACATCTGAATATGTGTAATAGTATAAATATAACATGGCTAATCTGGACACTCTTTTTTGGGAGGGGGTTAGGGAAATGGGGGGAAAGGGCATGAAGCACAATCTAAATGTACACCATTTTCAATATGTTTCACTTATAAATAAAATAAAATATGAAAAAAATATAAAAAAGAAAGGTGGGTGCACTCACAGGGATGTAAACATTCATTATTATTATATCTTTCTCTTAGATTGTTTCTGTTAGAGGGTGGAGGAGCTGGAGTGATGGGTACAGGAAGATGGTAAAGTAGATCATCGATTTGAATAAGTTTAAGTATCTGGTTGAAATGAGAGATAGTAAATATATAGTAGGATTCTTGTAGTCAGTATAGAGTATTTAGGTATTACAATATGAAATAGACTGAATATAAGACAAGGAGATACAGAAAAAAACGTTTTGAGGGACAAGTGTAGATAGGAGAGAGGGAGGAAGCTTGTAAACGGTATGTTAGAGAAAGCAAGCATGCAATAAAAACAACCAACTAACTAACAATAACAATAGCAAACCAAAAACAAAACACAAAAAATTAAAACACTAACAGCCATGAAAAAACAATACTGAAATGTACACATAAAAGGCCAACTGACCTAGGTAGTTTTCCCAGAACTATTGTGGATACTTTGAGCTGTTTAATGTCTGCTTACTATAGTAGGTTCTGGAGCATGTTCCAATATTTCTTATTTACTCAGTAAACTATTGTCAGTTTCTGGACCCACTCTTTGAGTGCCTGCACCCCTCTCTCATCTCTCACCACTTTGTGTTTAGGTCTTAGGCAGCAGGTGTCACTGTAATTGGGTTCCATGTAAGTGCAGGGTTCTGTGCTTCCTGACCCTGGGTTCTGTCCTTTCCAGCCTTGGGCCTGTGCCTCCCTATCTGCACTGGCAGAGGGTGTCCAGTGTATTCTCCAAGTGACCCCTTGTGACCCTGTGTGGGTACTGTGCCCTGGGCACTATAGGCCTCTTCTGTGTCTCTGTAGGTTATAGCCCAAACACCTCAGGGTTGTACCACCAAATCTCAGACCACAGGGGTGGTCCCTGTGGCTGCTCTTGGTGGCTGTCTGCTGAAAATCATGTTTACTTTACAGTCTATGTGCCAGGGTATCTATCTGGAGAGTACATGGGCTTTGGGATTTTTTTTTCTCTGTTTCTGAAGTGTGGTGCTTGTCGCTTAAAATATTGGAGTTCTGCTTTTGCTTACTTCACCTCAATTTCTTGGCTTCCTTGCCAAAGATTTCTTGGTGCCTCAGAGCCAGCAGATGAACCTCAGGCAGGCAGCCCCAGAGAGTGTGGACCTTTAAAGAGGTCGCATTTATTAGGTCAGTCATGTGCTCAGGTTCTTTGCTATCTCATGATCTGACTACTGGATTTTATTACACCATGGTTTTCTTCCTTTTATGCTTTCATCTGTATGTATCTTCTCTGCTTTTTTTTTTTTTTTTTCTTGTCAAGGATCTGCCTTCTCAGTAGACGATTTTTTTTTCTATAGCTACTGAGATGTTCTGCATCCCACAGCCACCATTTTCTGCAAAAAAAAGCCATGGTTCTGCCAAGCATGGTGGTGCATGCTTGTAATCCCCATGCTTGGGAGGCAGAGACAGGAGGATCGCGCAGGTTCGAAGCCAGCCGTGCTGGTTTAAGAGACCCTGTTTCCAAATAAAAATATAAAAAAACAGGTCTGGGAGTGTAGCCCAGAGGTAGAAGGGTTTCCAGGAACCCCAGTACCACCAAAAACCAACAAACAAATCTGATGGGTCCAGCCCATCAGCGGTGGGGCTGAGAAGGAAGGTGAATGGCCCCGAACAAAACCACATGGACCCGGGAGATGTGTCAAGCAGGATCACATTTATTTTTCTTCAGGCAACCCAATTTAAAGCAAAAAACTGCAAGGGGGATTTCCAACAGGGAACTATTCTAACCTATCAAGCTAAAGGTCACTCTTGCATGCACAAAAGCACATAACTTGTAGCCAATCATTATACAATGCAAGAGGGGTTCACAAGCACGGAAGCATTATATGAGTCAATGAGGCTCAACATTACCAAATTGGGTTAGCAGGGGCAAGGAGAGTAGTTACGCCCTCCATATCCACTCGGCGCTACATGTTGCAGATTCATCGGAAGTTCTGTCAGGCGGTTGAGCAGACTCCAACACAAATCCATGGTTTTCATTTCTGAAAATTGCTTTGACTATTCTTCGTATTTTGTATCTCCATATCAAACTTATGACTGATTTTTTTTAGGTTTCTGAAGAATGAATGGTATTTTAGTGGGGATTGTATTGAATCTTTAGATTACTTTTGGTAGAATGGCCATTTTGATATTTCTTCTGCCTATCCAAAAGCAATGGTCTAACCATAAAAAATGATTAAGGCTGATTATGGTTATACATGCTTATAATCTGAACTAATGGGAAAGTTAAGGCAGAAGAATCTTTTGAACCAAGGTGTTTGAGACAAATCTGGGCCACACAGCCAGACTCTGTCTAAAACACACATACACATACACACACACACACGAAAAAAATAAAATGAGGGAGGGAGAGAGAGAGAGAGAGAGAGAGAGAGAGAGAGAGAGAGAGAGAGAGAGAGATTGCGAGAAAGAGAGAAACAGAAACGGCATACAGGCACAAAATCTTCCAGAATAGCTCTGACCCAAATAAAATATCATATTGATATTAAAAGTTAGGTAAGATAAAAATAATTTTAAAAGATTTTATTAGTTGAATACAGTGAAAACATTACTAAGTTTTAGGAAAATATACATGAGCAAGGAAACAAGGTTGGAAAAAGTGACAAGAAAATTGACAAAACACATCGATACATATAATTAACAATGAATTTAAAATAATACAAAGTAAAGGATTTTAGAGTTTAAAGCTTTAGACCACATTAAAAAGAAGAGTCAAGCTGGGCATGGTGGTGCATGCTTGTAATTCCAATACCTGGGAGGCTGAGACAGGTGGATCGCACAGACAACCTCAGCTACTTAGTGACACCCTGTTATGAAAAATAAAGAATAAAGATAGGGCTGGGGGTAGAGCTCAGAGATAGAATGCCCCTGGATTCAATCCCCAGTACTGCAAAGAAGAAAAGAGAGTCAATCAGAGCACAGGGAATTAAATAGACATAACAATTTTGGGTTTGTTCTTTTTCTTTTTCTTTTTTTCTTTTTTTCTTTTTTGTAGTCCTGGGGATGGAACTCAGAGGACATCTACCTCCAGGATATATCCCCCCTTGACCTATTCTATTTTTTATTTTGAAATACGCAGGGGTATTCTACCTCTAATCTACACCTCAGCCCTATTTTTGTACTTTTTATTTTGAAACCAGGTTTTACAAAGTTTCTGAGATTCTTAGTATGTTGATGAAACTGGCTTTGAACTTGTTATCCTTCTGTCTCAGCCTCCCAAGTACTGGAATTACAGATGTGCACCACCATGCTCAACTTGTTTTAGTTCTGTTGGGAAAGAAGATTTAAAGCTGTTTTTTAGTTTTAGATTACTTAAGAATATTTATGGTTAACTGTGTTTATTAAGATGTTAAGGTTAATTATTAATAGAATGGAAAAGATACATTTTCTAAACAACTAAGGAATAAAAAGAAGTAGGTCAAGGAAACAAACTCTATCAATGCCGCCAAAAGAAAAACAAACAACCATACCACATATCAGAACTATCGTGAATGTATTTGCACTTTTTATTTAAGGAACAAATACTAGCTGGGCCTGGTGGCACATGCTTGTAGTTCTAGTACTTTGGAGGCTGAGACAGGAGGATTGCAGGTTCACGGCCAGTCTCAGATACTTAGTGAGGCTCTCAGCAACTTAGTGAGACCCTGTTTCAAAATAAAGTATAAAAATAGGTCTTACAGTATAGCATGGAGATAGAAAGATCCTGGGTTCCACCCCCAGTACCACAAAAACAACAACTAAAAAAGTTTTGAGAAAAATAATTTAAAATACAGGAGTTCAGCTCCAAACTTTATATATATATATATATATATATATATATATATAGAAAGAGTGATTTTAAGGAAGCTGAAAAATGCACACAAAAAAACTAAAGGAATAGAAAACAAATTTAACAAACATCAGAATGTGAAGAGATAAGAAATTTGCATTGATTAACATCAGTGAAATAAATGCAATTAGTAATAATGTACAATATCCCCTTATCAGACATTGCCTAAATACTCCATAATTTTCTTCTTGATTTCAAAAAATGCATTACTTGAGAAAAAAATTGTTTCAATGTGCAAAATAAGAGACTTCCTCAAGGTATTTTGTGAATTAAAAAATATAAGTGATAATTAAGGAAAGAAAAGTTTACACTCATTAAAAAACTAAAGTAAAAAAGCTAATAAAGTACTAGCCAATCAAATCCAACAATACAATAAAAAAAATACTTCACACAGAAGTTTCTTAAGATTGGCACAAGCCAGATGTGGGGCCCATGCCTATAATCTCAGTATTGGGAAGCTGACAAAGAAGGATCATATGTTTAAGGGCAGCCTCAGCAATTTCTCAAGGCCCTTCTCAACTTAGTGAGACCCCATTTCAGAATAAAATTATAAAATAAAATAGGGCTGGAGGTGTAGCTCAGATGTAGAATTCTTCTGGGTTTAATTCAATCCTCAGTAACACATACACACACACACACACACACACACACACACACACTCATCAAAAATCAAATTTTGTCAGTGGATGACTTCTTTATAAATCAAAGGAGACAACATGTATTATTATACCAATAGACATACGTACAGACCTTTAAACATATTAACTATAAATCATAATAATTCTTAGTTAAATAGGGAGAGAAAGAAACTTTGAAAGAGGCCAAGAGTAAACCATGCCCCTAAACCATTTCTCTTTACTGGGCAGCCACTTAGATGGCATTTAGTAGTATTCGTTGCAGTTACCTGTGGCCTTGTGACCAAGTTCTGCTAAATGTTCACTACTTCCAGGTCATCCAATTAAAAGCCTTTTCTAATGGCTCAGTCTTTCCTCCCTCTGTTTGCCAGGTATTGATGCCCAGAGAGACTTTAGAAGCTAAAGACTATGAGCAGCAAATACTCCACTGACTTGAGTCCCCAAATATCTGTGAGAGAGAAGCAGAGAGTTTTACCCTGCTATCAATAGCCATTTCTCTAATCAATGGTTCAACCTCTACTGTAAGTCACTGTTATTTGGGAGTTTATCTGTGACAGCATTGCTTTACATAATACACTTAATGTGGGAACAAATTAAGAAAGAAAAAAATTCTCTAGCAAACAACAGACTTAATTGTGAAACCTCAGAATTCTGATGTAAGTCAGGAAAAAGACAAGGTCAATTACTTTTGCCCTTATAGTTAACACTGAAAACCATGTCCCAACACATGAAATAAAGCAGAGAAGAAATAAACATTGTAAAGATTGAAAGAGACAAAAATGCCATTATGTGCAGATAATATAATTCTCAGCATAAAAATTCAATATAAAAAGTAGACAAATTAATAGAGCTAACAATAGAGCTTAGCATGCATTTTGGATAGAATGCCAACATAAATATTTAATTTTGTTGCTTAACATTAGTAATAAAAAATAGCACTTATGATTTAAAAGTGCCATTCATAATAATTGTATAATATAATATTCAGGAATAAGCTTAACAGAAAAGGATGGGGGCCTATGTAGAATATTAAAAATGGGTTGCATGACCTGAAAAACCACAATTATTGCATCTTATTGCATAATGTTTTTTTCATATATGGAATCTAGAGAGGGATAAAAAGGATGACATGAAAGAATTATTAGGGAGAGAAAAGGGAATGAGGGTGAGAGAGAGAAATATGGTCAAAGCACATTAAATGTATATATGAAATTGTCACAATGAAACCCACTGTTTTGTGGGAGGCTGAGACAGGAGGATTGTGGTTCGCAGGCCCTCTGCAACTTAGACTCTGTTTCAAAATAAAGAATAAAAAATAAGGCTGGGGGTGTTGCTCACAGGTAGAATGCCCCTGGGTGCCATCCCCACTACCACACAAAAAAAGAAACCCACTATTTTGTACAATTAATGTGCACTAACAACTGTAATAAAAGTAAAAAAAAAATCATTTGTAGTAACAAATCCAAATGGTCATCAATAAAAGAATATTAAATGGATATCAATATATTTAATAGAACTTATAACGGTTGGGTAGAACACATTGCATATATATATGTCAACAAGGTTAGATGTACAAAATAATGATGAGTGGCTAAAACAATTAGTAGAATAATCTTTGAAATTTTACTAATTATGCAAATTTAAGGAAAAATAAAACAACTATGTACATCTTTAGCTTTCTGTACAAATACATAAATTCACTACATATATGCCACAATCATGATATTACTTTCCTCTGGAAAATAAAAATAGAGACCTCAAATGTATTTTTTAAACAAAACATCTTTTGTGTTTCAGACATCTTTTGTAAAACAAAGCATATATAATTTATAAGAGAAGAGCCAACACTGAGAGCTGATGAAATTGAATAACTCTGGAATCACATTGTCAGGATCCAAATCCCAGCATGATATTTACAAGCTGAGTCACTTAATCTCTCTACTTCAGCACTATATCGAGTATGTAAAAATGTGATGAGGATTCAATGAGTTAATATAAAGCCAATGCATTAACCATTTTAGAAAAATAAATAACTGTGAGGGTCTGATATTAATTTTCAGCTTTATTCCATGACTACTATTTTATTTTAGCTGTTCCTTTAAAAACAGTAAGTTTTTAAATACACTTTTATTGGTGCATTTAATTATACATCATAATGAGGTTCAGAGTAACACATGCCCACAGCATTTGTTGTATTTCCCTCTGCATTCTACAAGAAATTTTAAACAAAGTTAAGTATTATGGTCTGAAACATGACCCAATGTGTGACTTAATGCTTAAAATAAAATGATCCTATAAAAATTTATATATGCATTTTGAGATGTTAGTTTTTTGGATTCTCATAAGCACCAGTTGGGAGGGAAAAGTGAGAAGAAACACAAGAAGAGAAGTTTTGTTTGTTTATTCACTTTTAATTAATTTTAAATAATTTTATTGGTGCATTGTAATCAAAAACCATGATGAAGTTCAGTGTAATATAAACATACCTATGAACTTGGTGAGCCTCCCTCAGCTCTGACCCTGTTCCCTTCTCCCTGTGCATGATACTGAAATTGACATTGATAATTTTGTGCAGGTACATAATTTCCATTGAATTGTTTTCTTCATCGAATCTCACTCCTCCCATTCACCTCCCTTCACTGGGCTTCTTCCATCACTCCACTAGGGTTTCTTCTCCTTTATCTGGAGTCCCTTTTGTATCCCTGTTTATCCCGAGCTTCCATATGTGAGGGAAACATTTGACACTTTTTTTTGTGATTGAACAATCTCACTTGGTATATTTTCTAGTTCCATGCATTTTTATGTAAATGACATAATTTTGTTCTTTATATGGCTGAATAGATTTTCATTGTGTGTATGTTCCATAATTGTGTAATCCATTCATCTCTTGATAGACACATAGGCTGGTTCCATAATTTGACCATCACGCTTTGTATTACTATAAACATAGATATGCATGAATTCCTGCAGTAGTTTGGTGGTAATCCCTGTGGATAGACAACCAGAAGTCATATGGTAGGTTAATTTCCATTTCTGATGAACCTATACACTGATCTCCAAAGTGGTTGTACTCATGTCCAGTCTTAACAACAATATGTCAGAGTTTCTATTTTCTCAATTCTCTCTAGCATTTATTATTGTTTATATTTTTAATGATTGGGACATGTTAATGTCTATGCTTATAGATTGCTAATCTAAGAATCTTGAATGAACTTAGATTATGGGAATAATGCCTATGAGGATAAGAGAAATACTGGTTAAAAATAAAAATACTTTCTGGACTTTCCATTCAGGATCCTGATAATCCTTGTGACTATTCTTCTTTGGTTTCTCCTTTTCTGCTTTTCCTAGTACCACTGTATATCTGGTCCAGTTTTTCTTTCATCACACAATCAATGTCATTCCTCTTTCTAAACCCTAAATCTAAGGAAATTTCAGATGATTCTCTATAATGAGTTAAATGGGGAAATCATCCAGTAGACACGTGAACAAATGTGGTCTTATTTGGGAAAAAAAATTCTTTGTACATTTAATTAAGAATCTCTAAATGAGATCATACTGGATTAGTATGGCCTTAAATTAAAGGTTACCAGTGGCCAGTAACCTTCTGAGTCAATAATAAAGTAAAAACAGGCACTGTGTCAGTTGATGTAGAAACCAAAGCAGATACCAAACTTATGTTTCTATAAGTTCAGGGATATCAAATATTTCTTGTAACCACCAGAAAATAGCAGAGAGGCATAAAACCAATCTTCCTTAGAGTCTTCAAAAGAAACAACCCTGTTGACATGTTGATTTGGATTTCTTGCTTCCAGCGCTGTGAGGGAATGGATTTCTATTCTTTTAAGTCACTTGTTTATGGTAATTTGTTACAGAAGCTCTAGGAAACTAATCCATTGATCCTTGTTATCTTTCTAACTTCTTGTAAACCTGAGAAGAGAAGAAATTTCTTTGTTGAGTTACAGACTGACTTTGGTTAACACAATTTCATATTAAGAAAATACTCATGCCATACCTAACTTTCAGACATGCAAGAATGTGAGGGCAGTAAAGGGTCCCTTCATGGAAAACATCAGTGTAAAGGTGGATGACCCTTGCCGCTGATTAGATTATGTCATTTTGTAAAGAGAAGACAAGGTGAACGAGTAATTTGAAGCAAAAAGGAATGAAAGTGAATCTTTTCTTGCCTTCAACTGCTAACTATGTCAATGTGAGACACCTTTCATCTCAAGACTTGGGAAACCTTATTACAGCTTTACACTGTTTTCCACTGCTCTAACTGGCAACAGCAAAGGAGCTACATAAGTGGAAACTGTCAATCAACTAAAAAAACAAGTCATGTCTCCATAGTAACCTACACTGTCCCTGGTAAGTCATAATGCATGTAAAACCGAGGAGCTGGTGCTGAAAGTAACAGGGACTTGCTACATCTCAAGGAATCTGGTTTTCTCAATAGGACTGGAGAAATGGAAGGAGGATGATTCACAATATTAACAGGTTGAATCAAGATGAGGTTTTGTTGACACCTTTTGATTCTTGGGCATGATTGGTTTAAAATATTTTTTTTAGTGACGTACAGCGGTGGAGTGACACACTAATTTCAATTATTCTCTAAAATATGACCAGTATGAGACATATAAAGAACTACGAAAAATATGTCTTTTCAATGAAGAACATGGTTCCCAAGCCTATTTTCCCAAAATATCTGCTTTGGATACATAGTTAAAATTCATATTCCTGAGCCTTTCCCCTCATTTAGATGATCAGAATTCCCATGTGGGGCCTGTTTAATTCTTTTCACCCTCTACTTTTATTTCTTTTCAACTTCCATATTTTAAATTCTTCCCATCCTCGATTTCCACTGTTGCAGAGTATTTCCTGTTTTCTGAAGAAACTCCAGGTTTCTTCACAGTTAACTCTGATCCAAATCAAATAGGGGATCTTATGTTCAGAAGCCAGAATTATGGTGGAGAAGACCATAAATAAATGACTGTTTCATAAGAACACTTACATGGATTTAAGAAGATCAAACTTTGTTTGAATCTTTGTCTTTAATAGCTATATAAAAGGGCAAATTAAACTCTTAGCTTCACTTCAACATAAAATGGACATAACACTGATATTCTATATGTTGGAGAATTACTAGAAGGAGATAAATCATCGCCCTCTCAGTGCTTTGTAGTCACTCACAACAGATGCAGGTTGTAGCCTAGTTACCACCAATACCATGGCCAAAAGAAGGGAGCCATGATGAGTCATGGAAGAGCACAGACATCAGAGGGGAAAGCCACAGGAAGTATAGTCTGTGATTACACAGAACCTCTCTTAGAGAGTAAGGCATATATTGTTTTCTTTTTTGGGGGGAGACTTGGTAGTCTTACTCCAGCAAGGGGATGGGGACTTTATCTGAGGAGAAGCAAGTATACTTATAAAAGCATCAAGCAATATACATTGATCACCAGAGATTCAAGGAGACTTGAAGTGTTTTCGGGAGCTGGCCCAGCCTTTTGCTTTCTTTTTTAGTCTTTGCTCCATTGAGCAAGTAGAGCCAGGGGACAGCTAACATGGTCTGACTGCACAGGGCTGGTCCCAGCTTCCTGGCTTAAGAAGAAATTGATAAATGAGACCTTCAGCTTTTCTTCAAGTTGTAGTAGCTTTATTCACCAGGATAAGCATGGGGGCAGTACCTCAGGGCAACAGCTGTGACTAGGAAAACAAATTATACTTTTGACTCAAATAACTCTGCACAGGGACTCATGCCTAGAGCTCAGAGGACAGCGAGGGGAAAATCCAACCTTGGTTCAGGGCTTGCAATGGGTCAGCAATGTGCTTTCGATATTTTAAATTTTTAAACTTTTTATTGGTGCATAGTAGTCATACATCTCAATGGAGTACCAGATGGTGGAGGTATACATGCGCATATCACCCAATTAACTCTTACCAAATTCTCTCCTCATTCCCCCCCTTCTCATGTTTGGCTTAGTGATTGACTTTGATATGTTTGTTAATGTACATCATGAACATTAGAGAATTTTCCTCTTCTCCCCTTCCATCCCCTCAGGTCACCTTATTTGCTAATCTATAGTATCCTCTTCTTTGTCTAGAGTTCTTGTGTTGTTTTTTTTTAAACCCACAATAAACCTTTAAGAGAAATGTTGACCAGACCCTGTTTTACAAGTGAATAAAGGGAGACGCAAAGGGAGTTAAACCAATTTCTCAAAAATTTCCAGGAAATGACTATAAAAAACCCATGTCTCTTGGGTTCCAAAACAACTGTTTTCCCTTCTACCATGCTGCCTAATATTTTGTACATGATGTGACTATTGTTCTAAGTTTTCATTCAATGAAAAATGAAATATAATCTTTAGAGTTAAGAAGATGTTTTCATCAGAGTCTCTAGCTCCAAAATGAAAAGTTAAGGCGATCATTGTTCTTTAAGGATTGTGATATTTTTCTTCTTTCATATTTTGAACTCGATGAACCAAGGTCTCGCTCGTCAATTACCCTCTGAAGAATGGCGAGTGGGCTCTGAATGGGGCTCTCCCTCACCCTCTCACCCCCTCATTTTCCCCTGGGATTCAAAAGCACTGCAACAAAGTCAACAGGAACAATGACAGTGCAGACAAAACCGCCTGTCCTGACTGCTCTCTCTCTTTATTTCTGCCACCAACTCTTTCTCTACACAATACTTTACAATGTACCACATCTATAATTCTCTGCCACATAAAAATTAGCAAGGACATAAAGAATTTCAGGCACAAAAGCATCTAATCCCCACGGTATCCTGGTGCCATTAGGGTGGCAATGGCAGCATTTATAAAAAAGAAATATTAGCAAACCTCTACATATTTTATCACAAGCAAAGCTCACATCCTAGGTATACATCGGAGCTTTAAATTTCAATTTTTAAATCACTTGCAGATTTCTACCTCGAGATTTCCAAGTGGTGTGACCTGGGCTTTGAATTTAGAATAATTTTAACAAACCAGAATTATAGGGAAATGATTAAAGATTTTGTGGGTAGGGATAAGCATTTTCTTTTATATGAGTTTATGTGCTTCCTAATTATACTTTGGCTTTCTTGTCCTGTCGTAGCATGGACTATGTTATCATTCCTTTCACTTTTTTTCTCGATTGCTCCTTTCTAAATGTTTTTGATATCCAAGGGTGGAGTGGGGGGGGGGGATCTGGGCTTATTTAAAATTGAGTTTAGTGCTTACATGCCTTGTATTTAAAGTATTAAAAACAAGGAATTAGATAGATGCCTGCCAGCCAAGGCAATTACTTCTACCCATTACACTTCAAGACCAAATTATTTTTCTTCTTGAAACACTTTCTCTTAATTGTTTCATGCTTTGCACAGTGACATTAAATCCAAAGAGTTGCTTCTTTTGTTTTATTGACAATGCATTGTTTGAACTATGGGTTGTTGACAGTCGTTTTGGCAGCCCTATTCTTTACTATGTCTTTTCTCTTTTCATTTGTAATTTAATAGTGTCTAGGTCTAACTAAATTAAAATTTGTATTTTGTTATCTGTGGTGTGTGTGTGTGTGTGTGTGAGAGAGAGAAAGAGAGAGAGAGAGAGAGAGAGAGAGAGAGAGAGAGAGACAGACAGACAGACAGACAGACAGACAGTGGAAATTGAACCCAGGGACATTCTACCTTTGATATATATTCCCAGCCCTATGTATTCATTTATTTTTATTGTGAAACAGGATCTTTCTAAGTTGCTAAGGGTCTTGCCTAGTTGCTGAGGCTGGCCTGGAACCTATGATTTTTCTGTCACAGCCTCCCAAGAAATGAGATTACAGGCATGAGCCACTATGCCCAACTTGACACACACACACACACACACACACACGCATGTGTGTGTGGGTGTATTTACAAGCTATATCTGATGGAATCTAGAATGATACATTTTTGCTCTTTAGCTATAATGCCCAATGTGCTACTCAAGATCTGCATGTAGTTATTCAATTACTGCATCCTTATGATGAAGCATGCTCATTCAATGCACACTTATTAGACATGAGATATAACAGGGTTCTGGCAATGTGTGATGGCGCATGCCTGTAATCTCAGTGCTATATGTCCCTCCTGTCTCAGCTTCCCAAGCACTGAGATGGGAATGCACCTGCTTTGCTACAGTTCAGAACAGTAGCCACTAGCTCCATGTGGCCACTAAGTCCTTAACACATGCACCAGTATTCCACAGTAATTGTGGAATAGGAAGATTTGTTGGCCTAGGAAGATTTGAGAAAGCTCTGATTATTAATATAGTCCAAAAATTGGTGAAAAGACTTGGTTCCTGCCAATAAAGCAGGCAACTATTCCAATGTAAATTAATCTAGCTAAAGGTAATTAGCAAGTCTATAGGAGAGGGGAACTAGGACTTCCTCATCCTCATTCTAAAGACAGGTTTATAGAATTGGATAATCTAGGTAGAATGGTAGGAGGGGGTCAACCTTCCTGAAAGGAGACACCTTAGTGGGAAAGGAACCTTACAGGATCTTTTGCTATGTCAGAATTACGTGAACAACATGGAGGTCATGTGTATAAAAAGTCTGTTCCATGCTTTGTATGTCAGTGATTTTGTTCGAAACACCCTCTCATATTACCCCTAGGTAACATGAGGCTGTAACTATCTTCTGTATTTCTATCTTTTTAAAAAACTTCTTTAAATCTTCAGCAAGAGCCCGGGCTATTGCATATTTATCCTTAGCTCAGGACAAGAACCCGCACTTTTTATCTTTTTTTGTGTTTTTTTTTTGTGTGTGTGTGTTTTGAGGAAAATTGTGTCTAGGAGCCTAACTGGGGTCCCCAGGGACAGTTTCCCAAACCATAACATCTTCTCTCATACTGTAACAGAGTACAGATTTGAGGCCAGTCTCAGCAACTTAGCAAGGCCCTTTATAACTTAGTGAGACCCTGATTCAAAATAAAACATAAAATAGGGTTGGGAGTGTAGCCCAGAGGTATAATGTCCCTAAGTTTAATTCCTAATACCATATAAACAGAAACAAATAAACAAGCAAAAAAAAACCAAAAAAAAAAAAACCCACAATATAACAAAAAAGTAAAAAATAACAGAATTCTGGCCTTGTGATAGAGCACGAGTTCTGGGATTAACAGACTTGAATGGTCTGGAGAAGTTCCCAGAGTAGGAAGAGAAAAGAATACACCTTAGAATCAATGGGGTCCTTGGCTTACCTAACAGAAAAGAATTTCAGCACTGACTCCTCAGAGACATAGAGATTTATTTAGGACAAAAAAGACACATTCAAGGGAGAATGTGAGTTGGGTGTGGTGGGGCACATTTGTAATCCCAGTACTTGGGAGGCTGAGGCAGGATGATCAAGGTTCACAGCCAGCCTCAGTTACTTAGTGAGGCCCTCTGCAACTTAGTTAGACCCTGTTTCAAAATAAAGAATAAAACATAGAGCTGGGGGTATATCTCAGAGGTAGAATGCCCTTGAGTTCAATTTCTAGTACCTCAAAAATGTGACCCACCAAAATGAACTTTAGCATTCATAGCTCTTCTTTTATATCAGACTTTCATGAGGGGTAGGTAGGAGAATGTATTCAAAAGATGATTTAGGTTGTTTCCGTCATCTTCAGGGTTCTGATAGGGCCTTCATTATCTTCTCAATTGGTATTTCTCTTATTTAAACTATTCACTAATAGGCATCTATCAGTGACCCAAGGAAATTATTCTTTAGTTTGAATCATTTACAGGTAAGATGGCTTACAGTATCTAAGAACTGTTTAACTCTTCCTGCATTAGAAAAGTAACAATTCAAGGTGTTTTGTGAGTTTCCAGTCTGATGTTTAGGGCTATTTTTCCAAATCTTTTATGTGGTCTCTGTTGTCTAATCAATAAATATTTTCTTTGAGGATAGTCAGCTGTGCTCAGAGTGATTATTAAAGACTTGTAAATTCCGCAGAAACCTGGGACTAACAGGCCTGACTGAGGATTACGGGCATAGAGGAATTTTGCCACAGCATTCAATATTACAGTTACAGTTCAGCCCAGTATGGTGGCACATGCCTGTAATCCCAGTACTTGGGAGGCTGAGACAAGAGGATCAGAAAATCAAAGCCAGCGTCAGCAACTGAGCAAGGCTCTCAGCAACATAGCAAAAACTTGATTCAAAACACAAAATAAAAGGACGAGGGTTGTATTTCAGAGGTAGAACATTCCTGTGTTCAATCCCTAGTAACACACACACACACACACAATCACACACATATACTTACATGTGTTACATTTTTTATATTCTCCTTTTATGTCTCTTTTATTTTACTTCTCCTATCCTACCTCAGCCTGAGTATAGTATATGTTTATCACTGCACTTCCAGTAGCCTTCCACATGTTTATTTGCAGGTGGAATCGAGAATTCAATTAGTAAAAAAGCCTTGTTGAGAGTCTTTTGGGTGTGTGTGTATGGAGAGTGTATAGAAACCGGAGAAGAAAATTAGAATATTCTGTTGTAGATTAAATTTAAGTTGCTAAAACTGGATCTAGTGGTACATGCCTGTAATCCCAGTACTTGGGAGGCTAAGACTGGATCATCACAAGTTCAAGAACAGTCTCAGCAATTTAGCAAAACTCTCGGCGACCTATCAAGATTCTATTTCAAAATAAAAAGAAAAGTAAAATAAAATAGGGCTGGGAGTCTAGCTTAGTGGTGGATACCCCCGGTGCTAATCACCAGTGACAAAAAAAAGTAAAAATAAAAATAAAATAAGAAATAGAAACCATACATGAGCAAATAAGGCAACCTAACTGAGGGGAATGAGAGGGGGGTAGAGGAAAATTCCCTAATGTACATGATATAGATACACAAATATATTAAAGTCAATCATTAAGCCAAACATGAGAAGAAGGAAGCGGGGAGGGAATGGAGTGGGAAGTGGGGAAGGGGTAAATTAGCAATGTGTGCATGTATATCTCTACCATCTTGTACCCCATTAAGATGTATGGCGGGCATACGTATGTAAGACTATGCTGGGCGTGGTGGCTCATGCTTGTAATCCCCGCGCTTGGGAGGTGGAGACAGGAGGATCCCGCAGGTTCGAAGCCAGCCTCACTGGCTTAAGAGACCCTGTTTCCAAATAAAAAAGTATAAAATAAGTCTGGGAGTGTAGCCCAGAGGTAGAAGGGCTTCCAGGAACCCAAGTACCACCAAAAAAAAAAAAAAAAAAAAAAAAAAGATGTATTAGTACAATGCAACAGTAAAAATAAAATAAAATAGAATAATTGAGTTGATGTCTTTAAAGTGAAACTTCTAGGGGAGGGACAGCTATTCACATAAAGTGGAAGATAGTTTAGCAAAAGTGTAAAAAACCAAGGATTCTGGCCATTTCCTGATATCTCACCAATAAATTGTTTTCCTCCCTGTTTAAATTATCTAAAGAAGTTTCTGTTTCTGGTCTTATAGGGATTATTACTTGTGATTTAAAAATCAGGAAATCAAGACTTGTAGGGGACATGCTCAACCAAGATTCAAACTTGTCTATGTCTTCCAAAAGTGAATGTAGTTTGAATAATACTCTGACATTTTCTTCCTTTCTCTGTTTTATTCCCTTCACCCTTTCACATAATTTCTCCCTTCCCCATAATTAGTTTTGAATTTGAATAGTGGCCTCATATTTTTATTTTCATAAACATCATAGTTTTTAGTCCTTATCATGTGTTACCTAAAATTAATTATATATTAACACTTAGAGACATAAATCTTATAGAATGCCATTTCAGGCATCTTCTGACTTTAAGGAAAAATGCATGTTTACTTATCTTATAAATTATCTCATGTTCTTCAGTTATATCTTGGTAGAAAATCCTCATCAACAGGTATCTGGTTTTTCACTATCATGCACTGCCCATATAAAAAAAATGGAATGATAAATACCTGGTTAGCTTAAGCGCAAAGACCAGAAGAGCATGAATTATTGAAGTGATTGATTCTGACTTTACTATGTACCCTCCAATGGTAAAGGAGCCACTAAATGTCACCAAGTTAATCCTAAATTAGAATAACCAGTTCCATCGCTAGTATTTGTAAAACAGAAGAAACTTCAAAATGTGGGGATAGCATTCCATTCAAAAAGCAAAACCTCTCCTGGGCTTGATAACAAAATGTGTAAAACAAGCAGAAAATACAGGTTCATCCTGACAGTTTCTTGCACGGTGTACAAAAAGAATGTGATGTGTCAACTCGGATTCACCTTTTAGCAAAGGTGGGACACATGGGGAGGCTATTTTGAAAAGCTTGTCAAAGTAGAAAGGGTTAGGGACTGGCAAGTCTGTCACTCATCTTGTCTACGATTATTATATGGCAGGCAAAGAAAAGAGTCTCACGCCTGTCTGAGGGGAAACAGAGGGGATTAAAAAGAGGCTGAACAAACAGGGTTTTGATTTCTGGGAGTCCATGTGGATAAACCTGAGGCCAGTTATTCAATGGTATGCATCAGTCCTTCCAAGGTATAAATAAGTGACCAGGGCTCAGGGTAACCTAGAAAAGGTATGAGACTCAGTTTCCATGGAGTTGAAGTGGTAAGAAGGCAGAATAAAATGCCGTTTGCTGTTGAATCAGAAAGAGGAGCAATAAAAAGAATCTTTGTATTTCTTTTATTTCAGAGAAAAAGGCAAGAAGTCAGACCTTCTAGCTAGTCCTTGCTGTTGAAGAGAACACGATGCCCAGGAACATGCTTTTCCGAACCAATCTCTTATTGGATTCCAGTTACAACGACAATTACATTTTTTTTTTTCTACAAAAACTAGAAGAGATCTACTAACACGTACCCTGCTAGCTGTCTCCCAGGTAATTTCTTTTGCAAAAGACTACAGAATGAAAGCTCCTAAACCCCAGTGTGCCTAAGATTTACCAGCAGAGCTATTAAGATGCAGATCCTTGGACTAGAAGGGAGCCCAGTAAGTTGCTTTTAGCAGGAAACAGAGGAAGCTCTGACTGTGTTATTTAGGAAACCCATTTTATCCCTGGGGAGGGATGAGGCTAGGAGGATCAGCTTTTGTACCTTTATTTTCCTCATCTTAAAAGTGGGTTTTAAGAAAGTGCCTGGCCGCAGCCCACCCACTGGGTATCTGTCCACCAGGCACTTTCCTTTGCTTCTCTCTTCCTCTTCTTCAAGTGACATTCCTGGAACATGAGCTTTGTTATGTGCAAACCTTTCACAGCTCACCTTTGCTCCTTAAGGTTATTTTTGGAATACTAATATCCACATAAGCTCCTTGGGGCCCAGCTCTTGGAGCTAGGGCACCAGCTGGCTTTCAAACAAGCCTGCTCAGCGACCTCATGTCGAGAACGTGGATATATTCGAGACTGTTAGTGCCAGGTCTTCTCTTAGGCATCTCATCTATTCCTCTCAGGCCACTTATCATCTTCTCCCCACTTTGTACTTGACCCAAAGCACTTTACGGCTGCCTCTGGTAATGGCCTCTTCTGACACATCAACTGCTGTAACACACATATTGCTAATTTTTTTTCATTTTCCTCTATAAATCTCTGAGACCGTGAAAGCACTGTGTATATCCTAATGTAAAGCATCTCTGGGTAGAAGAAAGCATTTTGGTAGCTTACATCTTTCCAGTTCAGCAATCAGAAAAGAGAATGGACCTCTTTTAGCTTCATTTAAAAGATCTTGGGGAAGCTGAGCATAGGTGGTTCATGCTTGTAATCCCAGTTCTTGAGAGGCTGAGACAGGAGGATCGCAAGTTCGCGGCCAGCCTTATCTACTTAGTGAGGCCCTTTGCAACTCAGTGAGACCCTGTTTCAAAATAAAGAATAAAAAATAGGGCTGGGGGTGTAGCTCAGAGGTAGAATGGCTCTGGGTTCTGCCCCTAGTACCACAAGAAAAAAAAAAAACCTTGGAAAACAAAGATTGGACAAACATGATTCAGATGCCTACCTATAGGGAGAGAGAGTGGTATTTTAAGACCAGGCAAAAGGCAGGAGAGATTTTACAGGGGGTTCAGGACAAACTCAGATGCCATAATAATTCCTGACAAGATTTATAAAATATGCTCTGCCTAGAATGGGTGCTTCTCCTGTCCTACACACTTTTCTCACTTTCATTGGTAGATCTATATTCTCCAATGAAGGTATTCTCAGAAGAAAGCTAGGTATTTTTCAAGCTATTTTTTCCTTCTAGATTAAAGTTCAAGCTTCAGTAACTGATGATGTCTCATGCAACAAGCAGGTAGTTTGCTGTAGACTTTGCATAAAATAGCTCATTAATTCTCACAAATGCTTTGTAAGAGAAATGGTAATTTTTTATAATTTATTTAAAAAAACAAGCCAACTGAAAGATTAAGTAATGTGCTTGTACACAGTGAATGTAAAATATAAACTTAGTTCTCGATTCTAAGTCCATTGTTCTTCCTACTATACCACATGATTTTCTATAAATGCTACACAATCACTCAAACATAAAATAGTAATAAACTATACCTGAGATATTCAGCCCAGGATCAGATTTAATTCCCAGCTGTGCTATATTTTATTTACGTCCCTCCCCATAGATAGACGATTCCTTTATCTAATCTCGATCCATAGCACTTCACCTGTTTTATTTTGTGTGTGTGTGGAGTGGGGGTGGGGGTTCTGGGAATGGAACTCAGAGGCATTTGACTTCCGAGCTACACCTCCTGCCCTGTTTTTTATTATTTATTTTGAAACAGGGTCTCATTAAGTTGCAGAGGGCCTCACTAAATAGCTGAGGCTGTGCGCAAACCGCAATCCTCCAGTCTCAGCCTCCCGAATGCTGGGATTACAAGTGTTTGCCACCATGCTCAGCTTCACCTGTTTAATTTCATATTCTCAAGGTTCCACTGGAAATTTTATTTTCCTAAGCACTGAACAAGATCTTCTGGCCAATGTGCAATTTCTGGCTTAAAGCTGTGAGATGATGACACTTGGTCCTTTACTCATTCATTTTACACAAAATATTTAGTGTCAGTGATGGGTGACCTTGTTTTCATCCTTTATATTCACACATCACCCAAATAGCCCTTACCAAATTCCAACCCCATTCCCTCCCACTCCCTCCTTCTCATGTTTAGCTTACTGATTGACATTGATATGTTTGTTAAAGTACATCATGTGCATAAGAGAATTTCCCTCTTTCCCCCCTCCAATCCCCTCATTAGGTCACCTTATTTGCTCATCTATAAAATTTCATTCTTTGTCTAGACTTCCTCCTATGACCCATTTTCTCCCTAGCTTTCACATATTAGGGAGACCATCTGATTTCTTACTTTTTGTGACTGACTAATCTCACTTAGCATAATGTCCTCCAGTTCCATCCATTTCCCTGTAAATGACATAATTGTGTTTTTCTTTATAGCTGAATATAATTTCATTGTGTATATATCCCATAGTTTTGCAATCCATTAATCTGTTGATGGACATCTTGGCTGGTTCCATAGTGTATTTATTTATTTATTTATTTATTTATTTATTTATTTATTTGGTGGTACTGGGGTTTCTGGAAACACTTCTACCTCCAGGCTATACTCCAAGACTCATTTTTATATATTTTTTTAAATTTGGAAACAGGGTCTCTTAAGCCAGCACGGCTGGCTTCGAAACTGCGTGATCCTCCTGTCTCTGCCTCCCAAGCGTGGGGATTACAAGCATGCGCCACCACGCCAGGCTGGTTCCATAGATTAGCAATTATAAATTGTGCAGCTATGAACATAGATATGCATGCATTAGTTTGGTAATTAAGTTTCCATTCTTTTGGTAGACACTCAGAAGTGGTGTTGCTGAATCATATGGTAAATTCCTTCCCATTTTTCTGAGGATCCTGCATACTGTTTTCTAAAGTGGTTGCACTAATTTGGGGAACTTTTAAATTTGAGGTTCAGACTTCTTCATATCCTCACCAGTATTTGTGTTCTTTGTGTTCTGAATGATTGCCATTCTAGTTGGAGTTAGGTGAAATCTCAGGGTAGTTTTGATTTGCATCTTTCTGATTGCTAATGATGTTGAGCATTTTTCATGCATTTATTGGTCATTCAAACTTCTGCCTTTGTGCAGTGTCTATTTAGTTTACTCACCCATTTTTTGATTGGCTTATTTGTTTTCTTAGTGCTGAGTTTCTTGAGTTTTCTGTATATTCTAGATATTAGTACTTTATTAGAGAAATAGTAGGCAAAATTTTTCTCCCATTCTATTGGCTGTCTGTTGAAATTTGAGTTTCCTTTGTTGTATAGAATTTTAACACAATTCCAATTCAAGATTGGGCTTGAATTCTCAATTATCTGATATTATAATTGCTACTCCTGCTTTTCTTCAAGTTTTGTTGGCATGGATTACTTTGCTCCAGTCCTTTACCTTAAGTTTGTTACTATCTTTACTTAAAATGTGTTTCTTGAAGACAGCAGATAGTTGGATTCTGGTTTTAATCCATTTTGCTACCTTATATCTTTTTATTGGCAGAATTGAGGCCATTTATGTTCAGTGCAATTATTGAGAGATGATTTTTAATTCCTATCATGTTGAGATTTAACTTCTGTTTGAAGTTGTGTTTATTCTTCTTTGATTAGTTATTTGCTGGATGGAATTTCTTGTTTCTCTGGTTCTGGTGAATATTACTTATTTCTTCTTTGAAGTTAATCTCTATGAGTATTTTCGTTAGTGCTGTTTGGAAGACTTTATTCCTTCCACTTCTGTTTGTCATAGAAGATTTTTATTTCCTACTCTAATTCACAAGATACTTTTGCTGGGTAGGAAATTTTTGGCTGCAAGTTGTTTTCTTTCAGAGTTTAGAATATGCAACTCCAGGCCCTTCTGGCTTTTCATGACTTGGTTTGTGAAGTCTGAATTAATTCTAATTGGTTTTCCTCTGAATGTCACTTGGTCTTTTGTTTTTGTTGCATTTAAGATTCTCTCCTTGAGGCAGGCATGGTGGAACATGTTTGTAATCCCAGCATTCTGGAATTGAGACTGGAGGATCATGGTTCATGGACAGTCTCAGCTACTTATCAAAGCCCTATGCAATGTAGTAAGACCCTATTTCAAAATAAAGTATAAAACAAATAGGGCAAGGGGTGTAGATTGGAGGTCGAATGCCCCTGGGTTCCATCCCCACACCCACACACACAAAAAAAATAATTCTCTCCTTGGCTTCTACATTGGTCAGTTTGACTATTATTTGGCATGATAAACCTTTTCTCTAAAAGAATTCTATAAGTTTTCTGTACCTGTGCATCGGCCTCTTGCTCTAAGTTTGGAAAATTTTCTGATATTACTTCTTTGAAAAGATTATGGATCCCAGCTGGGTGTGGTGGCGCATGCTTGTAATCTCCGTGCTTGGGAGGCTGAGACAGGAGGATTGCACAGGTTCGAAGCCAGCCTCAGCTACTTAGTGAGACCCTTTTCCAAATAAAATAGAAAATAGATCTGGGAGTGTAGCCCAGAGGTAGAAAGCCCCTGGGTTCCACCCCCAGTACCACCAAAAAAAAAAAAAAAAGAGAGAGAAAGAGAAAAGAAAAGATTATGATCCCTTTGGTTTCACCTTTTATTACCTCTTCTATGCCAGTTATTCTTAGGTTAGCTCTTTTAAAATGGGTCCATATATCTTCAATGCCCAATTCATGCTGTCAAATTGTTTTTTCTAAGTTATATACTATGCGTTCATTTTTGGAGTGATCATCTTCTAGGAGAGAAATTCTATTCCCCATGTGATCTAATCTATTGTTTATAATTTGAATTGATGCCTTCATCAATGATTGCATCCCTTATTTCTTTCCTTATTTCTAAATTTTATCAGAAGTTCTGTATTATTTCTACACTTACATTCCTGATTTGACATTCTAGAGATCTTTGCAATTCTGTGTTGTCAGGTTCTATAATGATGATGTTGTGGGAGCTCATTGCTCTGTTGTTATTCCTCTTTATCATAATTTCAGAAGTTTGTATTTTTACTTTTGTTGCTTTTAATTCCTTTGTTTTATTATTATGAAATTATGTAGGACAAGAATTTTCTGTTTATTTTTTAAATTATTATTTCTTTTTTTACATTTTGAAAATGGTATACATTTAGACTATGCTTGGTGACCTCTTCTACCCCTGCTGGCTTTCCTTTCCCCCTTCCCAACAATTAGTGTCCAGGTTATCCATGCTATATTCATACTTTTACACATATTCTGATGTAACTCCTCCATTAATCAAACTCAGCCTTCTTCCTCTCCTATCCTTCCATTCTACCTTTGCTTATATTTCCCTTCCATTATCTGGAGTCCCTCTGGTATCCCCAATGATTCCTAGTTTGGACATATTATAGAAAACATATGTCCCTTCTCTTTCTGTGCTTGGCTGATCTCACTTAACATAATGTTCTCCAGATCTTTCCATCTTCTTGAGAATGGCATGATTTTGTTCTTCTTTATAGCAGAATAGAACTACATTGTGTGTATATCCCATAATTTTGCAATCCATTCATCTGTTGTCGGGGACCTAGATTGGTTCCATATTTTGGGTATTACGAATTGTGCTGCTATGAACATAGGTATGCATATGTTGCTGTAGTTCTCTGATTTCAACCCCTCTGGAAAAATACCCAGAAGTGGTAGAGCTGGATCATATGGTGGATCTATTCCCAGTTTTCTAAGGAATCTCCACACTGATCTCCATAGCGGCTGAACTAGTTTGCACTCCCACCAACAGTATAAAAGAGTTCTTCATTCCCCACATCCTTGTGAGCATTTGTTGTTATTTGATTTCTTTATGCTTGCCACTCTGACTGGGGTTAGATGAAATCTCAGTGTAGTTTTGATTTGCATCTCCCTGATGGCTAATGATGTAGAACATCTTTTCATATATCTATTGGTCATTTGTATCTCTTCTTTTGTGAAGTGTTTATTCAGTTCAGTTGCCCATTTCTTGATTGAGTTATTTGTTTTTCTAGTGTAGAGTCTTTTGATCTCTTTGTATATTCTGGATATTATCCCTCTATCAGAGTGGTGGCTGGTAAAAATCTTTTCCCATTCTGTAGGCTTTCTCTTTAGGTTCTTGATGGTTTTCTTTGATGAGAAGAAGATTTTTAGTTTGACGCAATCCAACTTGTTAATTCTTGCTTTAATTTTTCATGCTTTGGAGTTCTTGTTGAGAAAGTTACTGCCTGTGCCTATATTTTGGGGTGTTGAGCCTATGCCCTCCTCCATTAACTTCACAGTCTCTGGTCTAATTTCTGAGTTTTTGATTCATCTTGAGTTGATTCTTGTGCATGGAGAGAGGTAAGGATTTAGTTCCATCTTTCTACAAATGGATAGCCAGTTCTTCCAGCACCATTTATTGAAAGGCTGTCTTTTCTCTAGTGTATGAGTTTGGCCCCTTTGTCAAAGATTAATTAACTATAGGTGTGTGCATTTGTTTCTGTATCTTCTATTCTGTTCCACTGGTCAGTATGCTTGTTATTGTGTCAATACCATGCTGTTTTTTTACTACTATTGATTTATAGTATACTTTGAAGTCTGGGATTGTGATGCCTCCTGTCTGGTTTTTATTGCTGAGAATTGCTTTGGCTGTTCTGGGTCTTTTCTTTCTCCATATAAAATTCATGACTAATTTTTCTAGGTCTATGAAGACTGTTGTTGGTATTTTACTGGGAATTCATTGAATCTATAGATCGCTTTTGACAGAATGGCCATTTTGATGATATTTAATCTGCCTATCCATGAGCAAGGGAGATCTTTTCATCTTCCAAGGTCTTCTTCAATGTCTTTCTGTAATGTTTTATAGTTTTCTTTGTAGAAGTCTTTTACATCTTTGGTTAGGTTTATCACTAGGTATTTTCTTGGTTTTGAGGTTATAGGGAATGGAATTGTTTTCTTTATTTCTTTCATTTTGGATCCATTGTTTTCATAAAGAAAAGCAACTGATTTCTTTAGGTTTATTTTGTATCTGCAACTTTGCTGAATTTGTTAATCAGCTCCAGAAGTCTTTTGGTTGAGTTCTTTGGGTCTTCTAGATAAAGAATCATGTCATCTGCAAATAAGGATAATTTTAATCCCTCTCTTCCTATTTGAATTCCTTTGATTTCCTTTTCTTGTCTTATTGCTAAGGCAAGAGTCTCAAGGACTATATTGAAAAGGAGTGGTGATAGTGGACATCCTTGCCTTATTTCTGATTTTAGAGGCAATTCTTGCAGTTTTTCTTCATTCAATGTGTTGTTAGCTTTGGGTTTATTGTATATTGCCTTAATGATGTTGAAATAAGTTCCTTGTATTTCAAGTTTCTGCAGTGTTTTTAATATAAATGGGCGTTGAATTTTTCAAATGCTTTTTAAGCATCTATTGATATGATCATGTGGTTTTTGTTCTCAGTTCTATTTATGTGGTGAATAACATTTATTGGTTTGTGTATGTTGAACCAGCCTTGCTTTCCTGGGATGAAACCCAATTGGTCATGGTATACAATTCTCTTGACATGGTTTTGAATGAGTATAGCTAGTATTTTGTTTAGAATTTTTGCATATATGTTCATTAATGTATGTCTTACTTTTGGTATATTTTTCTCAGTCTCTAGGTATCAGTTGGTATATTCAAGGGCACACTGTGTTGTATTCAACAGTGAAGGCTGAGTGAGGAAGGAAGTGAAGTCATAAATGAAAAAGTAGGGTAAGCCACAGTTAGGATCAAATAGAATGAGAGTATGAGTTTGATAAGGTAGTATAGAATAGAGATTAGAGATAGTAAATATGTTGTAGTATTCTAGTAACAAATGTGGAGTTTCTGGTATAATGATACAAAGTGTATTTAATACAAGACATGGAAAAGAAAAGAAGAGAGAAAAAAGAAAAAGAAAGAAAAGGGATGGAGAGAAACGTGTAGATATATACAAGAGAAGAATATTGGAAGAGGGTTTGGAAGTAGAGCAAACCAACAAGCATAAACACTCACACCAAAAAACAAAGAAACAGACAAACAAAAACAAGAAATGAATAACAAAACAAAACAAAATGCCAGGCATTGTGGTGCACACTTGTAATCCCCGCGCTTGGGAGGCGGAGACAAGAGGATGGCGCAGGTTCGTAGCCAGGCTCGCTGGCTTAGGAGACCCTATTTCCAAATAAAAATATATATATGAAAAAATAGGTCTGGGAGTGTAGCCCAGAGGTAGAAGGGTTTCCAGGAACCCCAGTACCACCAAAAGAAAACAACAACAAAACAAAACAACCACAAAAAAAACAAAATAAAGCAAATATATGTTTAATATTCAGCAGACTGCCTGTGCAGTCTCTCTGTGCAGACACCAAGTTCCAGAGGCACCTTTCCTGCTGCAACCCTGGTTCTCTGAATCTTTCTTAGTTTATGCAGGTGGCTGGTATCAGTGGCATTGGATCTAGTGTTAAGCATAGGTCACCCTCCACACTTTCCACAGATGTGGAATCTTGATCTCTCCCTGCGTTTGTAGGAGGTGGATGCCTCTGAGACCAAACTTAATGTAAGAGTCTCTGTTCTCCACAGCTAGAGCTGGTCTGGTCTGACCTTTCCCCATTCACCACAATTGGGTGGTCTGTGATGTGATGATCCTGGAGATTTTACTAGTTAGATCTAGTGTTAAGCATGCCCCACACTTTCCACTGATGCAAAGCCTGAGTCTGTCTGAGCCTCTGTCTCAGATGCAGGGATTTCATCCCGGCTGCTTGAGTTCCTGGGGGTGCCATGCTGGGACTTCTTCTGCAGGAATATTGGCTTCACTTATGGTGTTGTTGATCACTGTTCTGGATCTCTGGAGGGCATGGTGAGCTTTGCCACCACTACTGGAAGTTGTAGCTGGTGTTTGCACAGAAGGAACTGATGACTTACAATTCCAATGATCTGCAGCTGATTATTTCAGGTCCTTGGTTGTTTTTCTGTTCATTCCTGGAGTCACGTGAAGTGAGATGGCACTGCCATGACGCCCATGGCTGCAAGACAGACAAGTTTGTTTTCTGATGTTGTTTATTGCCACTCTGGATCTCTGGAGGGCATGGTCAGCTTAGCCACCATGCTACTGCTGGAAGTTGTAGCTGTTGTTTGCGCAGGAGGTACTGATGGCTTACAATTTCAATGATCTTTAATTGCTTACTTCAGGTCCTTGGTTGTTTTCCTGTTTGTCTCTGGAGTTCAGTGCAGTGATGCAAGATGTTGCTGCTGCAGCGTCTGCAGCCACAAGGCAGGTGGGTTTCTTTGCTGCTCTCTGATCAGTCTTCTAACCTTTTCTTTTATGGCTGCCTTGTATTTATTGTTATTTTTCTATTTATGGTATTTTCTGGCTTCTGAAAAATGCTGTTTTTAAGGCAATAGAGATTGGGTGTCAGCAGGACTGATATATGCTGCTTCCCTTGGTTGACATCTTCCCGGAAGTCACCCATCACCTTCTTTAGGAAGCCTTCTTCTTCTCTCAAGACTAAGCACTTCGTGTAAGACTTTAAAACAAGATTTTAAAATATTGCCTTTTATCAATCATCACGTATTTAAATTAGCCCCTAAAAAAACTTGTATTCTTATTAGAAAGTTGGAATATTTTTCTCCATCAGGACTCTTTTTCTTTTTTTGCTTTTCCTTTTTTTAATTTTTTTTTCTTGGTACTAGGAGTTAAATCCAAGAACATTCTACACCTGAATCCCTTTACTTGATTTTATTTTTTATTTTTAAAGAGATTCTCGCTACGTTATCAAAGCTGTCCTTGAACCCATGATCCTCCTATCTCAGACTCCTGAGTACTAAAATTACAGACATGTTTCACCATGCTGAGCTTGTATTAGGACTTTCGACAATCTTAGAGAAAGAATCAGTCCTCAGAGTTCCTGCCTTCCTTTTGCTCCAGGATAATACACTTCACATATTGATAATATCACCTTACATATTGATCACCTTTTCTTAAGAACAGAATTAGAAACAAAGTTATGTGTCTAAAGGGCTTTATGTCAATTATTTTATTCTCACAGCAGCTCAGTGGAATATGTACTATAATTCTCACAATTTCATTAATAACAAAGCTAAGATACAGAGTAAGTAAATTTGATTTAGGTCACTAGTAAATGAATAGATGAGATTAGAGCTCAGTCATTCTGGCTGGAAAACTGAAGTTTTCTGCCTTGTTGTTTATGTTTTATTGTTTTTCTTTCCATTTGTTTCTGAAAGTCCTGAAAATTTTGAATTTTAACTAAGTTGAACTACTTTGATAATTTAACATTAATATTCAAATTTGTGAATCAGTAAGCTTTTGACTGTTCTGCAGATTTGTAATTAAATAAATATTCTATCAATGTAAGAAATTTTCCTGGCATTAACAACAATGTTTCTTGTATGACTAGGTTTTTCTTAAGCCTACATTAGTCAACCATTTAAAATTTAGATGCTAATAACCAGTGTGTTCTCCTAATAAAGCAATGGGTATGAGACTTCTAGGACATATCAAAAATGCCTGGCCATCTGGAACAGATTCTTTTTGGTAGCAAATCCTTTTTCCCACAACTGCATAAAATGAATTAGCTCGTTCACTTGCCAAATGTTATACCCAAAAATAAAGGCAATTTCCCAAATAGAATTGTGCCTAATAATTGCTGATTTCTGGCCTTAATTTATCGACAGATTATGCACATTAACCAGTTTTTCTAATTGACTTCGGGCTCTTTCTCTTTAATGGAGGAAAAGGATTAATAAGACTAGTTAGTAAACTTCTCTTCAAGTTGCAAGCAAAACTATTATAATTTTGGTTTCTATGCAGCAATCTGCTCTTGTTTCTGTAAGTAAAAGAAAAATTGAAGTCTTTCAAAATAGGTATCTGGGACGTTTTAGCACACATTCCCAACATTAATGAAAATAAGAAAAAAAAGAGTGTAAGACTGTTTTTCAGCTTTCTTCAGGGACATTGCATATTTCAAACTAAATAATGGAAGAACTAATATAAATCCGAGCTCCAGAAAATCTTGTGTGAGTATCTGTGAGTGAATATCTTAGCAAACATTAGCACAATGCCATTTTGGATAATATGCTATTGTCTGAGGGGTCTTATTATCATGAAATTCTACAGAGTGCATTACAGTACTAATCTCCATAAACAAGATTTTTATTTTTATGGGGCTATCATTTAGCACATAATTATAAATGTATGCATATAAAATATTTAGATATAATTGTACCCCTTTCAACCCTCTTCTTCTGCTTAGGGGCAGAGATAGAAGGAGAAGGACAAGTTTGTAATTATTTAGGTGCAGATCTGTAAAATGTGCTGGGAGTTGCTATATACATCTTATGGTTGAATAACGCTCATTTTTTGTGACTAATCAGCAGCTGAGTTTTGTGTTTGAGTTTCATCCTGCCCACGATAGCCAAAATTGTAAGTTTTACATTAGTAAATACAATGCTGCTATACTCTAAGAATATGGGAAAATAAATTACATCATTAGTTTTACTTCAAAATCCTTGTGCAAAATGATATTTAAGGGTTGTCTCTAGCAAAAGACAAAGGGAATAATTAAGAATAGAAACAGCTTTCCAACAGTCCAAAAGAGGAGAAACATAACAACTATGTTAGGTATCGATTTTTCACCAGATAATATCTTCAAATCTATTAAATCATGAAGTGCTAGAAAGAGCCCTGAGTTTATATTCAAATCCTTATATAACTATCACCAGTTATGGCAATGTAACTATTCTGAATTGGCTTTTTTTTTCATTTTACATGGACGGGTGATGCATCTATCACATGGGTAGCATATAAATTAAATGACGTAGCCAGGGGAAGTGCTCATCTGCAATGATTAGCAGAGGGCAGGCACTGAACAAATGTTAAACTTGATTATATGAAAAGTTAAGATTTACAGTTTGCTAGATACAACCTTTGCAAAGAACAAAGTTCACTGTACATACAGGATGCAGAGATATTTAAAGGAAAGGATGTCAGTGCCCCTTAAGGAGGTTCCACATACACTCATCACATCAGGGAGGAATTATGCTATATTAGGTCTTTTGTCTCTCTCATCTCTGAAGTCGTAGTATCATTTGCTATGGCCAGAATCCAGTCCAGCAGACCAAAGCCACCTGCAGCAAATCTTAACAGGGAACACGTGAAGAGTTTAGAGGAAATTAAGCTCTCTTCTACAAACACTCTATGTCCTATAATCTCACCAAGTCCCTCTTCCCACTCAGGTTCTGCCTGGTTCCACCAAGGAGATCCCAGGAAGAACATGCTAAATGAAAAACCAGATCCCTAACTTATCAAGGGTTGATCACAAGGAAGTCTAGAGCATTGTTGGAAATGTGAAGCAAAGGGAAATTTTTCAAACTAATATGTCAATGGGAACAGATCTTCATGCAAATATTAATTAATGATTAAAAACTTGTAATTTATAGGTCAAAGTTCAGTGTACTAAAAATAAACATTTTGCAGTATCCATATGTGATACACATTAGAATTTATCCAGGTGCTAGGATTGACTTACATTTTTGGTTTGAGCCCTTATCTCCACTTCTCCCCACTCCCCCTAGAATCATACTCTGTCAAGGAAATATACACTGTTCACTTATCTGATAGATGAACCCAAGGCAAACTGAGGAAGGAGGGACAGTGCAGTTGGAGAGGGAGAAAACACAGTCAAAGGTGCTGCAATAATCAGGGTACCATGGTAAGTTCAGTCCCATCAGGTATCCTCTGAGTAACTGGGTGGAATGCATCTTAGGATTGCCTCACAAAAGACCCAGGAAGGATGGTATCATTATTTATAACTTTTGTCACCTTTCTGATGATGGTTGCCTCTGCAGGTAATATTCAATCAGTTCTTTCTAGGCTGCTCTGATTTGTTAAAGGAAACTCCTAGGCTAGAGGAAACCCTGGGACCCGAGGTAAAAAGGATTTGTGCTTGAGGTGGAAAGCATCCAGATGAGCAGGGACTATTTATTACAGATGCAAGGGAGCACAGGGGGCCAGGAGCAAATGTGTCGGCTGCTCCCTCTGCATGTCAAAGTAATTGATGCCATTGGATCACACACAACCTTGCAATGTGAATGCATATACACATACATAAATATATATGCATACATGCAGAAATTTTCATCATTGAAAATCTAACTAGATCTGTGCCTCTTTTTCTACTTAATCTACTTAATATCCATTCATTCTTAATACCTCTAATCAATTGTGTGTGTCTTTCTCTTTTGTGGTACTGGGGATGGAACCCAGGGGCATTTTATTTCTGAACTATACTCCCAGCTTTACTTGATTTTTATTTTGAAACAGGGTCTTGCCAGGTTACTGAGGACCTCATTAAGTTGTTGAGGATGGCCTTGAACCTGTGATCCTCCTGTCTCAGCCTCACAAGTACTGGAAATACAGGCCCAGCTCACAATTGTCTCTTATTCAGAAAAGCTTTCTTTCATCTCTATAACTACATCCAATTTATCTTTTTTATGCATTCATAGATAATCTTTCTGTAATGGTGGCACTAATTAGAGTTGTACTTTTATAATGAGTTGAATGATAATTTGATTAGTGTTTTTCTCTTTCATGAGAATCAAAGGTCCTTGAGTCCAGAAGCAGTGACGATCTGAGGACTTAATTCCTAGAAAGCACTAAATAAATTCATGGTGAATGAATAGTCCTTTTACAAAGAACACAACCTGGGGAGGAAGAAGAGTCTGTAAGCAATTATAAAATAATATGATCACTACTATACAGTAATTAAAAATTTCTGTGGGAACATAGAGGGAAGAGAGATTCTGTCTGGTATGTAAAAAGGCATAAACAGAGTAGATATTTAAAGGGAAATGATCTTAGAAAGAGACATGAGGTATCATAAGATCTCTGGGATAAGGAGGAAAAACAATGTTTTAAAAGAAATTCAGAAGTGCATTAACTCTACTCAGTAGTGGTTAGGTGAGGTTAATTTAGGGTATCACTGTATGTTTTGGACATAAAATTTACATATGCATGTTTTATGTGTGTTTATGTATATCCACATGCATACATAAAATAAATGTTGTTTAGCAAAACATAAATCCGGGTCAATATGAAGTTTTAAATGGCACTAAAAATGTAATAAACTCCTTTGAAATGACTTCTGATCAGTTTTGACTAACTTCATTTGATAAAAATTTGCTTTCAGGTTGAGTCACATATGAGCCATGCAATGAAGTCATTATTCCATGTTATGGAATGGTACAAGATATTCTAAAAGGAGCTGGCATGATGGTAAATGCCTGTAAACCCAGGACTTGGGAGCTAATACAGGAGGATTGCAGGTTTAAGGTCAGCCTCAGTAATTTAGCAAGACTCTCAGTAATGTAATAAGACCCTATTTCAAAATAAATAAAGGGTTGGGGGTGTAGCTCAGAGATAGAATATCCCTGGATTTAAGCTTCAATCTCTAGCACTATAAAATATTTTAAAAGAAGCATATTAATAATAAGAGGTATAACTACAATGTACCAGTAAAATATTTTTTAAAAAGGAGCCCATTCATAATCTATCTTTGATCATAACTATTGAGTATTTTGTGTGTGTGTGTGTGTGTGGTACTGCAGATGAAACCCAGTGGCATTTTACCTCTGAGTTACACTCCTAGCCCTATTTTTTTAGTCCTTTTATTTTTGAAATAGTGTCTCACTGAATTGTGAAGGACCTCACTAAGTAGCTGAGGCTGTCCATGAACTACAATCCCCTGGTCTCAGCCTCCAGAATGCTGGGATTACAAGCATTTGTAATCTCACACTTGGCTACTATTGAGTATTTTTAAAAATCATTTTTCAATGTGTCAACAATTCAATAAAGCTATTAGTTTTAGTGCAAACACATAAACTAAATAAATAAATATAAAAACCACTTTGGGATGTCTGCCCTGTTTTTAATTTTTCAATACTAATTGCTGTGGTCATAAATTTTTCTGTCTCCTACAATTTTTTTTTGGGGGGGGGTCCTGGGGATTGAACCCAGGGGCACTATACACCTTGGAGCTACAATTATAGCTTGTACTAGTATTGGGAAGAAGTTTTAAAATTTATTAATGTATCAGTATTGGGAAAGATGTCCAATTTTAAAAATATATCTTTTATACTAAGAAAGCCAGGGCTAACAGAAAGGAGGGACTTGTAATTTACATTTTAAAGGAAAGAAAGCTAGAGCCAGAGATGGGAGGAAATCCCAGATCCTAGAGAAACAATTTCACACATCTTGGGGGATAAAACAAAAGGTGTTCAGAGATGGAGATGGAGCAGCCCTCCTCCCCCTTCTGGGGCAAATCTGCCTGGAGACAGCGGAGCCAGAACTAAAGATAAGGTAGCATTATCTCCAGATCAAAGGATCTGCCTTGGACTTGGTCTGAATAAAACACTTAGTAAACTGGAGTTCTATGGGATTTTGATTCGAATTGCCCCCCTGTGCCCGGCTCTGGCACAGGACTGTAACTATCTCTGTATTTCTATCTTTTTAATAAACTTTTAAAAATCTTCAGCAGCTGTCCAAGCGATGAATATTTATTCTTAGCTTAGGACAAGAATCCACGTTTTTTCTGTTTTTGTGTTTGTGTGGTTGTGGTGGGGGAATTACATCTCCCCTCACACACCACACACATTTCATCCACAACACAGCTTTATTTTTTATTTTTAAACAGGGTCCCACTTAAGTTTTGGAGGGCCTCACTAAATAGCTCAGGCTTGCTGTGCACCTGTGATCCTCCTGTTTCAACCTCCAAAGTACCGGAATTACAATCATGCACCACCATGCAGATGATGCTGGTAGATGAAAGAATCTTTGGTGTCTCAGTGAACATTCTCACTGCCATAATCCAAAAAAGATGGACCACAGGATTTAGAGGAAGGAAGGTTTATTTGCTCATAGTTTCTTGGAGACTCCAGGTTCAGTACATGTGAAGTCAGGATCTAGGGCTCAGGGCATGACAGCAGTGAGCACAGAGGGAGAGAACAGGGCGTCTGCTCCTCACAGCATGAAGGTGGAAGCAGAGAGAGCTAGAAAATAAAGGGGATTCAAAGATGCAAGCACAATTCCTAAGGCTACACCTCCAGGGGCCTACCTTCTCCAGCCAAACTTTATCAGCCTAGGTTACCCTAGGGCAATCCATTATAATGGCTTATCTACTGATGAGATTAGGACCCTCAGGATTTACCTGTATCAACTCTGAGCTTTTCTGGGGACATTCTGCATCTGAGCATGACTTTCCAGAAGATGATTAGGTCTATGAGAATGGAATCCTTCTGCAGGAGATTAGTGATGTTACAAGAGTGGCCCAATGGAGGAGCCAACTTTTTTTTTTTTTTTGATTTTTATTTATTTTTTATTTTTTATTTTTTTAATTTTATTTTATTGGTGCACTGTATTCATACATCATAGTGGGATACAAACTTTTGTAGACATACATGCACACATCACCCAGTCAGCCCACACCCAATCCCCACCCCATTCTCTCCCCATCCCTCCTTCCCATGCTTGGCTTAGTGGTTGACATCTAGTATTATAGCAATTTATCCAAAATTAAAAATGTTAATCTCACATAACAGTTTCATTTGTCTGATACCAAGCTTTTGATGACTTAAAGATAACATTTCAATATTTCTTTTTGCTTTCTTTCCTACCAGAGGATTTGTTTTTTGTTTTTTTAGGTGAAACTATCATATATTTATATATTTATTTTTCAGAAAAAAAATCTATCCTAATATGGAATATGGATTCTAGATACCCAAAACAATCTTGAAGAAGAACAAAGCTAGCAGATATATATTTTCTGATTTCAAACCATATAAAGCTACAATAATTGAAACAGTGTAGTACTGTTCTAAAGGCAGATATATAAACCATTGGGGTTAAATACAAGCCTAGAGCTAAATTCTTCCCTATATTGCCAAGTTATTTTTGACAAGGTTTCCATGAACATTTGGTGGTGGAAATAATAATCTTTTAATTAAATGTTGTTGAAAAATAATAATTACATGGAAAAGAATAAAATTGGACCCTTACCTAATCCCACATACAAGTATTAACTCAAAATAGATAAAAGACCTAAATATATATCTTAAGACTATAAACTTTTAGAAGAAAATCTGGGTCATAAAACCTCACAACATTGAAATTGGCAGTGATTTCTTGGATATGATTTCAATGGCACAGGCAACAGAAGAATATACAAACTCCCTAAAAAATAATAAAAAAATATTGTATATCCAAAGACAATGCAAACAGAGTTAAAAATTACTAATAGAATTGGATAAAATATTTCCAAATGCTATATCTGAAGGTATATTAATATTCCAACTAGAAATCCTAAAAATTAACAACAATAAAGGCAAACAATACAATTTAGAGATAGGTAAAAGACTAACATAAATAATGAATCTCCACAGATAACCAATCTTAGTTGTTTGTTGGATTTAAAGTCTTGTTTCTCTGGTTCTGGTGAGTGTTACCTATTTCTTCTTTGTAGTTAATCTCTTTGAGTATTTTCTCTAGTGCTGGTTTTGAAGACATAAATTCCTTCAGTTTCTGTTTGTCATGGAAGCTTCTTATTTCTCCATCTAATTTGATAGAAAGTTTTGCTGGGTAGGACATTTTTGGCTGGAAGTTGTTTTCTTTCAGAGTTTGGAATATGTTACTCCAAGCCCTTCTGGCTCTCATGACTTGGTTTGGGAAGTCTGGAGTGATTCTAATTGGTTTGCCTCTGAATATCACTTGGCCCTTTGTTTTTGTTGCCTTTAAGATTCTCTGCTTGGCTTCCACATTGGTCATTTTGACAATTATATGGCATGGGGATCCTCTTCTCCGATCCTGTCTAAAGGGAGTTCTATAAGTTTCCTGGACCTGTGTATCAACTTCTTGCTCTAAGTTTGGAAAATTTTCTGCTATTACTTCCTTGAAGAGATTGTTGATCCCTTTGGTTTCACTTTCTTTTCCCTCCTCTATTCCAATTATTCTTAGGTTAGCTCTTTTAAGATGGGCCCATATTTCTTCAATGTCAGATTCCTGCTGTTGTATATTTTTTTCTAGATTAGAAACTATGCGTTCATTTTTGGAATGATCATCTTCTAAGAGCGAGATTCTGTTCTCCATGTGGTCTAATCGGTTGTTTGTGCTTTGAATTGAGGCCTTTACTTCATTAATTGCATCCTTTATCTCTTTTTAGCTCTCTCTGAGTTCTTTTCGAAGCACCTCTATTATTTCTACAGTTATTTTCCTGATTTGATCTTCTAGAAATCTCTGATTTTCTGTTTTATCAGGTTCTGATGTTGTGGGGTTGTGGGCATTCATTGCCCCAGTGTTATTCCTCTTTCCCATGATTTCGGAAGTTTGTGCCTTCTCTGGGTTCTTCCCTTGGGTCACTATGACTTCACTTAAGGTGCTCTGGATCTCGAGTCTGTAGTATCTCAGACCCCACTATTCCTTTACTGGGTTGTATCACAGAGTCTCCGACCCAGGGAGTCGATAGAGGCTGCTTTAAACTATGGGGGGTGCCAGGTTGCACGTTCTCCTATGGTGTGATATCTCTGCCACCCCCACTCCCTCACTGGGTCAAGTCCCAGGGGGTACAGTACTGGGATTTCTCCTCTGTGGCCCACAATTTGACTCACTGTTCTTGAGTACGCAGATGTAGCTGTACTGGACTCGGTGAATTCACTGCTGCTGCCGCTGGTGGCAATATGGCGCCGCTGCCACGCCCTCGGCCATGAGGCTGGCGTATTTTTTCTTCTCTGGTTTTGAGTTCCACTTTGAGTTCCTGCAGCGTGTGCTGAGCTCAGCCACTGGGAACTCTAAATGCTGTCTGCGCCGAAAGATCCCGCCTGGCTGTTCCACAGCGGCTCACCTTGACTTGCTGTAGCCGTCCGGTGAGTTTGCCGCTACCGCCGGCAGTATGGCGCTGCTGCCGCGTCCTCGGGCGCGTGTATCTCCTCTGTGGCTCTGAGCTCTGTTCTCAGTCCGCTTTCTCTCTGGAGCCTGGTGGTTTTTTTGTTTTTCTGGTGATGGTGTTTTCTGGCTATGAAAGGCGCTGGTTTTGTGGTAATGGAGATTGGTTGTTAGCGGGGCTCTTAAGCCCCGCTTTTCTCGGTCGCCATCTTCCCGGAAGTCGGAGCCAACTTTTATGTGCCTTCCACCCTGGGGGCCAAAGAGGCAAAATCTATGAATCCAGAAACAGACTTCGCCAGACACTGGGCCTGTTGGCACCTTATCTTATATTTTCCAGCCTCCAGAAATATGAAGAATAAATTCCTCCTCTTCATAAGCTCCTCAGTCTATATGGTTATAGCAGTCTAAATAAATTAAGGCATTAATGAAGGAAAATAATAACAACAATAAGAGTAACAACAACAACATCCTCCATAAGTGTGCTATTTTTTATTTAAGAAACAAATACTTGGGGCTGGCAATTTTAAGTAGCTTTATGAGTAGAGGAAGGTACCCGTGCCCTCCATGTACTGTTGCCTTGGTGATTGGCATCAAGAGTTCCAACATGGATGGCTGACAAAGGAGTTTGTCCTTGGGCAGGAGATAAAACTTGTGTGATTGCTGCATTTGGAAGCTGTACTGAGTGCTTGTAGAGAGGAGAACAGAAGGGAAGGGACCTGGGTTTTGTTGAGCTCTTAGTCAAGTTTGGCACAGAACACATTAGATAACTCTGGCAACCTCTCACCTCTAGATGTAAAATTTTATAGCCAAGGCTTATGACTCAGAAATGGCTGAGTTATTTGACTGTACAACACATCATATTTTCCATACTGGCATCCAAATAAACCTGTAAATAGAAATAAAACCAGCAAATTTTTCATGTGAAGACAGCTTTAAGGCAATTTCCTCTGGTTTCTCCTTTCTATTAAATTGTCACCCTTATGCGTCATTTATATGAAAATTCTGGGATTGGTCATACCTGAAAAAATGTAGATAATGACCAAAGCCATGTGGTAGAAGGTAGTAGAGCTGAGATTTGGGCTCAGGCTGTTTTCTGAAGATTATCTTTTATTGTTGATTTTCAGACCTTTACCTTTACACAGACACATTTTTACCAGATTTTTAGAACCAATTATCCCTTTGCTCACACAGACATTTTTATAAGCGTGAAGATCTGTATTGACTAACGTGAAGATGCACTGAGCTAAAAAAAACCTGGTATTACTAGCATGGCATTTTAAATTATATAACATGATTGCTTATAGGAATCGCAGCCCTTTTTATAGACTTATGATGCCTGCTGTGTCATGCAATTAAAAAGTTCCCAAAAAGCATTCTCAGCATGTCAAATTCCTGAGGTTGATTTATAGGATTACAACTTTCCCCCTTTTGTGATTCAATTAAAGCATTTTACACTAGACTATTATAGGGTTTAGACTCTGATCCTACTTTGGATGCTAAAATATTAGATTAGCATGTGATCTGATTATAAATAAACTGAATTTCTTGTTTGTAAGGGATCATAATTAAAGCTGTAGCCATAAAAAGCAGTTATCCAAAGGCCTATATGATAGACATAGAAAACATATGTGAATAATAGCAATACACAACTGATCACTGGAGCTTATAAATAGTTAAGTATAGAAATGAAGACTTGGTGATAAATATTTCAGAATTTGAATTCTTGACATGATCAATAATGTGAGAAGGAAAATTCTCATAAGAACCTGAAAATTACCCAAGCAAATTTTGGCTTCAAGTTTTTTGAGATTTGAGCTCAGTCCAATATTATCTGGACGAGTCTTTCTATTGTGCGCCCATCTAAAATCTCCTTAAAGCATAATGAACGCTTTTCCCACAAATATCTGGAAAATAGCCTCAGACACCTCAAAATAGGGAAAGGAAAGAGATTCACTGACATTAGAATCTGTGTTATCTGTAGTTATTTCAGGAGGGAATATGTTTTCTTTCCTTTTGACATTTACTTTTATTTTTTGAAATTTGATCATGAGGAGAGTTAAGCCAGAATTGAATGATGTGGACTGGACATTTAAAATAATAGCTCCTTGTCTTCATGAAGGGAAGAGGGTAAATGCAGCCAAGCAAGAAGACCAAATAAATCTTTAAATGACACAATAAAAGAAGGATAACTTAGAGGTAAAGCATTTGCCATGGCCCATAGAGATGTCAAATTTCTGCCTGTGGAGATGGATAAGAGTTTTCTTAATAGAGAAATATCATTTTTGAAAGAATAGCATCCCACATTGCTTACAAAAATAACCAATGAATGATCTACTGATAACCTAAATTGGATGCTTTTCAGTCTTGGAGAATACCCATTAGGATGAGTGCTCCATTAGGAGAGGACAGTGCCTCATTTCAGGGCCTCCTCTCCCCTTGCCTGGGCTATTGAAATAGTCTTCTAACTGGTATTCTGATTCTTTCTTTCACCATCACTTCTAATATTCTGTCATCAGCATGGTCTTTCAAAGGCCCCAATTTTAAGACATTTTCCTGCCTGAAATAATTTTTAAAATCCCATTCATACATATTCCCAAAGTGGGTGATCCTATACTGCTGAGGAGCACTGGAAGGGAATACAGATACATAAAATAATAGAAATTTGGCTCAGCATCTTTTTGTTTATGAGCTTAATGAAGGAAAATTTCTGGAGGGGGTTGTTGTTGAGTATTTATTTTTCTGAAAATAAGGCAAGGTCAAATACATTTGAGAACCTCTTATCCAGATGGATTATCATAGTCTGATGTGCTCTCTATGGTCCAGTCCTTGATTACCCCTGCAGCCTCCTCCCTCACAAGTCAGCATTATTTAACTGGTGCCAGCCATCCTAAAGTGTTTGAGAATTTTTGGTCTTCAGGTTGTTTTTTCACATATATGCCATAATCGATGAAGCTTTCTCAGTCTAAGTAACCTACTGTGTCTATCAGGCGGCTATATGATTTTATAACATTATTTTCTAGTGAATCATTTGATTGCCAATACTATTGTTTTTAATTGATTTTCTACATTTTTTCCAGATTACTTTTCCCAAACCCATAGAATCTATATACTACTTAACTATACTTATCTGTTTACAGTATGTCAGTTCAGTTCCCTATTTTGGGCTAGAAATGCCATGAAGGTGGTATCATACTTATCTTTTATATGTGCTAATTATCAAAGTTGTGCATGAGCTATAACACTTTAAATGCTTTAACTAATAAAAGCTGTAGGCAATATTTATTAGTACATTTAGTTGAATTTACTTACTTAAGGGTAGGGAGTTTTAGAGCTTTTTGTACAGATTTAAATTTGAGATTAGTTAGGTCTAGATAACAAGTTTAATACTTAAAACTCTAAGTTTTCTTTATAAGAAAAATATTTCATTTCTTTCTGTGTAACTAGTGAAATGATGCTACCGAAAGGTAATGTAAGTCTATCAGGGGGAATGTTAAACTATTTGAGTAAAAGATGAGATACTACATAGCTGTCAAAATAAAGACTAGACCTATAGACATTAACATAAATCTAATAAAAGTGAATAAAGAAGTATTAAAATTATAATAGCAACATGTAATGATATGCATATATAAGATGAATATATATGTTTACAAGTATGCATATACATTTGTGTGTTTTGTATATTTATAAATGTGTACATATATGTATATGTACATATATACACATATATGTACATATGTGCATATATGCATATACAGAAAGAGAGAGAGCGAGAGAGAAATTGAGGCCATTCTCCTTGTTTCTAGATTCTTTATTTGCAAATTTTCCCAGTAGGTAAAATTTACTTGTAACTCTTACACCATTTCTCACGAGAACAGAACAACACAGAACAACATTTGAGTCTCCCCATCCCACATGTTCCCAGTGGAGGTCAAACAAAGCAATTATCAAAAATTAGTGTTATTTCCTTCTCATCCTGAAGTCAAGTATCCTTTTCATAGTTCATTTAGCATCACTGTTTTTTTGTTTCTGTTTTTGTTTTTTATTGCTATTTATGAGTGATTGAGTAATGTTACAATTTCAAATTATCCCCACGTGATTGGCTTAAATGTCTACCATTCATAAATGCAAGCCAGCTGAGATGAGCTACATAAGGAGAAAATACATGTTAAATACTTTAGGCATGAGTCATAGCTATTGGTTGTGAATTCAATGTGAATGAGTCGATGATATTATTTACATTAGGTATCTTTAAGCAGAAATACACACAAAACCAGTTTATGCATTGATTATGTCCAGAGGCTCATAGAAATCTCACTGCAAATAATGTGTTTATGTATTTAATATGTATGTTTAATATATTCAATACAATTTATATAAATTTCAAAAATAATTTATAGCATAGATGAATTGAACATATTGATATTACTGCATACAAAACTTTTACCTCATGTTATGAGGTTTTATTTTTACACAGTGAATTTGTTTGTGATAAAGAAGGGAGACAAATAGGATTGGGCAGGGGAAAGAAGGACTTCAACTTTTATTATAAAGTTTTCTTAATTGTATTTAAAAATAAATTGTAAAGAGAAGAAAGAGAAATAAAGGAAGGAAAAAAGAGAGAAAGCAAATACAAAAGAAATAAAAGAAGCAAGCAACAGATAATCATTTATTTTTCTTTCCACCTTCCCTGTTTGGGTCCTCATAATTTGATTTTCCTTTCTGCTTTGGTAAAAGCACTGGCCATCTCTCTCATATGTCACTCATGTTATAACACATACCATCTTTAGTATGGTAGACAAGACTGGTACACATTTTTTTTTTTTTTTTTTTTTTTTTTTTGGTACTGGGGTTCCTGGAAGCTCTTCTACCTCCGGGCTACACTTCCAGACCTATTTTTACATTTTTATTTGGAAACAGGGTCTCCTAAACCAGCTCGCGCGGCTGGCTTTGAACCTGCGCGATCCTCCTGTCTCTGCCTCCCAAGCGCGGGGATTACAAGCGTGCGCCACCACGCCTGGCCTGGTACACATTCTTGACCTCGACTGCCTCTTAGCCAGAACTCCTAGAGCTCTGCCCCTAGGTCACAGGCTGCAAGCATGCCCAGCACGTTTTGCGATTGTGACATGCCCGTGCTTGGCCCTGTCTGTGCTCATGTGTCTTCTATCTTAGATGCTCTGCCTACCAAATACTTCCTGTTCTCTAGTTTTCCCTAGAATCATCTCCTACATGGTTGACCTCAGTATGTAGCAAATATCAATGCAAACAAAACCTTTGCTTTGTGTTACCTAAGGTCATTCACATTCTTTTATGAAGCTGTTTTCCCTATAAACATTGAGTATGTTGTTTAAAGGCAAGAACCCGGCCTCTTTCAGAAAAGCTGTCCATTTCATAGATGTTGCGTTCTGAAAAGAGTCATAAAATTTTAAAATGTAAAAAGTGAACAGCATATATAATGTGGTTTAAGGGTCATTGTGCAGATATTGTTGGAAAATAAATTCCAAGAGTAGAGCTGCAGGCATAAATTTACTTAGGAAATCAAGAAATACACATTCAAGGGAGAATGCCGGTCATCCCCATAGTGAGAGAGCTGGAGAGATGCCTACTGGGGAACATGGCTCTTCTTTTATAGGAAACTTTGTAAATAAATGGTGATCAAATGGTGAGCATGAGGGGTACAAGAGGTATATGGATTGCTATCAGCCTAATTATCTAGATTCCTTTGATTACAAAGCATAGATCAGGTGATAATGATCTGGATTTTCCTGGAATCGTCAGGCTGTTATCTAATTAATGGGTAGAACTTGGAAGCTCCAGGTTGACCTTTTTAAACAGCCCCCACCCCACTATCTCCAAACATGCCAGGCACAAAGACCCCAGGGTTTTTTTTTTGTTTTTTTTTTTTTTTTTGTGGTACTGGGGTTCCTGGAAGCCCTTCTACCTCTGGGCTACACTCCCAACCCTATTTTATACTTTTTTATATTTGGTAACAGGGTCTCTTAAGCCAGCACGGCTGGCTTTGAACCTACGCGATCTTCCTGTCTCCGCCTCCCAAGTGCGGGGATTATAAGCGTGTGCTACCACGCCTGGCACAAAGACCCCAGTTTGAAAAGGGCTAAGGCTGCCTGCTGTTCCTGTCCAACGCCAACCAGTGGTTGGTGTCTAGTGGTCTGACAGGACCAGCAGTGAGCTTCTCAGCACCCAACATGAAGTCCAACCATGTGGAACCTGGGTGATAGCAGAAGGGTGATCATGAAGTTTTTAGATATAGAGCTACAGTTTTCTTTCTTTCCCCGTTTGTCTCCTTTTTACTTGTTTATTTGATTTCTTCTACCTCATTCCCTCCAGTCCCCCTCATACCTGATTCATGTTTCTTCTGCTTTCACTCCTAGGAAAGATACAGTAATAAGGATATTCTATTTCCAGGAAGCTAAAAGTTTCTATAAATCCTGAAAATTATTTTCAACAATTTGGATACAATCTTTCACAGTCTTTTCACAACGTGACTAAGGTTTCATTGTAGAATAAAAAGGTATTGCATTCAGATTTGTGTTTTGACATTTACTAATGCTAGGCCTATATTTCTTCATTTATGTATGGGAATGAAGATTAGATATATTTCAAAGGTCGTATGAATTGAATAAGACAACTTGGAATAAAACCTTGGCTTCAATACATTTCAGCTATTATGATTATTATTTTCATATATTAATCCTTTTGACAACTAGAGAAAATATTCTGAATGCTTGACATAGTGATAGAAACTATACCAAATATCTTCTATATAAAATTTTGTTTGTGAGAGCCAGGTGTGGCCGTGTGTGTGCCCACTACTTGGGAGGCTGATAAAGGAAGATTGCAGGTGTGTGGCCAGTCTTAGCAACTTAGAGAGGCCTTCTGCAAATTAGTGAGACCTTGTTTCAAAATTAAAAAATATAAAAAGCAGATCTGGTGGTCTAGCTTAGGGGTAGAGCACCCTTACATTCAATCTCCAGTACTATTATATAAAGGCATAAAAAGTTCATTTTTTTATTTTCCAAATTTTTTGCAAAAATATTTATTGGTTTCTGAACTGTATACTAGTTTCTATGCACTGGAGACAAAGCAGTCTCCAGCGAACAAAGCAGATAAAAATATATTACTCTAGAAATCACAATGAACATGAAACAAATATGTATATACATGTACATATATACATATGTATATTATCAGACTGTTTGTGTGTATATAGGGGTACTGGGGATTGAACCCAGGAAATTCTACCTCTGAGCTACATGCCTATTCCTACTTAAAAATATATTTTGAAACTAAGCTTATGAGAGTCTCACTATTTGCTGAGGCTGTCCTTGAACCTGCCATCCTCCTGTCTCAGCCCCCTAAAGACTGGGATTACAGATGCTGCCATGTCTGACCATTAGTCTTTAGTATATGAAGAAAAATAAATGAAATAAGGTTCAGGAACAGAGATTGAAAAGTCGTGAGTTGGAATGAAATATTTGCATGGACTAATCAAACCCTATGATCCAGAAAGTGCACTCTAGTCAGAATGAATTTGAAAAATTTGGAAGATCAGAACAAAGTTTCTGTAGCTGTAAGACAGGAGAGATGGGTAGCAGCCAAATCACGTAATGTCTCAGGAGCTTTAAAAGGATTTGTATTTTAAGTGTAATGAAGAACCCTTAGGAGGTTATAAGTAAAGAATTGGCATGACCTGGGTGAGCATTTAATAATAATCTCAATGTTTGAGAATAGGCCAAAGGGAGCCAGGGTGGAAACAGGGCTAGTTAAAAGGCTGTTGCAGATTCAAATGAGCGGTTACAGTGACTTTGGCTAGGAAGGCCAAAGGCTGAACAGAAAGCGAGGTATATAGAAAAGGGAAAACCGCTGGCGTCTGGCATATCATTTCTGATCAAGTCACCAGAAAGATACAGGATGGGTCCCTAAACACACTTCTGTTCTAACTCAAGTATAGCATAAAATGGGATATTTGTCAATACACAATATTTTCTGAATTCTTGCAGAGAGTAGGGTGATAAAGGCTGTGACTAATTTTATTCGACAACCTCAGGTCTCTTTTCCTTCAAACCAAGGTGAGAAGAAAATGAATCTTTTTCAGAATAGAGTACTGTGATATCGAAACAAAGAAATTATTGTTAAAAATCTTGAAGGTTACTTATTTTATCTAGGTGCCAAATTCACCATCAGTTCTATCACCTACCCCATATTTTTCCTTCTTTGCTTAACCTCCTCCTATTCTGTCTTTTTTTCTTTTTCTTCTCCTTGTCCTCCTTCTATCTTCTCATTTTCCTCTCTCTTTCTCCCTCTTTATCTTATTTAGAATTCTGAAACAACAGAGAACTACCTAGTAACAGATAATTGTGAGAATGACCACTAGTGCGTGCTGGTTTTGATTAGGTTCAATTTAGCATTGCATAGACACCCATTCAGTTAGTCAGGGGGATTACTCAGTCAATTTGAACAAGGCCAGCCTGTAGGCAAAACTCAGAAGAAGCAACTAAATATCTGTTTTACATATCAGAGTCAATCACTAAGCCAAATACGAAAAGGAGGGAGGGAGAGGAGAATGGGTTAGGAATTGGAGAAGGGCTAAATGAGTGATGTGTGCATGTATGCCTCTACATCTGGTGCCTCATTAAGACGTCTGACTACAATGCACCAATAAAAAAATTTAAAAATAAAATAAATACCTGTTTTAAGTAAACCCCCCCATAAAGTGAATAAGCTAAGAACACAAATCCAAAGTGTTGCTGGAAATATGCTTAATGCATTTAGTAATATAGAGTTTGTAAAATGTGTTTTATTAGAACAATGCTTTGAAATTATAATGTGACAATTTTCTCAACTCCTTCTCACTATATAGGGTTGAAATATAGTGTCTTTAGATGAGAGTCAAAGGTATAGCCTTTTTTAAGTTATAAGTCATTTTATAAATTTTGGTAAAAGCCTTCTTTGTATTTTCTTTACTAAATTTATAAAATGATTTTTTTTATTTTTATAAGTAATGGGTGTTTCTTATTCTATTTTGTTTGTTTGTTTGTTTGTTTGTTTTTTGGGGGAAAGTAACTGAATCCAGGGATTTCTGTATGCTATGTTAGCATTTTACCACTGAGCTATACATTCCCAGCCCTAATTCTTCACTGTTAGAAAAATCAAAAAAAGGACATAATTCAATTGTCGGCTAATAGATAATTAGGAATAATTTTGGTAATTTTGACCTATTTGTTTTAGAAGCTTTATATATTTTATAGAATTGTAATTTTTTTGTGTGTGTTACTGGGATGGAATCCAGGGTCTTTCTACGTCTGGGGTATACCCCCAGACCTATTTTATACTTTATTTGGAAACAGGGTCCCACAAAGTTGCTGAAAGCCTCACTAGTAGCTGAGGCTGGCTTCAAACCGGTGCAGTACTCCTGTCTCAGCCTCCCAAGTGCTGGGATTACAAACGTGCACCATCACACCTGGCCTTATTTTATAAAATTTTAAACAATAAGTTAACATGGAAAAATAAAATTTATTTTATTTCCATTTATTTGCCCATGTGAATAATATTTCTCTGCACAAATATCTTTAAAACAAGTAAAATCATAATATTAATACTAATTAATAAAATTAATAAAAATAACTTTTGTAGTAAATGTCACTGTTTTAAAAATGCTTAAGCTTATTGGGATAAATGCAGCTTACTTATTTTATTAAAAGATATTGTTAATAAAATTATACATTAAATATTTAATACTTTACAAGGTCTCTAATATATTTGTGTAATTTTATTCAATTATGTCTTAATTGTTATTCTGGCTCAATATGGAAGGAACTAGTTAATGCATTAACCAATGGCTTTGTAATCACAAAAAAATTTTAAAAATTACTAAAATATTTTTGCAGTAGAGTTGAGAGTATGATCAATGAAATCATTCAAGCAAAAAAACAGATATTGTATTAGATTTCAACTCCATAGAAGCAGAATGCAAATACAAGTTCAAGGAAAGAAAGGAAAGATGTCAAATTGATAGCTACTACAGAGAAACTTTTTCATGTATTTTTATAAATGATTTTCAATGGGTATCAAGTCACTGTGGTATTTAGATTCTATGAACTACATTTAAAAAGAATTATTTAACAGTTTTATATTTGAAATGTCAATATTTGCAATTCTCCAGAAATCTTATTCTTTGGTAACTTTTTGACTCATAAAAAAATACTCAGATTTTCCAGTGTAGATGACCATAGAATGTTTGTGTGTGTGTGTGTGTGTGTGTGTGTGTGTGTGTGTGTGTGTGTATAAACATTGTTCTATGCTGTTTCCAAAATTCAAAGAGTTCCATGTAGACACTGAACCTTTCACCATTTTCTTAGCTTCCTTTTAGAGAATGTAGACTAGACTTGTCTTCATTTTTGAGGACATATTCTAGCTAACATAATAACATAAAATCTGCATGGAACTCTAGAATATAGTATATTTTCCAAAGATATATATTCTAATTATATGATACATATATTTTACTAAGGCCTCCATGGTATCTGGTATCTATTACTCTCTAGATCTGAACATAGTACCTCTGATGTAGTGGAACAAAGGACTTCTGGGGGAGGTATTGAGATAGTCAAAACTGCTGTTGCCTACATTGTGACAAAAAGGAAGGTAATTGGTGCCTGCCTGAGTCAGGATTTTAACTATATCCTGCTGTTCTGCCTAGGTGAAAATAAACTCTAAAATTTGGAGAAAAATCCATTTGCTAGATCAATTATTTCATATTAAGTGTTAGGTAATTAGCTCCATTAGCATGTTCATATATGAATCATTCATTTCAAATGAAGTCACCACCTGATCAAGCTTTCCATAATGCTATTATTTTGAAGAAATGTCAATCATATAAACTAGAAAAAAATCAGTAAATAAATGGGGTATAATTTGGAATTTCCTTCTTTATATTATTAAAATCTTCCAAGATATCTTTTCAATATAATCAAGAGTGAAATATGTCTTTCCATGTACTGCCTTAATAGAAATTAAAAAAAAACCAATAGTTTTGACTTATCAATATTGGACTATTAATTCTTCTTTTAGGTTCCTGGAGCTAGATTTCTGCCAGTTGCTGAGGCTGTTTCTTGTCACTGTCCACAGGATACTGGAGAAATGACCAGCAGGGTTGGCTAGAATAAGGTGAGTGCAAGTGAGAACTTTATCACCAAGTGTTTCTAACACTCCTTGTTGGTTGATGGCTACAATTCTATTTCTATAATTCAAATGTGATAAAAGTTTGGAGTAGCTCTCTTTTCCCAGGTCAACTGAAGACTGGAAATATTTTCAATGTGCATTAACTCAGGTCTAGAAATTAAGAGGAAGGGTCTGACTCTGCAGTCTTGTAATTTGTCAGTTGTGTTCTCTGAGCATTCCTAACTCAGTCAATAAAGGGGGCGCTCTCCCTAAAATCAGCACATTTTATTTCTTCTCTCCTTTATAATCTTTATAAACTACTCTAATAAATTTAATTATATTGCCGGGTGTGGTGGCGCACGCTTGTAATCCCTGCACTTGGGAGGCAGAGGCAGGAGGATCCCGCAGGTTCGAAGCCAGCCATGCGCGCTGGCTTAGGAGACCCTGTTTCCAAATATAAAATGTAAAAATAGGTCTGGGAGTGTAGCCCGGAGGCAGAAGGGCTTCCAGGAACCCCAGTACCACCAAAAAAAAATTAATTATATTATCTCTCTTTTAAACCTCTTTATAAACTACCTCCCTGAATGATAAAGGGGTTATATTTATTGATTACAATACTAGAGGTTGAACCAAGAGAAGTTCTACCCGTGAGTTACATTCTTTGTTTTTTATTTTGAAATGGTCTTGAACCATTTTTAACCAAAGTTATTGGTCTTGAACCAATGACCCTCCTGCCTCAGTTTCCCAAGTACTGATATTACAGACATGCAGACCCCATGCCCATCATGAAGAGGGTTTTAGAATCAATATCTGAGTTGTTATTTCAGCAGCACCTCTCACTTAGATACGGCATTGTCTTACACATCTATCTCACAGGCTCTTCCAGAGCTCTTTCACACCCACACTCTCAGAGCATCTTTATTCTGGGCATGAAATTCTGTAGTCAGGTAATTGGTTCTTCATTTCTAATTGTAAGTAATTAGAAGGAGTTTCCTTCAGCAAAGATACCTGGAGCTGATAATAATAGTCTTAGCTGTCACAATCAAACCCTTTTCTGACTATCTAACAAATCTTTTCTTGTTTAGGGGAAAGATGTTGGGGATTAATATTCTTGCCTTTGGCATTTTCAAAATAGAAGAAAAGATCAGCCAATCATGAGGTCACCTAGGTTATGTGTGATCCAATTTCTTAGCAACTGGGCAGGAATTTTAAAAAATCATATTAATATTTAATCAAGATGGTTAACAGTTACACACTAGATTACTTCTCACTAACAATATTGCATTGAAATAGACAGGAGAAATATGCAAATAAAATTAAGTCTGTAACAAGTTGCAAATTTAGGGTGGGCCCATCACCAAAGCAAGCATTGCAGAGGATTTCTTGAAGATAAAATTAAAATGAGCACCTGAAATTCTCATTCAGGCTAAAGCATAAATCATAGAAAAGGAGTGGATTGTTCATCAGAAAAAAACCAGAATAATTAAGGATGACAGCAAATAAAAGGAGAACCCAACCATAATGTAGTCAGTAGAGAAATTAATTAGAGAGACAGAAACATTTGCAGGAGTTCCCTATTCTCAGAATGAACCTTCCTTCTCCTACTTTTTGTCCCTACTATAAATCAGAAGTATAACCAACCAATTAAAAAGTTAAACTGAAACAGCTAGCCCAAGACACCTGAGGATTATGGAAAGGGTGCAAGACCACATGTGGAGAAGATAGCTCACCTACAGTCCTTAAGCCAAACCCACTGACTGGGTATTGATTTCCCCTCAAGGTTTGACAGTTTAGTTTTTCCATGGATGCTGTGTGCTCTCGTGTGTGTGTGTGTGTGTGTGTGTGTGTGTGTGCGCGCGTATGTTTCCAAGTTGTTTTCTGTTATTTGAATTTCTGAGAACAGATGCTCAGGGATATATGGGTATATGGAATTGCTTATTGGGTTGACATGAGACAGAAGTGGTAAAACAAATTCTCCTGCCAACACAGATTCCCAGATGGGAAATTAGCAGCAGAGGCAATATCAAAATGATTTAACTGATCATATAATTAGCCAATCCGTGTGCACACTGAGGGTGCAGTGTGGGGGATATATAACAAAGGAGTCTGTGAAATGCTAAACTTTAATTTTATTTCACGTCACAGTTCTCCTTTGTTGTTTACATAGATACTTTAAGATGGTTAGCAGTTTGAATGGAGAGATAGGAGAGGAAGAAAGCTGAGGTTGTTCAATGGAGGAGCTACATGCGAATATGTGTAATAGTATACATATAACATGGTTAACCTGGACAGTCTCTATTGGGAGGGGGGAAGGGAAATGGAGGGGGAAGGGCACGAAGCACAACCTAAATGTACACCACTTTCAATATGTTCCAATTATAAAAAAAGTAAATAAAAAATAAAATATAGATGGTTAGCAGAAACAAGTAAGATCCCAACATCTGAAAGGAGGCTATCTAAAAAGATAGATAAAAATTAGGAAGGCACTGAATGGGGCAAATGCATCAAATTTCATCCACTCATAGTGGATAAAAGTTGATAATTGTCCCGTGTACTATATTCATTGCTTCTCAACAAATATTACAATCAGAACGCGGTAAGCACTGAACAGTGCAACAAAAATATGAGTGTTAGGGAAATTTCATTGAGAATAAATTAGAGATATTTATTAGTTTATTCTATCAACAATTGGGGTTAAACACATAGGCATAGATTTTCTGTGTACAAATCAAAAAAAGTAAAAATGAAGTAATTTGCCTTTGGACTAAGGATGCATGTGCCTTCACCAAAAGTTCTTTCTGCCTTCCATGCACTGATATAAGTACTTCTTAATGATTAAGATTCTTAATTTGTTATCACAATAAGAACCAGTCATTGGCCTATGATAGGAAACGCCACTGTGTGATAAAACCTCTGAGCGACACAAAATAAGGGATTAAGTAAGAAAAAAGCAGGATTAAATGTGGGAAGAAGAGCGGCAAGAAAGCATGAGAACCACTTGGTTAGAACTCACTTTTATTACAAACACACCCTACCAGTAATGAATTCATATCATTAATAACATTAATCTATCCATAATAACAGAGCCCTCGTGAGATGATCACTTCATTTAAAAAACTTTTTCTTTAGGTGCTGGGGATTGAACCAGGGGCATCCTTACTCTGAAAAATTCCCTTAGCCATTTTTTATTTTATTTTATTTTATTTTATTTTTTGTTTTGAGCCTGGGTCTTGCTGAGTTGCTGAGAGTCTCACTAAATTGCTGAGGCTACTCTTGAACCTGTTATCCTCTTGTCTCAGCCTCCCAAGTGCTAGGATTACAGGCATGCACCACCGTGCCTGGCTAGATGATCACTTCTTCAAGTCCTAACTCTCGGCACTGCTTCATTGGGGATTGAGCTTCCCACACTTTGATGGAAGACGACAAAGTACCATACAACCTCTGAGTGGCAGAAAGGAAGGTCTTCTGTAATTACAGGTACTATATATGCTGGATCAGATGCCAGCATCTTCCTGTGCCTCATGAATGGTTCCAGAACTTTCTTTCTCCTTGAAAGAGTTTAGAGGGACACATTGAAACGATAGCAATGTGACTAACAAAACAAGCACAGTCATTATAAGGACAATGGCAAGGACATGGCAATAAAAGTTCAGGAAATGGTTTGGTATCAGAGATTTTTCTTGTTAACCAATCAGGGATTCCACAGGAATAAACTCCACTAGTCACAAGACAGGACTCCTATTACCACCTGTATTGAGGATATTATTTATCGCCACATAGCATGAAAGACAGTGAGTAACTAGTAATAAGAATAAGTAGCTTGATCAAGAAGTTGTAGTGTGCACAGGAAGGAAGTGAACATGACGCTAGAAGGAAAATATGGTGCTAAGGGAGGACTTTTAATTAATTAATTAATTCATTCATTCATTGAGGGTCTGGGGATGGAACCCAGGGACATTTGACCTCCAAGCTACACCCCCTGCCCTATTTTTTATTCTTTATTTTGAAACAGGGTCTCACTAAGTTGCAGAGGGCCTCACTAAGTAGCTGAGGCTGTCGGCAAACCACGACCATCAGGTCTCAGCCTCCCTAATGCTGGGATTGCAAGCGTGAGCCACAATGCCCAGCTTTAAATTTTATTAATTTAGAAATATTTTAAGTTTTCATGTGAAAAAGGGAATCAGCTGAAAAACTAATGACTTTCTGGTTTACCTTGACGATTAGGGCTAGACAAATTGAGAAAAGATTACAAAACATCTACATAATAATATCTTAGGAAAATGGTAATTTTTACTAATTGGCATAAATTCATCCAAGACAGGTCTAACTCTCTGGGTCTTTTTTGAAAGTTCGGCATGATCCATATTGTAGTACTTCAAGGTGAAATAAAGTCAATTTAGGAGAAAAAAGATACTGAAAACTACTATTGTGAGGTCCATGCTGGGCACTGTTGTCCTACTGAGGGACACAGTTTGCATTGTGAAAGCCTTTGACTAGATGTCCTCTAGATTTCTTTCCATATTTAAGATTTTGTGATTCTTCTAGTTACAAGAAAGTCAGTATATTCCTCACTAAATTGTTTTAAACCATCCTAAAATGTAATTAGCCACAACCATTAACTAATTAATCATTCTTGTCAGAACAAAAGTTCACCTGAGAACACTGCTGCCTTCACATTTATCTAGAGTTTGCATTTATTTTTAATAAAAGAAAGTTTAATAGTTCAAGGCTTCAAGTCAAGGAAATATGTGTGCTTAGGCTGCTGTGTTAGTTCTCAGTTTCTCTCTGAGTTTTCATGATTCTCATAATTTATTTTCATAAAATTCATATGCAAGTTGCCTTATTTCAAATCTTTAAAATATAAACATTTTAAAACAGAAACATACATTTGAAATTTCTATTCCAGGTCACAATTGTAAAGTTATTTGCCTCTAATTGACACCTATGTCATGAGATGCGGGCCAGAGAGGAGGTGAAAAGAATAGATGAAAAGTTACCAATATTACTTTACTAAGTCATTAATGCACTAAAAGGTGAAATATCTACTTTATCAATTAATGGTCTATTTAATCATGATATAGAAGCAATGAAACTCCACTTTCAAATAATGCTAACTATCAGAAAAGATCTTATTCTCCATCAGTTACTGACCAATGGTGAAGAATACAAGTAAGAAACATAGAAGAATATCTCTTAAGAGGCCAACGGCCAGGCTTTGGTTTTCTTTGCTGCCACGCATAGAAAAAAAAAAATTTGTTAAGGTATACTTTATGTTATCCTCAAACAATTAAAAGTCTGTATAGGTAAAAGTTACATCAGAGAACTTATATTCTCTTAAGGCTTCCAAAGAATATAGTTGTGTGTGTGTGTGTGTGTGTGTGTGTGTGTGTGTGTGTGTGTGTGTGTGAGAGAGAGAGAGAGAGAGAGAGAGAGAGAGAGAGAGAGAGAGAGAAAGAGAGAGAAAGAGAGAGAGAGACCTTTGTGATAATAAATGTTTAGTAATACCTGTAGTAATATATGGAGAGAGTTACTAGACATTACATAATAACTACTATGACACTAAAGAGTATCATGAAAGTGTGTAACTACCATAAACTTTAAGGATTTTTAAAGTTGATAATAATTGGCAATTGATTTTAACAAAAATGTCTAAATTGTAATAATGGGAAATATTAGCATGAATATTAAATATTTTCAAGATAGGCGCTATTTTAAGATAGGGAACTAACATCAGTGCCAGGATCTAGGTTTGTGGCTTTACCTCATAAACACCTTTGGAAATTAATGACATCATTTTTCTAAGATGAATTTTCTAAAGCCCAGATACTTAAGCATTTTTTTTCAATGTTATTTGCCTAGTAAAGAAAATTAGACTCTGGTTTGAATCCTGAAATAATCAGCTCCAAAGCTACATATTTTTCAGTTTTTAATGACTATCCATACTTTGCCATGGCTGGAAGGGAAAATATACACATAATTGTGAGAGGTAACTCTACCCACTTTTCTGGCTTCTGACTCATTGCTGATGCCAAGTTTTTCTCTATTCTTATTTATCTCACTTATTTACAAGATAATAAAGGCATGGATCTGTTTCTTAAAATTTTTTGCCTGAGGTAGGCAGGATAAATTTCATGGAAGTACAGATTGCTTATACCTGAGTGGTATAGCAAACCTTCGTGCTTAGCCACATTGTAATATTGTCAAGTTGTTTTCAGTAATTTTTAGAGCAAGTCCTTTCTATAATCTCTTTCTAGTGTTATAATAGTAATGGTGATCAATATTTATTGACTATATACTATGCCAGATGCTGCTTTTAAGTTTTTTGCTGGTATGAATTCGTTTAATTATCTAACTCTATAGTTTGAGGTGAATGAAATACTGTCTCCAAAATTTCTTTTTTTTTTTTAGTTTTTATTTTTATTTTATTTTTTTTTAACAATTTTTTATTGAACATAAGTAGTATACATTTATACTATATTTGGTGCCCTCTCCCCCCTCCCCCTCCCCCCCCACCAATGGTTGTCCAGGTTAACCATGTCTTATTCATAATTTTACACATGTTCAGGTGTAGACCCTCATTAATCCAGATCGGTCTTTCTCCTCTCCTATCTTTCCATTAAAACTTAGCTAGTATTTCCCCTCTAATATCTGGGGTCCTACTGGTATCCTTTGTGTTTTCTAGTTTGGGCATATTAGAGGAAACATGTGTATCTTCTCCTTCTGTGCTTGGCTGATCTCACTTAACATGATGTTCTCCAGGGCTTTCCATCTTCTTGCAAATGATGTAATTTTGTTCTTCTTTATGGCTGAATAGAATTCCATTGTGTGTATTTCCCACAGTTTTGCTATCCATTCATCTGTTGATGGTGATCTGGGTTGGTTCCATATTTTGGCTATTACAAATTGTGCTGCTATGAACATAGGTATGCATACGTTGCTGTATTTCTCTGAATTCAACCCCTTTGGTAAGATACCTAGGAGTGGTATAGCTGGATCATATGGTGGATCTATTCCCAACTTTCTCAGGAATCTCCACACAGATCTCCATAGTGGCTGAACTAGCTTGCACTCCCACCAACAGTGTAAAAGAGTTCCTCTTTCCCCACATCCTCGCCAGCATTTGTTGTTGTTTGATTTCTTTATGCTTGCTACTCTGACTGGGGTTAGATGGAATCTCAGTGTAGTTTTGATTTGCATCTCCCTGATGGCCAGTGATGAAGAACATCTTTTCATGTATCTATTAGCCCTTTGTATCTCTTCTTTTGTCAAGTGTCTATTTAGTTCATTTGCCCATTTCTTGATTGGGTTGTTTGTTTTGCTAGTGTAGAGCCTTTTGAGCTCTTTGTATACTCTGGATATTAGCCCCCTATCAGAGTGGTGGCTGGTAAAGATCCTTTCCCATTCTGTAGGCTTCCTCTTTAGGTTATTGATAGTTTCCTTTGATGAGAAGAAACTTTTTAGTTTGATGTTGTCCCATTTGTTTATTCTTGCTTTAATTTCCTGAGCTTTGGAGGTTTTGTTGGGAAAGTTACTGCCTGTGCCAATATGTTGTAGTGTTGAACCTATGTTCTTCTCTACTAACTTCACCGTCTCAGGTCTAATTTCTAAGTCTTTAATCCATCTTGAGTTGATTCCTGTGTTGGGTGAAATATAGGGGTTTAGATTCATCTTTTTACAAATGGTTAGCCAGTTCTCCCAGCACCACTTGTTGAAAAGGCTGTCTTTTCTCCAGCGTATGTGTTTGGCCCCTTTGTCAAAGATTAATTGACTAAATATGTGTGGGTTTGTTTCTGTATCTTCTATTCTAATCCACTGGTCAGTATATCTGCTTTTGTGCCAGTACCATGCTGTTTTTACTACTATTGCTCTATAGTATAGTTTGAAGTCTGGGATTGTAATGCCTCCTGCGTGTTTCTTGTTATTGAGAATTGCTTTGGCTATTCTAGGTCTTTTCCTTCTCCATATGAAGTTCATGATTGATTTTTCTAGGTCTTTGAAGAATGTCACTGGTATTTTAATGGGAATTGCATTGAACCTATAGATCAGTTTTGGCAGAATGGCCATTTTGATGATATTTATTCTGCCTATCCATGAGCACGGGAGATCTTTCCATCTTCCAAGATCTTCTTCTATTTCTTTCTTTAATGTTTTATAGTTTTTGTTGTAGAGGTCTTTTACATCTTGGGTTAGGTTTATTCCTAGGTATTTTATAGGTTTTGAGGTTATAGTGAATGGAATTGTTGTTTTTGTTTCTTTCATTGTGGATTCGTTGTTGGCGTAAAGAAAGGCCACTGATTTCTTTAGGTTGATTTTGTAACCTGCGACTTTGCTGAATTTGTTGATCAGCTCCAGAAGTCTTTTGGTTGAGTTCTTTGGGTCTTCCAGATAAAGGATCATGTCATCTGCAAATAAAGATAGTTTTACTTCCTCTCTTCCTATGTGGATTCCTTTGATTCCCTTCTCTTGTCTGATTGCTGCAGCAAGAGTCTCAAGGACTATATTGAAAAGGAGTGGTGATAGTGGGCATCCTTGTCTTGTTCCTGACTGAAGCAGAAATTCTTGCAGTTTTTCCCCATTCAATATAATGTTGGCTTTGGGTTTGCAGTATATTGCCTTGATGATGTTGAAGTACTTTCCTTCTATCCCAATTTTTTGCAGTGTTTTTAACATAAATGGGTGTTGGATTTTGTCGAATGCCTTTTCAGCATCTATTGCTATGATGATGTGGTTTTTGTTCTTGGTTCTATTTATGTGGTGAATAACATGTATTGATTTGCGTATGTTGAACCAGCCTTGTTTTTCTGGGATGAAACCGACTTGGTCATGATGTATTATTCTCTTGATATAGTTTTGAATGCGTATAGCTAGTATTTTGTTTAGAATTTTTGCATCTATGTTCATTAAGGATATTGGTCTGTAGTTTTCCTTTCTTGAGGTATCTTTATTTGGTTTGGGGATTAATGTGATACTGGCCTCATAGAAGGAATTTGGAAGAGTTCCTTCTCTTTCAATTTCCCGGAACATGTTATGAAGTATTGGTATTAGTTGTTCACTGAAGGTTTTGTAGAATTCAGCTGGGAACCCATCTGGGCCTGGGCTTTTCTTTGGTGGAAGAATTTTTATTGCCATTTCTATTTCTTTGGTTGTTATTGGTTGGTTTAGGCTTGCTATGTCCTCTTGGTTGAGTGTAGGAAGGTTAACTGTGCTTAGAAATCTGTCAATTTCATCCAGGTTTTCAGATCTATTGGAGTATAAATTTTTAAAGTAGTTTCTGATAATATTTTGAATTTCTTCACTATCAGTGGTGATATCTCCTTTTTCATTTCTAATTTTGATAATTTGAGTTGATTCTCTTTTTCTTTTGGTTAGGTTGGCCAGGGGTTTATCAATTCTATTAATCTTTTCAAAGAACCAACTTTTTGTTTTATTGATTCTTTGAATTGTTTTTTTGTTCTCTATTTCATTTATTTCTGCCCTAATTTTGATGATTTCTTGCCTTCTGCTGGCTTTGGGAATAGACTGTTGCAGTCTTTCTAGGTCCTTTAGTTGTGTCATTAGGTTCTTTACTTGGAGGTTCTCTGTCCTTCTTATGTGGGCACTCAATGCAATAAACTTTCCTCTTAGAACTGCCTTCATGGTGTCCCATAGGTTTTGGTAAGTTGTGTCTCTGTTTTCGTTTGTTTCCATAAATTTCTTTATTTCTTCCCTAATTTCTGCCCTTACCCATTCGTCATTCAATAGTGTATCATTCATTCTCCATGAATTTGAGTACTTTCTTTCGCGTTTCCTGTTGTTGATTTCTACTTTGATTCCATTGTGGTCTGAAAAGATGCATGGAATTATATTACATTTTTTGAATTTGCTGGTATTTTCTTTGTGTCCCAGGATGTGATCTATTTTGGAGAAGGTTCCATGGGCTGCTGAGAAGAAAGTGTATTCTGTAGTTCCTGGTTGAAATACTCTGAAAACGTCTGTTAGGTCCATTTGGTTTATGGTTTCCTTTAGTTCTAAAGCGTCTTTACTCATCTTTTGCCTTGAAGATCGATCCAGTGGTGTGAGAGGCGTATTAAAATCTCCCAGAATTATTGTATTTGGGTCTACTTGGGATCTTATGTCCAGTAGGGTTTGTTTTACAAATGTGGTTGCACCCACATTTGGGGCATAAATATTTACTATCATTATATCTTCTTGGTGTATTGTTCCTTTTAATAAAAGGAAGTGCCCTGATTTGTTTCTTTTGATGTGTTTTAGTTTAAAGTCTGTTTTGTTGGATATCAGGGTTGCTACCCCTGCTCTTTTTTGGTCACTGGTGGCATGGTATATCTTTTTCCATCCTTTCACCTTCAGCCTGTGAATGTCTTTGGCTGTGAGGTGAGTTTCTTGCAAACAGCATATATTTGGATTATGTTTCCTAATCCACATTGCCAGTCTATGTCTTTTGATTGGTGAGTTAAGTCCTTTGACATTAAGAGATATTATTGAAATATGATTTTTGTTTTCTGTCATTTTGTGTTCTGTCTACTCTTGGGTGGTGTGATCTTTCTTCTTTACTTAAATGGCCCACTTATTAACTTCCTCTCTTCTCTGATTCTGAAGTCTGCTTCTTTTTTCTTCCTTATGATTTATTTCTTTAAGAATTTTCTCTAGTGTTGGCTTTGAATTCATAAATTTTTTGAGATTCTGTTTATCCTGGAAGACTTTGACTTCCCCATTGATCTTGAATAATAGTTTTGCTGGATAGATGAGCCTTGGCTGGAAGTTATTTTCTTCCAGGGTCTGAATCACGTCGTACCAGTCTCTCCTAGCATTCCTAACCTGGGTTGTATAGTCTGGGGTGATTCTTATTGTTTTGCCTCTATATGTCACCAGTCCTTTTTTTCTCACTGCTTTTAAGATTCCTTCCTTGGCCTCTATGCTGGTCAATTTGGTTATTATGTGGCGTGGAGTGGTTTTTCTTTGGTCCTGTCTCAGTGGAGTTCTGTATGCCTCCTGGACTTGAAGATTCAAGTCTCTTTCCATATTTGGAAAATTCTCTGAGATTATTTCCTTGAAGATATTACAGATGCCCTTGGTCTGTACCTCTATCCCTTCCTCGATGCCTATTATCCGTAAATTAGGGCGCTTCATATTATCCCATAATTGCTGGATGTTTAGGTTTTGTTGCTGTAAAGATTTCTGTATATCGCTGACTGTGTTTTCAGTTTGGGATGTACTGTCTTCTAATGTTGATATTCTGTTTTCCATTTCATCTAATCTTCCAGAATTTCTTTCTATTGCTGTCTTCATTTCACTTATTGCCTCTTTCATTTCGTTCCAGACCTCTTTCTGATTCTTTTTTAGTGTTTCTAGTTCACCTTTAACCTCCTCTATACTCGTTTTAAATCCTTTCATCATATTGAACATCAAGATTCTGAACTCCCCTTCTTGCATTTCTAGTAGGTCAGTATTCGTGATTTCTGATGTCTCTTCATAATTCCTGGTTCTCATATTTATAGCGTTCTCTGTCTTGTTTTTCTGATTTCTACCCATCGTTCGTGAGTACTGTGCTTAGTCAAATCTTAATATTAGGAGTTTGGGGGTATTGGTTAGTCAGCAGAGCCTTTCCAGTGTTGAGGGTGGGTGATGTGCAAGGAGCTGGGGTGATTGGTAAAGGAGTCGGGTTACGTAGAGGATATGTTAGGTTGAGAAAGACTTTAAGTATGATAAGGTAATAACTTGTTAGGAATGAGAGAGAGTTAACTACTAGGACTCTTGTCGTTGGTAGAGTAATTATGGATATAAGAGATACTTTGAGTATTAAACCAGGAGGTATATTATGGGGAAAAGTTTTGGGGGAGAAAAGTATGTAGGTTAGTGTGGGTAGGTTTGTAAATAGGGATGATGGGAGGAGCAGACAGACATAAAAAAAAAAAAGAATCCACCCAAGATACCAAGACTTTTATGTACTCCAAGAAAAATGAAGGAAAACCAATAAAAGGAGGAGAGTGAAGAGAAAAAAAAAAAGGAAGGGAAGAGGAAGAAAGAGGAAAAAGAACAAGAAAAAAGTAAAAGGAACTAGCAGCTGTGTGAAATAAAAAAATAAGGCAAACTATCCTATGTATGTATATATATGTATGTATGTATATATATATATATATATATATATATATATATATATATATATATAACACAACAAGTTAAAGTAAAAGAAGTGTGGGTTAAAAGAAAAAAAAAATAAGTCAGCAATAACCCTACCAAAACAAAAGCACTATAAAAGCAGAATACAACAAAACATCCACATTAAAAGTAAAACAAACAGTCCTCCTTATTTACGCATATGGGGTCAGGTCCAAATAATATGTGTGTATCTGATTGCTTTGGTAGCTTTCAGAATACCATCCAATGTCTCTTAGTTTTCTTTGTACTCTATTTTTATCTTCTTAAGTCACTCTGGGTGTTTGGACACCTTTCTCTCCTTTAGCTGCTTTAGGTTCATGTGTCCGGATGTCTGATTTCACTGTTATTTGATTCTGTACAATTCACAGGTTCTGCGAAATTCTAACCTGTGGTCAGCACCTCTGCACTCACCACCCTAGCCTCCAGCCTGAGCGTCCCTACAGCAGGGGTGGAGAATGACCAAAGTATAGTTGAAACCTCCCCCTGAGGTCCTGAGCAGATTTTGTGGCCCGATGGATTTTCTTGTGTCTCTAGAAATTCCAGCTGGGCTAGCTGGTGTGGTCCCAAGATATACCCTGGGCAAATGGGTGCTGGTTCCTGGATGCCCACACTTACTGCCAGAGCTCTGCCTATTCCAAGAGTGCAGGCTGGATGCGCTGCTAATACTGGACCCAAGTGAGAGTGGATGCAGCTGTCTATTGCTGCTGGTATGCTCTTCCAAGGTGTATTGAGCTGTGTTCTCACTTAGAACTAAGCATCTGGCTACCCGGAGGTTGGGAATACCCAGCGGTGGGCCAGGGGTGCAGGGTAGGTGCTCAAGGGTCCAGTGCGCGTTGTCCAGCAATGGTCTCTGCTTCCAGTGGGACGTAGAAGCTGGGGGTGCCCCACGGAGATTTCCGGGTCACCCAGGGCTTTTGCAGCCTGGAAGGCCGGCTCTGGCAAGGTGGCAGGGGCTAGACACACAAGCAGACTTCAATTTAGAAGTAGCAGTGTACAGGTACTGACTACCAGCAGGGGACCGTGGCGCAGGTAAGGTGCGCGAGGAGAGTGCTGGGGTCTGAGGCTTGAGCCCGTGCTGGGTGGTTGGGGCTGCGCACACGCTAGGACCCCAACTTACCAGGGCGCCCTCAGGTACCTGAATTGGTGCAGGAATCCGTGGAAGTCTCTATGCAGTTGTGATCTGGTCGCTGGTGGGCACACAGAATTCTGGAGGCTGCTGCTCGCTGTTTAAGATGCGGTCCTAAGCCCGTTTTTAGTCCCGAATTATCTTTCCGTGGTAATTTCGGGCAGGCATCTCCTTGGGCAGCTGCAAAGGCAGCCCGCCGTCAGCGTTCCGATCAGTGTTCCGATTGTATTTGCAGCCGGTCCCGTGTCCGATCTTTGTTCTTCTTCTTCTTCAAGTTCAGGGTTCCGCCGAGGTACCTGGATGTGTTTTTGTTCCTGGTATGTATTTATTTTGTTCATTTAGACACTGCTTTCTAAGTATTTAAACTTTATTTGCTTCAGCTACTGAGAAGTGCTATGTCCCTCAGTCGCCATTTTGAAAAAAAAAAACAAAAAAAAACCACAAAAACTTGAAGTCTCCAAAATTTCTATGTGCAGAATCCTAATTGTCTCTCTTCCCTGATTTCTTCCACCCTCATTCATGGAGAAGTGTGTAAGAGCTAACTGTACTATTTTGATTCATTGAAGTGGAATACTACTTATTCTTTTACTTTAGTTATACAAGTGTGCATTACCTTGGGTAGAGAAGACATACTTTGACGCATTTTCAGGGTTTTAATTTTGCCAAATTTGATTTATTTTTCAATTATCAGCTTAAACAGACTTCAAATAACAAATGTATATTTATCAGTAATAATTATAAGTTTAATTAAAATCTATATTTTTTATTTAAAGAAGCAATGTTTAAATTGGGCCAAAGTCCTAACTATACCATTTTCTTTTTTTTTTTTTTTCCTCACTACAGTAACATAAGCATACCCATGTTCATAGCAGCACAATTCATAATAGTCAAAGCATGGAATCAACCAAGGTCTCCATCAACTGATTTCTTTGTTTTTGTTTTTGTGGGTCTGGGGATGGAACCCAGGGGCATTTGACCTCTGAGCTACACCCCCTGCCCTATTTCTTTTCTTTTCTTTCTTTCTTTCTTTCTTTCTTTCTTTCTTTCTTTCTTTCTTTCTTTGGTGGTACTGGGGTTCCTGGAAGCCCTTCTACCTCTGGGCTACACTCCCAGACATATTTTTATACTTTTTAAATTTGGAAACAGGGTCTCTTAAACCAGCACGGCTGGCTTCGAACCTGTGTGATCCTCCTGTCTCTGCCTCCCAAGTGCGGGGATTACAAGCGTGCGCCACCACGCCCGGCTATTCTTTATTTTTGAAACCAAGTCTCACTGAGTTGCAGAAGGCCTCACTAAATAGCTGAGGCTGTCTGCGAACCGCGATCCTCCAATCTCAGCCTCCTGAATGCTGGGATTACAAGCATGCGCCACCACGCCCGGCTTCAACTGATGAATGGATTGCAAAATTATGGGAAATACACACAATGGAATTCTACTCAGCAATAAAGAACAAAATCAGGCTATTCGCATGAAGATGAAAATACCTGGAGAACATTATGTTAAGTGAGATCAGCCAAGCACAGAAAGAGAAGTTACATGTATTTTCTCTAATATGCCCAAACTAGGGAGTATTAGGGATACCAGAGGGACTTCAGATAATGGAGGGGAAACTTCAGCAAAGTGGGAATGGAAGGGTAGGAGAGAAGGCTGAGGTTGATTAACTAGAGGAGTACATTCAAATGTGTCTATAAGTGCGAATGTAGCATGGTTGACCTGGGAGCAGAAGGGGAAACAATGGAGGGAGGGGCAGAGGGCACCAAGCACTGTGTGAATTTATGCCATTTTCAATATGATCCACCTAAAAATAAAAATAAAAAACAAAGATAACTGATCAAAGATAACTGATCTCATAATTTTGGTATATATCAACAGTATATATTTTTATTATATTTTTGCATAAATAATAAGATCCTTGGATATTTAAGTTTATAAAAGTAACATATTATTATTTATCATTTTGTATTTTTTTCACTAGAATTATAGTTCCAAATTTTTTCATGTTTTTATAAAGGGCCAACAGTTTTTAATCACCAAAAGTAATCCATTTAAAATATTATAAACATATCCATTCTTTTACTGAAAATGTTGTATCATGAGCAATATATTTAAATAGTAATGCAATAAATATCCTTGGACACATGTTCAAAAATGTTTCTAGAGAAGGCAAAAAGCAAATTGCCTGATCATAGAATATGCATACATTCTTTTACTAGGGATTGCTCAATTGTTCTCCAAATGGTAGTAGAAATTACAACCCCATCAGCAATGTTTAATAGTCCCAATTTCCTCTTCTTATTGCTAACACTTGTTATTGAATATATTAATTTTTAACGATATCACAAATGTGAACTGGTAGATGTTTTTCTAGTTTGCACTTTCATAATTAAGAAAAGAGTAGGGTTTTTTCCCACTCTTCCTTGTAAATTCAACATTATTTCTATGTGAATTACCTATTTATGTATGTGACAAGTTTCTATTGGATCACTTATTTTTGCTTTCTATTTCATATATTTTATGTACAAATTCTTTTTTAGGTATGTTTTTGTTCCTTCAGTTATAGTTTTCTTTGTCATGCATAATTATTAATTTTAAAGGCAAGCCTTTAAAAAATATTAATGGGATGTTTTGTCACCTGTCAAAATCCTATCAATTATCAAGCACTCATTCCTGTCTTCACAGTCTTTACAAAGTTAACTTGTTTCATTCTTTAATTTCTCACTGAGTTCTTTACTCAGATACTAAGACTATATTTTAAAAATTAACCCAGACTTTTAAAATTATCAATGCCTAATAATTTGTGCCTCTCCTTATTCCTTTCCAAAGAGCCTTGGTGATTTTTGTCTCTTAACAATTCCTTACACATTTTAAGATTAGCTAGTCGAGTTTTATTTGTAACATTTTTTAAGGTTGTTATATCATTTGCTTTAAATCTGTAGATTAACATGAAGTAAAAAAAAATGTTTATGCTATTGAGACTCTTATCCATACGGAAGATGCTCTCTCAATTTAATTTCTGCATAAAGAATCTTTATGAAAATATTTGAAACTTATACAATTGAATAAACTTGCAACATAGATTAAAAAGTACTCTTTGTTGTCTAAAATATGTTTTAAAATAAAAACATATAATTTAGAAAACATATAGATATATGAATTGATTTTCCAAAGTAGAAAAGAGTTGTAAACACTCCTTCTGGTTCACGAGAGCTTTTAAGGTATCTTCTAATACTACAACCATTTGCCTTTACCAGTTTGATTTCAGACCAGTCAATTGGTGCAGAGGACAGAATTTATAAATATAAGAAAACCATGTCAAATGAGGGCAGTGATTATGCTGGGATAAAATAAGTCAGAACAAAACTCTCTAAAGAATCAAATGTAAGAAAAGTGTTAAAAGAAACATAAAATATTTCAATCTTTTCTAGAGAATAACCATTTCTGACAATTTTATCATTCTAATCAGTTGTTTATACTGAGCAATTGTTTTCCATCATTTCATCAAATGTGTTTCTTTGTTCAAATCTCAAACTGCAGATCTTTTTGCAGGTGCATGTCTTTTATTATTTTATGATGCCCACTTTGCTATATGTTTCTCTATGCTCACCTGAATTTTATCATTTGGCTTGCTTTCAAATGTTTCCACTGGAGCCCTCATTCCATGAAAATACAATCTCATTTATTTTCACTTCCTTTACCAAAAAAAAAGCCATCTTTCAAAACTGCCTCTTATTGGAAGATATACTTTTCTCTGCAATGAACTTCTGTACTGTTATCTCCAGTAATCAGTGGGCTCAGTTGTGGTTAGGACGCTGGTTCCTTTATTCATTAAGGGTGTCAGTACATTGTCTCCTCAATCTGTTCACACCCTTTTGTGCTGATTTTTCTCTCTAACAGCATAAAGGTGAGAAGCCAATTACTTAACCATGCTCTTGCTAGTGTTCCTTTTAAACCTGCCTCCTTCTCTCAGAGACACTGAAAAATTTTCAACTCAGCATCAATATTTAACTTAGTATCCACCTGTCTTCTATTCTCCTATACTCATGTTACCTTCAATGCCCAGGAAACAAACAAATTGCACCTGTAGGAATCATCTTCACTAGAGATTTCTGATCTTCAATTTCAGATAAGTTCTCTTATAGTCTATAATTTTACTATGTGTTCGCAATTAGTCATTTGAGGGTGAAGGGGATACTTGGGATGAACCCAGAGACATTCTACCTTCCAGCTACACCCTCCACCCATTTTTATTTTTTATTTTAACAGGGAGGGTCTAAGTTACTAATAATCTCACTAAGTTGCTGAGGCTGTCTTAAAACCTGTTATCTTCTGGTTTTAACATCTCATTAGCACTTCCTCAAAGGCTCATGTGTTTCAGGCTTGGTTCCCAGCTGGCGGAGCTATTGAGAGATAGTCAGGAGGTGGAGCCTGGTTGGAAGAGGTGAGTCACTGTGAGAGTGCATTTAAATGCTAAATCTTGTTCCTAGGCTTGCCCCCTCTCACTCCCTGACTCTCTTTGTCTCTCCCTGCTTCCTGCCAGCTATGAGGTAAGCAGTTTTGGTCCTATACACATAACTTGTCATGTTATACCTCTCCATGACCCAGAAACAATGTAGCTAAGTGACTACAAACAAAAACTTCTGAAACTGTAAGCCAAATCTTTTTTCAATGAATTTTTTCTCAGTTATCTTGTCACAGTGATGTAAAGCTAACCATCACACCTTTATACTGAAACAATACAACCTTCTCTTCTAATTTCCTAAGACATCTCAAACTTACTACATTTTAACTTTTTCTCCTTTTCTTCTGTTACAGTGGGAGAGGCTGCTTCATTTCTCTGATCCAGTGGTTCTCCAAATTAACGTGCATCAGAATCATGTGCGGCATTGGTAAAGCACCAATGGGCTCCACAAACAGCCTTCCTGTATCAGTAAATCTAGGCTGGGGCACAGAGTATCCTTCTAGTCAGCCCCAGCTGATGCTCTTTCTCTAGAGACTGCTAGTTTGAGACTACTCCTCAAAGAACCAAGTCCCTCTTTTCACCTCTAGCAGTGTTGTTTCTTTAATAACCTAGTCTCCCATATTCCTTCAAACCTTCCCTCTTTGCTGGCTTCTTCCCTTTAGCATTCAAATATCTTCAGGTCACTTATAAAGAATTGTTCTTCCTCCTCATTCCTTCATATTATACATGTTCACTCAATCTCCCCTTCTCAGTTAAACTTACTTGTAAAACTGTCTGTTAGCAGCAAGATTTTAATTTTTTAGCCATTCTACCAAAATCAAGTTATGGTCCTACACATAAACTCTTTGAAAAAACGAAGAAAACCTACTTATTAAAGAAAACAATGGGTACTTTTTAGTCCTTATCATCTATACATTTGATACTTATCTAATTTTTCCTTCCTGAAGATCTGGAAAACTTGGTTTTTAACATTTCTGATGTGGTTTAGTACCTATCATCATTCTAACTGATTTTATATAAATCATCAACATTGTTGCTTTGGTTCCTACTTAAAAATATCCTATCATTTTTCATTGTTATACTATGTTAAAAGTCTGAAAACCAGGTTGAGTGGGTCTTATTTCTTTGAGTCAATGAAATCAACCTACTGTCCTCTTTTCACTGGGAGGTTGAGAATGATTGGACTCTGACAGATGGAGGTAAATTATTGGGAGAGAAATAGGGTAAAAATGCTAAAGGGTCTCTAAAGAAAATATGTTTGTGGATCTGGAAAGATGATAACTTCTCATTTAGTCCAAGCAAAATAGCAAAGAAATCAGTAAATATATATCAAATAAATCGCTGTGGAGTATAGTAGCATAAACATTATAATGTTTTCAAACATGTTCTGTTTATTTTTAGTGTACGAGGCATCAAAATCTTAAATTATTGGTTATATCAACCTATTTGGTCTTGCGATTTTTTTTTATCACCGTGTCTAGGTTTATAAATGCGGTGGGAGCGTTGATGTCCGGGTTGTCTTTAATTGTGAAGTTTGGGAAAACAGGTTTAATGAAATAAGACTATGGCAAGACAGCTAAAGAAGCCACTGATAATGGCATGATTATACTGTTTGTAATAGATTATACGATGGACAAAAAGAAAGAATATACAAGAGAGGGCTAACAAATGCTGAGAAAATAGTAAAGTGATGAACTTGACACTCATCAGATTTATTGGTAGTATTGGGCTGCTTGAAAATTCAGAGGGAAGCCTGTTATAATTAGATACTAGGTGTTTGATCTTCTGATTGTAGAGAAGACTTTTCTGGTGGTGACTAGGTCTATGGAATAAACTTGGAGTTGCAGAAAAATATAGTTTGAGAAGGCATAAAGGAGCCATATGCCAAATGTTGGATTTTCATCCAAAACCTCTGGAGTGATGACAGGTTGGAGACAACATGACTCCTTCTAGCTAAAGGCTGATCTTTAATAGAAAGGGAGGTGAGTATGCCAAGCATCGCTACTTTGAGGATAGTGTGTTACAACTAGGTGAGCTTCAGAAGAGCAAGAGTTTCTGCAAAGATGGGAGTCCTTAACTGTCTGGAAGCAGCAGTAGGGATCTTGGAAGACCTTGACTTTAATTCTGGGTCCTGAGATAAATGGAGTGTGAGGATAAAATCCATCTTCACTTCATGGAAGGGAAGCGGTATCTTCAGAGTACTCTAGGTTTAAGTGACTTCAAGCACACTGATGGGACCTTTGAAGAAGAGAATGAGGATTTGAAAGAGGTCATGACTTTTGGGTGCAAACTGCAAAGATACCAGAGAAAGAGTTTTGGAGGAAAGAGAAGGTTTTGTTAATATAGGGGGAAAAATAGCAATAGGGAAAATGAAGATTTTTGGAACATTTAGGTTATAATAGATAGCAAGACCATCTTGTAATTTTGGCAATAGTCTTGGTAGACAGGGACATAAGACTTGGTAAATGTGGTATCACTTCAATTGTAAACATTTCAATTGTTCCTATAAGGCCCAGATCTATGTTTTCAGTGACTTTCTGTATGTGCAACTGGGATTTTGGCCTCAAAGGATGTGTCTGTCAGGTTGTTGCAGGACATGTGTTAAAGATTCCTTCCTCATCACTCTCCTTTTGAACTCCATCAAATTCCCTGCTATATTTTCACTTCGTTTCCATGGAAATAGAGTTTACAATGTATTATGTCAATAAAAGTCACATGAATTCCATATTATTTTAAAATTTAGAATACCAACTGGTATTCTAAGCAATTCTTTTAGCAAGACCATTGTTGTGATATATAAAGGATCCCTTTTTTCATATTTCATTGTGCCTGAGACAACTCCTAAGACAATAACTTGCCACAGGCTACAATATTCTCAAACTCAAATAACTAGTATACACATTTAAACATAAAAATATTGAATGATTTTTTTCCAAGCTCAAAATCCTTCAAATTTACTATGATGTAATATTCAATTTAAGATATTAAGCAACCTATAAAGCTATCATGCTTGATAGGTCTATATTTTCATATACCCATTAAAATAATTATTCTAAGGCCAAAGTATTAAAAACTTGATTAACTGTATGGAAGCTGCATAAATTTGAAATCTTTGCATAATTTAGTGTGGCCTGTGAAATGGTCACAGAATCAAGGTCTACACACAAAAAAATATGAACAAGCATAGAGGCTTGAAATTTTCATTAAGGCCAATCAGTCTTAAGAATTTATTCTCTGGAAGAAAATTTGCTTATCTTTTTGAGTTTCTCAGTAGAAGTTTCTTTTTTTTTTTCAGCTTTTCATTTTGTTCTCAATTTTATTGATGGTCTCTCTTCCTGACATTGTCTTCCAGCTTGAGTGAAGGGCTGTTCTAGAAACATTTCAATTGTAACTTCTGGTCAAATTTATCAGTTGCAGTTACAGTCAGCAGAGACTGAGTTCTGACTCCAGGATTGGTCTCTTGATATAGCCTAAGTATGATTATAGCCTAAGTATGATATAGCCTAAGAGGGTGACTTTTGAATCAGATGCACCTGGGTTTAGATGCCAGCCTTGTCATTTACTAGTTGAGTATTCAGCAAATAATTTGAACTCTCACAACCTCGAGTATTGAACTTTCTTATCAGTGTATGGGATGCTGATACCCATTGCAATTTGCAATTGAGAGGACTCAAATAAGATGGTGTATGTAAAATATCTGGCACTCTGTGAAAATGTGTTCAAAGGACACCCATTGCCTGGCCCTTACCACATCCTTTCCCTTATGGTAAGCATCACTCACTCATGAAAGAAAGGGTTATATTGGTCAACTATCTTCTGTTTAAGATATGGTGAACACTTAAGAGAACTCCTCTAGAACATGAGTTTATTTTATTTTTTATTTTGAAAATAATCCAGTATGTAAAGTCTCAGGGAAGTATGAAACTTAGAACAAAGCCACATTTTGAAGCTGTGGTTTCCCATCAAATGTATTCAGTGAAAAAGAAATATTTATTACAAAAGAGAGTATTAGAAAATATGAAGCCATGAACAATCAATACTTGTCATGGCTTTTGATCATCATTGGAGAAAGAGTCATGTGAAGATAGCAGGCTCTTTTTGGACATATTATAGTGCCAAAGGGTTGAAAACTGAGGAGAGCTGTCTTTGCAGGTTTTTGAATGGATAGAAAATTGAATGACTTGCTGAAAAACTGATGGACCCAATAGCTCAGGAAACAAAAACAAGAGTTGACAAATATGATTACATCAAATTAAAAAGCATATGCAGTCAGGCGTGGTGGCGCACGCTTGTAATCCCCGTGCTTGGAGGCAGAGACAGGAGGATCGTGCAGGTTCGAAGCTAGATGCGTGCACTGGCTTAAGAGACCCTGTTTCCAAATATAGTATAAAAATAAGTCTGGGAGTGTAGCCCGGAGATAGAAGGGTTTCCAGGAACCCCAGTACCACCAAAAACAAATAAACAAACAAACAAAAAAAAACAAAACAATCAGCAGAGTGGAGGACAACATGCAGAAGGGGAGAAAATCTTTTCTGGCAGAGCATTAATAACCAGGATATACAAATAATTTAAATTTAAAAGTGAACAAGTAACTCAATAAAATGAGTAAGTGTTCTAAGAAGACACACTTCAAAAGAAATACAATGGCCAATAAATATAAGAAAAGTCAGAGATATGAAAATCAAAACTTCATTGAGATTTCATCTCATGCTGCTCAAAATTTTTCTAAGAGAGAGAGGAAAAGAAAATGCAAACAAATTTTAATGAGAATGAGGAGGAAAAAGAATCCTTATGGACCATGATGGAATATAAGTGAGGACAGCCACTATGGAAAATAGTATAGAGATTTCTCAAAGAAATTAAAAGAACTACTACTCAATCCAAATATACCATTCCTGGACACACACACACACACACACACACACACACACACACACACACACTGAAATCAGTATACAAAAGAAAAGAAATAGCTGCGTGCTCATGCTTTTTTTTTTTTTTTTTTTTTTTGTACTGAGGATTGAACTTAGGGGCATTCTACAACCCAGCTAAGCCTCTAACCCTTTTATTATTTTGAAGCATGATCTCACCAAGTTGCTGAAGTTGGCCTCAGATGAAGCTGTGATCCTCCTGTCTCAGCCTCCCAAGTACTAGAATACAAATGTGTGCCACCATGTCTGGCTCATACAATGATTATTGAAGCACTATTTATAATACCTATGATATAGATGAATTTATTAAAAATATTACCTGGGCATGCTGGTATTGTAATCCGAATACTTGGGAGGCTGAGACAGGAGGATCACAGGTTTCAGGACAGCTTCAGCAAGTACTGAGGCTCTCAACAACCTATTGAGACACTGTTTCAAAACAAAAACTAAATAGGGTTGGGAGTATAGCTCGGATTTAGAATGTCTCGGATTTCAATCCCTAGGCCTCAAAAAAGAAAAGGAAAAAAGAAGGGAGTTTGGATAAGATCAAAGTAGCCTATATGCATTATGAGAATATTTCAATAAAGCCTATTTTTGTATTTAACAGCTGTTAATAATATTAAAAGCTCAAGCATAGAATATAATCATAACTTTTAAAAGCATAGAATATTTAATTTTAAACATCCTATAGAATGGTAGTTTTAAATTTTCCATTGTCATATGAAATTGCTTTAATTCAGACCTATAGATGATCCTTACACATTTTAGTAGCTGTTGCTACATAGTAAGCTGTGACTTCGGTAGGGTTGATGGTAATCCAGGTGTGCTTGCTGAGGAAATAACTCAGATCAAGTTTCCTGGCCAACACAGAAAATGAACAAGCAAAATGTAATGAACAAGCAAAATGAAGCAAACAAATCCCTAAAACATATGACACCATACATTTTCCCATGTGTTGATAGGACTCAGGAAGACATTTCATTTTGTATTTTGTGAAACAGAGTCTGACTCTCTCTCTCTTCCCCTTCAATATCTATGACTAATGGGCTTTTAGGATATACCTCATTTATTAATACTGAAAATTGATGAAAGACTCATGAAGATCTAAGTGAAATTCTTGTAATAGAGGTATTAGTGGCACCTTACTTCCTCAGAAGACTTTCAGAAAGCTAGTGAGCTGACAGTACACTATAAGGGATAGGACTCTGAAGAATGTAAAACCTAAGCCAGGCGTGGTGGTGCATGCTTGTAAATCCAGCATTTGGGAAGCTGAGACAGGAAGAATGCCCCTGGGTTCTATTTCTAGTACTGAAAAGAAAAAAAAAAAGTAAAATCCAAATGAAATATCTAGGGACAAATTTTGAGGACAGCTTTCATCTAGATCTCATTTTTCTATGTATAATAATGTCACCACTTTTTATGGGCTGTGATGATTATTTTGATATAAAGCAAAGTTGATGTGAAAAAGTTATACTATTGGAAAAAGTTGTAATCTTAACCTTTTGTTCAAATTTACTTTGGTAAGCTGATCGTGAAACTACCGGTTATTTCTAGACCAAAGTACTTCCCTTATAATTTAATGATGCTCAAACCAGGGCCTTCACTATTAAAAGCAAAATGAGTCTTCATCTTAATGTCAACTAGACACCTGAGATTAGCACCCTTTTTGCCATTATTAATTATGCAAATATATAAATTGATGATAGGTAGTCATTTCAGGAGGCAATTTTGGTAACAGTGGGCTGAAGTAGGACTGTATAAAAGAGTTTTCTTATCATTATTAATGTTTAACAAGGATTCAGGATATTTCATCACACTAGGAAATTTTACAGATGGAAGAAAGCACTGACTCTGTTCTCGAAAAGCTTATAATCTATTATTTAGAAATGTTTCTGAAATTTCTGTGAAGGTAAAGCCACAGGGAAGTGGGAAAGGTACTAAGAATTCTATGTATACAACCATAGACATATTATTTCTATTCTTTTCTTTAAACTATTCTTCTGATGTTTTCCTGCCAATCATATTTCTAACTGTGATAGAAATGTTGAACAGGTCAAATCATGACCTGATCTTTAACTAATTATTATGAAAGACTCTTGAATGTAATTTTACAAAAGAAATAGAATAATTATTTTATTTATAGGGTGATAAGTACTTCAAAAATTTATATTGCTTATATTATTATTATCCAAATGAAGTTAAACTCATTATAATTCTATTAGAAGATAGCTTCTTAACATAATTTGGCTACCATCATAATGTGGTATGTGTAGAAATTAGCTGGAGAGCTTGTTCAATATACTTTTTTTTTTTTTACTTTTGTCCCAGAGATTCTGATTCAGAGGCCTACTCTGAATCTTAGGAATATATACTTCTAAGTATATTTCAACTTTTTTTTGCATGGTACTGGGTATTGGATCAAGGAGTGTTCTACCTTCAAGCTACACGTCCCCCCACCTTATTTTTGTTCTTTTTTTGGGGGGGGGTCTGGGAATGGAACCCAGGGGCATTAAACCTCCAAGCTACAGAGCCTGCACTATTTTTTAAATTTTTATTTTGAGACAAGTTCTCACTCAGTTGTAGAGGGTCTTACTAAGTAGCTGAGGCTGTCCATGAACCTCTATACTCCAGTCTCAGCATACCAAATGCTGGGATTACAAGCATGCACCACCACACCTGGCTCTATTTGTGTTATTTATTTTGAAACACGGTCTCACTAAGTTGTGGAGGGCCTAAGTAGCTGAAGCCTGCTGCGAATCCATGATCCTCCTGTCTCAGCCTCCAAAGTACTAGGATTACAACTGTACACCATCATGCCCTTCATTTCTACTTTTAATTGGCACTAATAACTATGGATACTTATGGAGTACAATGTGACATTTTGGTACATATGTATAATATATAATGATCAGATCAAAGTAATTGGCAGGTATATCACCTCAGACATAATTTCTTGTGTTTTGAATAGTCAAAATTTTTATCCCCAATTATTTTGAAATATACAATTGAAACATTCATTTTCAATGAGTTTATCATATAATTCTAACAAAGGTGTTCTTTGATACACACTTTGAAAATATGATCTAATGAAAGAAATTACTTATTCTTTCTAAATCCATTTTTCTCAGCTCAGGCAGAACAATGTTAATAAGATTTTTTGGAATTTGGATAGCAACAATAAATTTGTTTGTGGGCCTCTGTGCCTCTAAACCAAAAAGGCAAAGGACAAAAAGTAGAAAAAAATTAATAAAAAACTAGAAATGGAACCACTGTATTACCTAGCTAAATCACTCTTCAGTATATTCCCCAAAGAACTAAAGTTAGAATAGTATAGTGAAGCATGCATACCCGTGTTTATAGCTGCACAATTCACAATAGATAAATTATGGAACCAACTTAGGTGTTCTTCAATGGATGAATGGGTAAAGAGAAGGTGGTATATACATACAGTGGAGATTTACTCAGTTATTAAAAAAAAGAACAAATTATGTCAGTTGCAAGAAAATAAATGGGTCCAGGAAATAATATGTTAAGTGAGATTAGCCAGTCTCAGAAAGCAAAGCATCTTACTTTATTTTTCATATAAGGAAGCTGGAGGGAAAATAGGGGAAAAAAGACTTCATGAAAATGAGAAAGATCAGTAGAAAAGTAGAAGGAGATCCAGGAGGGAGGAGGGGAAGAGAAAAAGAAGATGAAAGGAAGGACCAAATAATTTTATATTCAGATATGAACATCTCACTACCATCACTATCACATCAGCATATACTGAGAGGTAGGAGGTGGGTATTAGAGAGGTGGGGTAGAGAGAGAAACACCCAAAGAGGGCTTGTGTGTATAAATGAATGTATCACTTTGAATCTCATTAAGTTGTATAATTACATTGCACCATAAAATTCACAAAAGAAGGATAAAATGAAGAAGATTTGAAGAACATTCGAAGAAAATTCGGAGGAGAAGGAGGAGAGGGGGAGGAGAGAAAGAGGAGAGAGAGGAGAAATCTTCTAAAAGGGAGACATAAAGACACAATGAGCAACAAGATAAAAGCCAGTGTCTAACTGTGTCTTATGATCTGAGTTATAAAATAGTTCGGGGTAGAGAATTCTAGGAATCAAGTTACAATTACTGGGCATCTGGAAGAACAGTTTCTCACATGTCTTCTAAAGGAAAAACAACTACCTCAAGAAAAAAATATCTGATGTAACTTAGTTTATTTGTATTGGTGATCCTGACCCTGCTGTCTCAGCCTCAGTAGTGAGATGATCAGAAGATCTATGCGTGTGCATAAAATGAAAGGCTGGACAGATGCTACTTCAGACTGAACAATTAGGAACTTAGTATTGTTATGATATTTTAAATAATCATTGAATATTTGTAAGGAAAAGTATAGGAATGTTCTACTAATAAACAAGAGAAGATAAGTTTTCATCTATAACATCAAACTATTTTAATGAGACTTTGATATATAGTGAGTATATTGCCATTTAATTTTTCCCAGGTTGAATTTTTAAAATAAATTTTCAAACATTTTGCAACATTTATTTTATTTTCCTGAACTTGGTAAGCAGCTCAAGTCATATTGAAAAACATACCTTTGTAGACATTTTTATGTATGCAATATATTTTTAATGTACAAGCAGGGAGATGTCCTGTACATATTTGAACGTCCTCTAAATATATTTCATTTGATATTAATTTTTCACCCCCTCAATATTTTATACAGAAAACATACAATTATTCTATATACATATTTATTTTAAACATGCTTACAACATGTGTATTATATAACAGGTATTTTCCCAAAAGCTTTTCAAATGCTAATTTTTAAAAATTTTTTGCAATATCCCTATGAGGTAAACCTTTTTTCTTAGCTGTTGTTTTTATATGTGAGAAAACTCAGGCACTGTGAGGTTATCTAACTTATCTAAAAATCACAGAAGTATATCTGGGATTCAACCCCAGGTACTTTGCAGAAGCCATGCCCTCAACCATGATATTCTCCTACCTTAGTACCCTTAATGTTACGATTCTCCAAAGCAGCAAAAGATGATTGACAATATGAAAGATGAACAGGTAATACCTGTACTAGACATATCCCTGCTCAACAATGTATCTGCTAATCTTTGGAGGGAATATTACTTCCTTGCTTCTTGAAGGCAGAAATGGTCACATGGATTGCTCTAAAAATGAAATGTAAGCAGCGTGCAATATCCTCTTTCTAGGCATAAATATTTAAGATCTTTATTTTACTCTACACTCCCTCTTTACTTATGATGAACTAAAAAGCAGGTACTGATTGGGAGTGTCATAACATCAAAGTGGCTCAGAATACTGAGTCACTATATAGAGGATAATTTCTCTGGAAAGCTGCTCAATATAATTTATATGACCCAGAAATAATTGTCTGGGGTGTTAAGCCACTGAGATTGTGGAGTTATTTATTTTTGTAGTATAATATAGCCCAGGAATTCTCAACCAGTGGTGGTTTTGCCCCCTCCCCAGAATATTCAGCAATGTTTAAAGACAGTAATTACTTTTACAACTGCGGGAGGATATGTCTATTAGCATTCAGTGAGTATAAAATATCAGGAAATGTAGTCAAGCATTTTTATAATGTATATTAAGGACTACACAATAAGAAATTATCTGCTCAATAATACTAAATTTAAGAAACACTGATCTAGCCAGTCATTTTTTAGGGGGGAGGTGATTGAATGCAGGGGCATTCTACCTCTAAAGCCATATCCTCAGCTCACCCCATTTTTTGAAACCGGGTGTCACTAAATTGCTGAGCGTCTCGTTAAGTTATTGAGGCTGACCTCAACCCTAAAATCTTCTTGTCTCAACTTCCCAAGTATTGGGATTATAGGTGTGTGCCACCATGCTGAGCTCCTAGCCAATCTTAACATATGCATTGCTTCAGAGTAGGCATATTGGTATGCAAAGCACCTTTAATAGAGATCATCTGTGCTGAACAGGTCTTCAGAGTTCACACTAGAATGAACTTGTACTTTTAGATACATATCCCATTCTTGTTCAACAAGTGGCAAACGAATGCAGCTTATTCATATCATTTCCAGCATTTTGTTTACTTCATAAATGAAACATTTATCATCTCTGTTCAGGAAAAGTCCTGCTTATATGCTTCCTATTAAAAAAAAATCCTTGGAGTTTTCTTTTAAAGCAGCCCATTTTCTATAAGGCTTAAAGTATCTTGCACAGATACAAATCACCAGACATCAGCATAAATATACTAGATTAAATAAAGTTGGCAGTCATGGGGGATATATTTTTCTCCTGTGACTGATCCTTGTCAATTATAATTATGCATATAAATTACTGTGCTCAGAAAGAGTTTTATAAAGGGAACCTATCCAGTGACGTTAGCACTTGGGGTTTGTTTTTATTTTCATGTTTCTGAAGAGGCTGCATAATGCCCAAACTATGGATACCAGTATCTCATTTGAAAGTTGGAAAGAATTTAGGTATTTTGGGGGACAAACCCAAAGGAAATGTTCTTGACTTAGAAGTTATTATATTACTCTTAAAGGACTTGTATGAACCTTTGCCTTTGTAAGCTTAAAAGAAATAATGGTCCAGGATTTTGAGAATTCAAGATCAGGGCTTGACAAGCTTTTTCAAAGGGCCAAATTGAAAATATTTTAGAACTTGTGAGTGAAATAGTCTGCTAGAACTATTCAGTTCTGTTGTTGTAAGAGAAAAGCAGTCACAGGAAACTGGTGGATTAATGACTGTGGAGATTCTCTAATAAAACTTTGAAATTTTAAGTGGTCAGCTAGATTTAGCCTGTGAAGAGTATGTTGTTAACTCAACTTCTATAGTATTTTTTTTTATGGTACTGGGGATGGAACCCAGGGCATTCTTCTTCCTAGCCATACCCCTAGCCCTATTTTTTATTCTTTATTTTGAAACAGGGTCTCATTGAGTTGCAAATGGCTTCACCAAGTAGCCAAGCTGCCCTCGAACCAAAATCCTCCTATCTTAGCCTCCCAAATGCTGGGATTACAAGTGTACCTCACCTCACCTGTCTCTTCAACTTCTAAAGTATTTTATCATCCTAGAGATGTCTATGAATCTAAACTGTTTGACTACTAACAAGTCAAAACAGAAGATGAGGTGAAAAGAAAGAAGAAATATTGAAGTGAGAGTGGACCACTTTCCTTGCATACAGAAGGCCCTAAGTTTAAACCCCAGCACAGAAAATAAAAGAAAGAAAGGAAAAGTAAAAGAAAAAACTGTTTCTTTGAAATAAGAAATATTCATGGAACTGTGCCAGGAAGTTATCTTCCAACCTTAAATGCATAATGTACAGTATAGCCTCCCCACCAAAGAATTATATGACATAAAATGTCAATAATGCTAAAAACAAGAAAATCAAACTCTTTCCACAAAAGATGGTTCAACATTTAGCAGCATCAGCCCAAACCAAAAGTACATTAAAAATGAAAAAATCTCATGCTTTACCCAAGACCTCCTGAATTAAAATATTCATTTTAAAGAGATCTCTAAGTTATATGTCTATGTTCATTGATGTTTAACTCACACTGGTCCAGCCAGGTATAATTAATATAACCTTCATGAGAATAATAAAATTATCAAGAAAATGTGCATCAGGGCTGTTGAAAACTTGCCCATGAGCCCAAAGTGCACATCTTACCTGCTTTGTCACATTGTCTCCTTGACCACGATTGAGGACCAAACAAAAACAAAAACAACAAAACACACAAACACAAGAAAGCAGAAAAGTACATTAAAATGTTAAATATTATATATATTTGTGTGTGTATATATATACAATATACATATATACATATACATACATATATACATATACACACATATATACTATACATACATAAACATACACATATGTGTATATACATATGTGTATGTGTGTGTAGGTGTATAATATATATTAATATATATATATATATATATAGTCTTTAAAAGGAAATCTATCTGGACCTTGGGGCTCTTTCTTATTTCTGTTTTTTCTGAGGAAGTTGCATAGTGCCCAAGTTGTGGACATCAATGTCTACAACATATGTATATTGTGTGTATATTGTAGTACTAGAGATAAAGCTCAGGGACATTCTTTCTCTGAATTACACCCTCATCTGTATTTTATTTTATTTTTTATTTTGAAATAGGGGTCTTGCGAAATTACCATGCTCTGGTCTTGAACCAACAATCTTCCTGTCTCAACCTCCAAAGTTCTAAGATTACAGGTGTACACCATCATGCCCAGCTTAAAAATTATCTTAAAATCACCTGAGGTTTTATACATAATTTTACATTTGAATTTATTCACTTAGCATATACTAATGAGCAACTAATAGTATGTGTCACACTATTCTAATAAGGAGAAAATACCAATCTAGTTCTCGTGGGGAAAATACCCCCTGGCCCTTCAGGGACAATTTATCATTCGTACAATGATTATCTGTCTAAGTGTTACCTACTAACAAGAAGTGGAGATATCAAAGTCAGATTCAGATATATGCCAGTTCAATTTCTGATTTTATGGCATTGATCAACTTGTTTAAATCCTTCGTGTTGGAGCTACCTATCGCACAGTATGATTTGTAAAGGCATATTTAGATAATAGTGATTAGATAATCATTTTCTGAATATCTTCATATGGACTGAAATGGAAGAAAGCAATTGGTGGAGTCATTCAGAATCAGGTAACTTCTCTCAGAAATTTTATTTTAATGTAACTTTCTATCCCCTCCATGCATCCTGTCCAATGAGAAATAAAATGAGGATTCTTGTATCTAAAAGATAATTTGTTCCTGTGAGATAAATTTGTTTGACGTCATCACTATTTACCTTGCAACAGGGTTTGACAAGGCACAAATAGAATATATGGAACATGATTTATTGGGAGGAGACTTAATAAAGCCAACACTGGCAGAAAAAAAAAATTAAATAGTTCTCTCATTTCCCTGTGTAGCTGGGGAGAAAGATTCTAGGGCCAGAGCACATTATACGTCATGCTGTGGGGAAATTGTCCAGAAGGAGGAGAACTCTGCTTCTTTTCATTCTTTTTTTGCAAAAGGATGAATGGCAACTTTGTCAGTAATTGTGAGGGAAAAACTTCTTTGGACTTGAGCATTTTATATGTAGATGCCAAATTTTGTTTGTTTGTTGCAAGAACTCTCTAGTAAAGCTTATCTTCGAGACACTTTTAGGCCTGCAGAAAAATATAGCTCCATTTTCCAGAGCAAGTCAGTTGTCTTATGAGAAACTCAGTTCAGGTTTGGCCCCCACAGCCAGTGGGTGAAAATCTGCCTGTCCTTGATTCCTTGATACCTCATCCTCCAGGACCCGCTTGTGAATTATTAAAGAGAATTCTGCCTACTGTATCACAAACTTTTAATTTCTGACCTCAGTTGTGTAATATCTGAGCTAGCAGTGTGGGATAAGACAACTTAAAAAAACCATTCAACAATACCCAAACAGTAGACAAGTGTTTCTTCTCGATCTCAGAGTTCATTACGATCTTTATGAACAAGAGGTTGTAGTCTATGCAAGGACCACTTTCAAATCGACTTAGGTGCTGTTGTGTATTCCCTCAGCAAACCATAATACACTACAGTTTATTAATTTATTTATATGCCCCTAAGCCAACTATATTTCCAAACATTTGCAATTTTAGGAATAATAATATGCATTAGAGACACAAAGGCAGATAAAAAGAGTATTCCTGACTTCTAGAAAGAAGAAATTGAATTGAGGAAACAAATATACAAAACTCATATATATTCAGAGATCAAAGAGAGCGTGAATTAAGCGTTGCTTAAAAATCAGTGAGTCCCAGATTCCACTAAAGAGCAGAAAAACATAAACATATGTTAAATTTTGTGCAGGTTTGAAGCCAGCGGCACTGGCTTAAGAGATCCTGTTTCCAAATAAAAAGTATAAAATAGGTCTGGGAGTGTAGCCTGGAAGTAGAAGGGTTTACAGGAACCCCAGTACCACAAAAAATATGTTAAATTTTATTTTATAATTGATTATTTAACTTTTATCCGCATAGGCTAGTCTAAGAAGCAGATAGAACAAGATGTACCTGTCATCAGCTCTGCTTCCACACACATTTTCTGAAGTTGCATGGTATATGCCATCTGACAGTTTCACTCTATCTGCATGCCTGTCCTGACCAATGATTTTGCTCTCAGTAATACCATACGTTAAACAGTTTGAGAGAGCCAGGCGTGGTGGCGCACGCTAGTAATCCCTGTGCTTGGGAAGCTGAGACAGGAGGATCGCACGGGTTCGAAGCCAGCCTCAGCTACTTAGTGAGGCTTTCAGCAACTTAGTGAGACCCCGTTTCCAAATAAAATATAAAAAAAGGTCTGGGAGTATAGCCTGGTGATAGAAAGCCTCTGGGTTCCAACCCCAGTACCACCAAACAGTTTGAGAGTACCAAGGGTTCTACAATCCAGGTGAGTTTCTGGAAAACTAAATTCTATCACTTAGGTACTGATACTTAATTCACTTCTCCAGTAAACAACACTACTGTTAAGCTGCCTCCATTCTTTTCCTAGAGGTTTCCTTTGGAGGTTTCCCTTAGTTCTACTGTGCAATTTCCATTCCTGGTGTCAGGGCATGGGAATGAGGCCATATGTTCAATATAAAACACCTGGAGCAAGAAATTAAACATATAATTTTATTGAAACCTCAACCCAAATAGTAGAGACTCAAAGCATTGCTGAAGTTGAACAATAGAGTCCAGCATGAAAACATAAACTTGAAAAATGAAACAAAAACACAGAAGCACTCTTTGCTTGTGTTTTTAAAGCACACTGAAGGGGATATATGGTCTGCAGTTAAATGTCATTTTTTTATATTTGCTTCCAGCATTTGTACAATATCCCAGATACCTCTTGAAAATTTCTCAGAATAAATAAATAAAACATCCCTCCTTGCCCTAGTTCACACACTTGTTCTATTGCTCTCCTTTCTTCTTTTATTTACTATCATTATATTTAATTTTTATATTTTCCAAATGTCTTATTCCTCTTAAGAAAAAGAAATAAAGCTGGGCTTCAGAGCATATGCCTGTCATCTCAGTACTTGGAAGGCTGAGGCAAGAGGACTGCAGGTTCCAGGACAGCCTCAGCAATAGTGAGACTCTCGGCAACTTAGAGATCCTGTTTCCAAATAAAAATGAATAGAGCTGAGATGCTAGCCTGAATATAGAAGGCTCCTGGGTTCCACCCTCTGTACCACAGAGAGAGAGAGAGAGAGAGAGAGAGAGAGAGAGAGAGAGAGAGAGAGAGAGAGAGAGAGAGAGAGAGAAGATAGACACTGGGTGATTAATAATAGAAGATTTTTGGACGAGGGGAGGGAAGGATAAGGGACAGAAGGAACAAAGATGAGGATGAGGTCACTCTGGTGTTCTGAGTGAACCCACAAACACATAAACACACACACACATATGAACTAACATGTACATACAAGAATAGCACTGTCCCATGTTTAAGGCCCTTAAGGAGTTAATCATTTAACTAAGAATTTTGAAATAATCCTGAGCAAATGTTTGTCAGCATTTACAACTTACAAACAGGGCTGAATCACAAATAACATTGTGTAGCTACCTGTTCCCTGTTCACCACTAGGTAATTTGAACTTTTCCCAGTCCAAATTGAATGGCCCTTACCCTGCCTTTGCCACAGTAAGAGTTCCTACCACCGAAGCAGTGCAGTTATACTTCAACACTCCCATCAGGAGGAAAGGACACTATAAAATCCTGGCAGGGAGAACCACACCACAGGATTGAATAAAAATACATTAGGTCCAAGGTCCAGTCCTCATGTGGTTTGGGTCTTCTGTGTCTTTGTCCATGCCTTTCTTGGCCACTGATGGCCACTGCCCCTGAAATCTGGTATGTTGCCTGCCTGCTATGCTTGTTTTTTTGCTGGATAAAACATGCCAGTGATCTGGAACTACTGTTTTTCACTCAACAGGCAATAGTTTACTACTGGGCAATGATCAGCTTCAGCTACTGTGTTTCCAGGAGATTTTAGTACACACTCTTTTTTTAAGACACATTAATATATATATATATATATATATATATATATATATATATATATGTATGTATGTATATGCATATATACATATATATATATACATGCATACACACTCAGGCGCGCACTTTCTGGGTTCAGAGGATTACCCAGACTGCGTCACATACTCTACTAGGAGTTACCCCATCCCTTTATGCCTTCTGATATCTAGGTCTGATACAGCCCTTTCTAATACTCTAAAGTTTGCTTTTTTCTCTTTTGTCAGGATATTATAACTTCTTTCTCAGAAAACCCCCACAGTGTTAAAGTCATATTGATATAGCCTGCATACATGCCTGCCACCCCCAACCTAAATTCCCATATTAATCCACCTTTGAATTTTTAGTGATTATCTCACTTCCTCACATAACAATAGACATTCAGTAAATATTGTCTGAACTGAGCAGAACTGAATTGCAAAGACAATGGCAGTCCACAGAAATTTTAGAACCCTGTTCTCAAGAAATAAACATTGTTGTCAGCATTCTCTCCTAACGTATAGACTTTGACTTCTAGCATGGCGGGTACACCTGCTACACACTGTATTCAGAGTGTTGTGTTCACGTGATGTAATAGGGATTTGAACCTACAAACAGCATTCCCTGAGATCACAGAGTAGAAGGGAATTCATAGCAGAAAGTGAAGTGCTAGAAACATTTTATAAGAAATCATTAAAGATGGGGTCTTATAGCTGCCTTTTGTCAGTGCTAGTGTGTGACAGTAGAAGAAAGTGGTTTGGAAAGAAGAGGCAGTTTAAACAGACATGAACACATTGATGAATGTACTATGTAGACATAATAAACTCAGAGTGAGGCTGTCTGGATTGAATAAGATTCTGTAGGCTGAAGGGCACCTTGTAGCAGCTGGGCCAGAGCGAGGGATTGGTAATTCTTGAGTGAATCTGTGTTAAATCACATGTTCTGGGTCTTTGTTCCTCCATCCTCTGGCTATAAATTCTCAACATTAAGTGAAGGACCAGTGAACTTATCTATATATCAGCTTTTAAGACCCTGGCTCAAGTTAAATCCCAGTAAAACCAGAGAAGGCATGGTGAATTAGAAAGGCTTCTCTTAGGGAACCTTGGGTTTGAAGCAGGGAGACTGAATTGGAATATAACAAATAGTTGCAAAACTTTCTTTTTTTTTTCTTTGCTTTTTTTTTTTGTGCTACTTGTACTTGAAACCAGGGGCATTCTACCTCTGATCTAAACCCACAACCCTATTAAATTTTATGTTTTTATTTGGAAACAAAATCTCACTAAATTGTAGAGGGCCTCACTAAGTTGCTGAGGCTGGCCTTAAACTTGTGATTCTCCTATTTCAGCCTTTCAAATACTGGGATTACAGGCTTTCACCACTATGGCTAGCAAGAAATAGATTTAAGAGTACAAAAAATGTGGGAGAAAAGTATTATTTCATAGGTACATTTTGGATCTGGAGAAGTATTTATTTTTCACATTAGACACTTGAACGGAATGACTAAACAGTAAGAGAAATGTTTATTCTTTAGTTTCTTAACTTGTGGCATTTAAGAATAAAAGTACATTGGCATTTAAATTCAGGACATATTTATTCAGATGTTTCATTTATCATGTTATTTCTTTATGAATTTTATTGAGATACTAAATATTCTAAATTCAGATACTGAATATTCTGCACTAATTCTGAGAGTGTGGTACATACTTGTAATTCTAGTAAGTTGAAGACTGAGATGGGAGAATTACAGATTTGAGGCCAGTCTCAGCAGCTTAACGAAACAATCCTGTTTCAAAATAAAAAATAAAATAGGGCTAGGTATGTACCTCAGAAATAGAATACAGAATACCCCTGGGTTCAATCCCCAGTACCCCTAAAAATCAGTAAAAAGGGAGACTTAGTATAGTGATCTCAGATCCTTACCATATAAAATTGTATTTTCTAAGGATCAGCTGATGCATTTGATATTATCTACATAACTTTCCCGATTCTGATGACTTGAAGAGGCCTAGAGCATGTGTACTAGTAAAGTTAATCTCTTTCTGTTAGTTAACATTACTCCTCTCAGTGTCCTTGGAAAGATAAATTGTGCATTTTATGTGGATTTAAATGTGCACTTAGAATAGAAAATTGCATGTGTATTCTGTAGAAACAAATAGCATCCTGCAGTTAAATACATCTCTTTGTCTCTATCGTCCCTGCCTAAGTACAAACATTTTGTTTTAAAAAATGTCCCCTTTCAATGGCTTTCATACCTGTAGTGTAGACATAGTCAAGAACCAGAGTAAAAATATGTTGCTACAAAATACTCTTTATTCAAAGGCAGTAAGGGTTGGGTGTAGTTATTTTGCCAGACTGTTTTACTAGACTTATGTTTTGATTCCAGCTTCGTGAACCTCACGGAAATGTTTTACTCTGTGCAGAGAAAATTCTGATTTCATGCTTGAAAGAATTATATCAAATATTTATAAACACAAAATAGTTATCCCCACTCTACATGCACATATCATTAATACACATGCATACACTTTTTCTCTCTTCACACATCCTGATCTAGATAAGCAGCTGAAAGCTATTTCACATGAATTATCCCCAAAGGATATTTTTGGTACAATCAATGTAACTTTAGCACCCTGTTTCTTTCAGATCAGAGACTGACATTTAGTTCATTGCAACAGACATCCCAGAAGAAAATAAAACTCAGTAAGTGCCTCATATTAAATGTTTTTAACTAATCGCTTGAGTAAATTCACCTATTTAATAACTAGTTAATGACAAGTCTTTCAAGAGTCTTGCCCAGATAAGACTCAATGAAGTTCAATTGTTGATGAAACAGATGGTTAAATTTTTGAGAAAACTTCAGTGTCTGGTAAGAAAAATGACTTCAAACCTATTTGAATATCTAGGAACATGGCCCATGGCACTGGGTTCTTCTACATCCAATAGGCCAATGATTCTCAAAAATGCAGTCCTAGAGAGCAGCAGGTGGGCATTTATAGAAATGCAAGCTCCATCGTAGACCTACTGAATCAGAAACTTTGGACATGGGGCTCAGAAAGTCTGAGGTACCCTAATTTGAAAGTCACTGATGTAATTTTACCTTGGAAACCACTGAAGATAATTCCTGTACAAAGTCAATCTTTCAAGGTGCTTTCTGTGACCAGCTCCAGAGTAAGTTAATTGAACACAAATCCCTGATCAGGGTCTGCTTTGGGGATAACTAAAAATGAGAAATTTCCATTATGTCAACACACACACACACACACACACACACACACACACACACACACACACACAGAGTCCTGATAGCAAGTTCTCATAGCAGACTTATTGAATTGAACAAAAATTTATTTTCACTTCTCTTTTCTTTACATAAACATGAGTCGTTAAGAGCAAAGGATATGAAGTATGAATTTATTTTTATATCTCCTGGAGAGAGAATGGCAAATAAAAGTTGTGTAATAGGTGTTTGCAAAATGAATAAGTAGATAAATTTAGCGTTCTTATTAATAGCAATGATAATAAATAGAGCAAAGGGTGTGGCTGAGTCAACAGATGCTTAAAGTTGTTAGAAGTTGTTAGGAAGTAGATACAGAAATTCAAAGTTCAATAAAGTTCACCAGAATTTAATTAAAAACATGTATAATTATAATACCATTAAATAATACAACTGACCATTCACTTTATGTGGATTACATAGGGCACTTAATTTTTAGCAATGTTGCATGTAAACTATTTTTGAGAACTGTAAAGTATATGCACAGAGAGACTCTTGTCCTCTGGGTTCAAGTTATGGATTGCTGTTTGAGACAGGAAATGGTGTTTTATATTCGTATTGAAACATTTGTTGCTTCAAATGTAAGTGTTTGAAGTGCTTATAAAGTCATTTTTCGAATAGGAGCTGAGATTTCAATGTTAGAATTATTTATTCCTATGGAGAAAATATATAAATGAAAATGTTAGCAAGCTCCCAAAGTGGATGAAGGTCATGACAACATTGCTACCTCAAATAAAGAAAGAAATGATTTGGAATTATTTCTTCTAAATGGGAATGTCTCTATTGTAGGCTGCTATTTATTTCTTCAGTATAGTCTGTGTGGCACAATTCCCGTTTGCTACCTACTAGTTTTTATTTATATAGCACTTAAATGGGTACAGTAATTTATAGCTAGTGCCCAGACTCTCTCTCAGAGAGAGACATCTTAGGGAAAAAAAAGTATTATTATCTATATTTCTTCTCTTGACTTAATTTTCTTTTGGTTATTGCAAACATTAAAAAGGAATATATGAGTGGTATAATTATCATACTTAATACTTTTCAGAAATACTGTATATTGAATTCGAAATAGGCTAGGGAACTTATTAGGCAATTGCTAAAACTTGCAAAGCTCTACCAAATCTATTTTTTAAGCATATAAAATAAATTGAAACTGAATTTTTTCTCGTGAAACCTGGGGATTAAAAAGTTTCACTTATTCTAAAGATAATGTTCTAGGCTCTGATTTAGATTTGTTTTGTTAACATGATCATAAAGAAACCAACAGGGTTCCATGTGTGTGTTAGATTAAATGTAATTTCTCCTTTCTCCTATTTCTCCACTTCATCCCATTACCTTTTCTCTTTTTTCACTCATTTTTCTTGCACCTATGGTAGAATATACAGGGCTTTCTTCTTCGTTCTGCTTTTAATATTCTTCACCACTTTTCCACCTATAGAAAGTTTTCTATTTTATCATAGATCTGGAAATCCAAGACCTATCCAAGGTCTAAAATAACTTTACCCTTCTATTTGTTTGTACTCTTTTGTTAAAAGGCTGAGGTTTCAACTCCCTATTTCCTTATCGATACTTTTTTCTAAGATTAGGCTCTCCTGTTTACATTTCTTATTATTTTTATACTTACGTAAGTCCACTTACATAATCGAGCATATTAGTCATACTTTATAAGAAATTTAAATAAAAAGAGAAATTCTCATAACTACACAGTTGGAAAGCTGAGGGAATCTGTATTACTCTATTACTCTTTATTTTCAATAAAAAGTTTCATAGCAGAGATTTTTGCAAAAAGATAAAAGCAAGTAACAACTTCCTTAACTTCTTACTTGCTGGCCTGTATTCTTTTCACTGGGCCCACCGGGGAACATCAGGAATTCTTTATCTCAATGACTTGCAAAGTCGAGTTTTACAAATTTAGCACTTGCTGTAAAGATCACACTTTGAGCCCAAAACTGAGCTATAAGATTTGAGCCGATGTATGCTTTCTGGATTATTTTTCCTTCTTGACACAGAGCTACTGAGGAAACTTGTACCAAGAATTGCAGTTAAACAAAACAAAACTTGCCTTCCCCTGAAAAATAAATGATGTGGAGAAAAACACTTCCCCCTTGGCAGAGCTCCTGCAAATTAAAAAGAAAGATCTCGGTGTGCAATTGGTGATATTTTGTTGCCTCCCCCCACCCCCAAAGAAAAAAAGAAAGAAAAAGAAAAGAAAACTCTATCAGATCTCTCAGTTGAGCAAAATAGGAAACTGAATTGTGCAGAAGGCTTAGAAAGTGCTTTTTGGAAGGTGGGGACCAGAAACTTTACAGGAGAATGTTAAGACAGTAGAAGTCAAGTCTCGACCTAGTGGATGAACCTCATACCTCATGAAGTAACAGAGGATGAATCAATGTTTATCAACTTAATCATCAGCTAATGAATCTTCTGATTAAGAGTCCCTGGCTGGGTGAAGTAATGTGGCAGGCACATTTGTCAAATGGGGAGCCAGAGCATATCTAGATCAAAATAAAAATTGGCTCCACCGACAGCAAAGAGGCAAATAGGCTACTACACATCTGGAAGGAGCTTTGCATGTTATAAAATGATTTTTATAATTTATACATTTATTGCTACATTATGGTTTCACAACATAATAGTGATAGTGGCATACAAGCACACAAGTTTTTATTAGCATCAGTTGCCTTTTATATAACAGAATCACTGCTGTCATTTTGTTTTTGTTCTCATTAGTACTAGTAACTTCAGCTGATTGGGAAACCCTTTTCTAGTAAAGATAATGATAAAGCACAAGTATTAATTTGGTGTGTGTATGCGCACGTGCACACGTAAAAGAGAGAAGAGAGAGAGAGAGAGAGAGAGAGAGAGAGAGAGAGAGAGAGAGAGAGAGAGAGAGAGAGAGGAGGAGAGGGAGGGAGAGAGATCCTAGAGTAAATAAGAAAGACAACTGCAGAACTTTATACAGGTTATATTTTTAAAAAATCAATGAGAATGTTTGTGTAATTTGTTAGGAAGTGACAAGATATTGCTGTGCTTGGTAAATTTGAGTTTTCTAAAATTTTGTCTTTTGACCATTTTAAACTTCTTAAAAGAATTTTAAAGCAAAAACTATATAGTATAAAGCGTTGGATGATTTATTTGAGCTAAGTAAAGCAATTCAAATACTTTAGAATTAAAATCTACTTATATCATAATGGAACAATTATCCTAACAACATTTGCTTAACCAAAAATTATTCACTGTTTAATCATCTTTGATTGAAATTTCACTCAGTAAATAGTGTAAGTCAAAGTCTTTATAGCATGAGAGAAACCAAAAGGGCTGCAAATAGCTGGAAGGATTTGGGTGAAATAAAATTCAAACAAGGTTTAAAATAATTTTGGAGATATTATTTATGAATATTTTATTTGCTATTCAAATGCATAAGTAGATTCCATGTTTAGAAAAATTTTGACTTCCAAACTGTACTGTGTAGGGAATATTTATTTTTTTCTCTTCCTTATTAGTAGAAGACATATAACACAGATATATAAAGTAGCCAAGTTTCCCACAGTGAATAGGTATAATTCTACCCCAAAGCAAAGACACCTGATGTCTTAATTAGGCTGTACAGCCTGATCTTGAATAAAGGTATAATTTTCATTAGCATTCTAGACATTTACAGTTTTATATATATAAAAAAAAACCCTGTATGCAATTACTACTCTCTAGGAAATTTAGGCCCTCAAATATTCCAAGCTATAAAGATATTTCTGGACCCCAGAGAACAATTAACAAGTAACAATAGTTGCAACAACAGTAAAGTCCAGCCAAAATCAACCTTAATTAGGTTTTTATTGAACTCTGGAATACAATTTATTTTTCTAATAAACAGAGTGCATTTTAATATGTTTGGCACTTTATTGTTCCACTTATCCTTCATTTATACAATTGTATCTGATTGAGCTATGATATTTTTAGCCTCCAGAACAGTTACCTTCCTACCTAGGGTGTATCCCCAGAAGCAATTACTTCTTTAATTGACTTTAACTCATTAATGTTTCTATCTTATGCTTTGCTTATGCACCCATTTGTGCAGTCTAACACAAATACCACAATCAGTTTCTCTTGATCTCTTAGCCTTACTTTTTAAGAGAATATTTCTCTTGTCAAACTGTCTCAAACATTCTGTTTCTGGGATAGCTAATCATAATAAACAGGGTATTTCCAATGTTAAAAAAATGAGTTCTATTATTGTATTATATCTCATGGGTGCTCTTTTTGCAGTTCACCACTCATTACTTCCACAACATAACACTTCACATGTCATCTCTATGGGCCTTGCCACTTCAGTGCAGAAATTTTATAGTTTTGTCCTGCTCAAATTTATTTGTTATCCTGAGTGTATCATATGAAGCTGTGCCCAAAATTGATATTCAGTACATTTTACTTGTTGAAAATAAATTCCTGCTGAATAATTTGGTGAAATAGGATATAAGAACAAAATATGTAGCAAATAATTGATCTCATCAGTGATGGTTGCATGATGCTCTTTGCTTAAGTACATTAGTTCTGTGACTTGGAGGCAAAAGCTGATCATATATTGATGGACCCTAGGAACCGACTACCCTTGAAATTTGTGTACTGTGAATAGCATTATGTTAATAATATTCCTAGCAGCTCTTCTGGAGCATGGGCCAGGCATTGAAGTAATTCTCTTACAGTCATTGGTTGTTAGCTTTTTATTTATGATAGCTGGATATTTACAAAACAGATGAATCATTCTGCTTTTGTGCAAGCTTCTCACAAGGTCACTTGAAGATTCCCTACAAACTCCCAAGGGGTATATATATCATCCTATCAATAGACTATTGCTACCTATTCAGCCACTAAGAATGCTGTTCAGAATAATAATATCGATGAACAATACTTTTTAACAATTATATATGAGTTAAGAGGAAAGGAAGGTTGTACTAGTATCTTAATTTAAGAGCTGCTGAAACTTAGCAAGGTTTTTGGTAGTCACATAGCCTGTTAGTGAAGAAAGCATTGTAAATATGCAATGATCTCATTTCTTCCATTCCATAGGTCCAACTGACAAACACAGCCACATAAATGTGAAGAAAACTTTCTTTTAAAGGTTTATAGCAAAGGATGCATACCACTGTGATCAGAGAATTATTAATTAGAACACTTAACCAAAACCACTTCAGAGAGTATCTTTTTTTCAATTTCTTGACATACATCTGTAGGGATTCAGGATAAGAGCTATGATTTGGGTAGGTATAGCGAGTATAATTATTTGAAAACCCCCAATTACCCAGGATGTGTCATGGAGAAATGTTTATCATCAGTTAACAGATTTATAAGGCTAACTTTGTCAGACCATTTTCTAAACAACATCTACAAACTTGTTGACTCAAGAGAAATGGAGCATATATTTCACTAAGACTAAGAGTTTATTTTGGTTGATAAGAGTTGTAATGTGGAAAGACACAGCTACGTGAACTTGAATATGTACCTCAGGGTGTTACAGATTTCAAACATTTGAAGATAAACAACAAGTAGGAAGGGGGACCACATCAGTGGTTCATCAATCATTTAGATTGGCACAGAGAGCGTAGCAAGCTATCTTGAAAGAAAGAGATTGGGTGACTTCAGGAATATACATGCACCAATTCTCAGAAAGAACAAAGGGGAATTTTTCATTATTTGTTATGGTACTAGGAATTGAACCCAATGACATTCTCACTCTGAGCTATACACCTAGCCCTTTGTATTTTTTTTGTTGTTGTTCATTTGTTTGTTTTGAAACAGGATCTTGCTAAGTTGCTGAGAATTTCACTAACTTCCTGAGGCCAGCCTTGAACCTGTAATCATCCTGTCTCAGCCTCTCAAGTATTGGTAAAACAGGTATGTGCCACCATGCCCGGCATCATAGAAAGCCTTTGGGAAAGGATGAGAATTAGAACCTAGATGAAGTGGAGGCTATGTATAGAACTGGAACTTTTTTCTCTAATTGAATATTTGCTAGAAAATGGATGTAGCTTTGCAAATGATCAAAAATTCTCTGAGATAGACAGCACTGAAGCTTCCTCTCTCATTCTCTCTCAGCCTAAAATTAGGGGGATGCTTCAAGATGTGTTGTCTTTTGACTTCGGTTTTCCCTATAAACTATTTCAATATCAACAACGTGATTCTTAAATCAATAAGTTAGAACAGACTCCTATAGAGACAAAAAGTGGTATAAAGTAGAGAGAGAACTAGTTTTAATTCTGGACCTGCCATATGGTTGCTGCATGGTGTTGGGTAAATTTCTTAATTTACTGTCTCTACATGCATTCCACAGAGTACTTACTTAACTCACTGGATCACTGTGATTTTTAAATAAATAGTATGTCCGCATAGTGCCTGACATAACACTAACATGCCGTATTGTTTAAGTAGAACTGTTACTGCAAAAAACATAACATGAACAAAAAATGCCTTGTGATGAAGATAAAAAATTAAACAGAATTCCCAATATTTCATAACTCTCCTGAAAGATATAAAAATAATTCTTAAAACAGGGAGAAAGGTATTATGTACCTGAAGAATAAGGTTTAGTAGTGCAAAGTTGAAAGTTTTCCTCAAGTTTGTTTAAAATCACTGACATTCTTTCTTTGTAGGACCCCAAAAATTATATTATAAATTTCATCATAAAACATCAAGCCAGGATAAAAGTATACATAAGGCAAAAACAAGGATGAAATAAAGTTGGACCACCAGACTTTAAAATTATCTCTAGAAAAGTCATCTAATGTTCTATGTATATTTTCTCCTATTCTTCCAGTAAAATTATTCATTTCATTTTAGATAACTACTGCTAATCACTCTTCTAACCAGATGATTTTATGAGTTCGATGATGCCTTTAAATTGTAATGTGACTGCCTATCCCTCACCTTTTCCTAAGAGTGATTTCCCAACCCAAATTAAAACAATATATTTTCCTCCTCCCCTATCACACTGGCAAAGATTGTAGAGCTAATATAACATCAAGGTTACTAAGATTGAGTGACAGTGTGCTCTTATGCATGAATCCTACATACTTTAACAACATACTCAAACCCATTAATTTATGTATTTTTTTGCTATTATTTCTACTTCTGGGAATTTATAATGAGAAAATAATCATGAATATGAAAATTTATTTAATTATAAAACTATTTACCACATATAATTTACAATAGAGCAGAATTTTAAAGCTTACATTTTCAATATAAGGGAAATCATAGTTTAATTTTATAATAATAGCATATTGCTAAAGTGATTCTCAGAAAATAGGATAATATTTAATATTATGGGTATATATAACTATAATTAAAGGAAGAATATAGGTTGAGTCATATAATTTCTTAGGTGAAAAATCTCCATGTAGTACAAGGCCCCACACTAGCCTCATAGAATTTTATGAGGACTACTCTAGTTTAGAAATACTATACAAATATTGACTGGGACTATGAATTCTTTTGAAGATTATACATAAATTTTTGTGTATCATAATATATAAATATGTTTAAAAGATTTATAAAATAGGTCAAGATAGTAATTAGAATAAAACAAGATACCTTATATTGCTAATGGATAAAACTAGAACCTATCAGAGTACATACAAACACATGCACACACACATGCATACACACACATATACATAGGTATGAGGCAATTTATTATAGGAATTAGTTTACTTGATCATGGAGGACAAAACGTCTTAAAATGCACCACCATCTGAAAACTGGCCTCAAGAGCCAATGGCTGAACTCAGCATGAGTCCTTAGGCCTCAGAATCAGTGTAGGCAGTGGTGGTAAGCTGGGCCTACACTCCAAGACATTCAAGCAAGGAGCTTTGTTGTCTGATGTCAGGACCAAGAATGTCCCAGCTCAAATAGAGAGTGAATTTGTGCCATTTATTGTATGCAGGAGAGCCTTTTTGTTTGTCTCCATGGGTCAGATGACACCTACTAGAATTGGTGAGGGTGATCTTCTTTTCCAGGTCTACCTACTTAAGTGCTATTCTCTTCCAGAAACACCCCCTCAGACACACACAGGCATAATGTTTTGTCTGCTTTCCAAGCATCCACTAGCCTAGTTAAGGCTCTCAAATTAACCATTATGACATTTATAACTATCAAGCCTCTATCACAAGTACTATGAATTCAGTATAGACATACTACTGGCAATTCCCTATCAATTAAAACAAGCTCCAGCTCAGTGTTTATGTTAAAAAGCCCTTGTTCTTAATGTATTTGCTAAAAGCCATAGTTTTTCCAACCTATCATGTCACTCTTTGCCATTAAACAAATCTGTTAAGGGCAAACCAGTACATATGCATGTCCCTCATTCCCTTTTTCTTCCAACTTTTTTTCTGGTTATCTACTAAGAAAAATGTGTGTAGGATGCAAGAAGAGTAGAGTTGCTCTTTAAAACCACTGTTTAATGTCAGGTTGCACCCTAAGTATCTTTTGAACAAAGAACAAAATTATCACCATAATATATAATTATGAGGGATACTTTGAAGAAACTTAATTAGATCTATAAGACTAAAAATAAATACCATTGATTCATCATTAAGAATAGCTGATTTAACCCTCTTTCTTAGACACTAAAGGTCAACGATGAATTATTAAGGTTCCAAACTCATAAGAAAGGGGGCAGAGGTATCTAGTAATTCAGGACCATGCAGGTAAATGTCTGTTTATAGGTAAAAACACTAAAATGTCTGTCTGTTTATAGGTAAAACTGGCTGAAAAGAATCTCTCTGATTCTCTGTATAGCTCTATCTTTTTAGATACACAAAGGACTATTCTCTTGTCGGGGTCTTGCTGTCTTTTTAAGGAAGACCCAGGACTCACAAAGTAGCCCATAAAAGTCTATCTTAGCTTTTCCTTTCTCTCTCATAGACATGAGACTCATTGTCTTTTCCCCATTTTTACCCCCTTTTTCCATATTGAGGAAAACTTCTTTTATCTGAACAGAGGGGAAGAGAGTAAAGGATTACAGAAATGATTTTGTTTTATCCTTCCTGTTAACCCCAATTATTTTTGTAGTCTCTGGTCTCTAAATGCCTAAATATTTGGAAGGCAAAAGTTAGAGCCTACTAAGAAGGCCTTTTGTGGTTCATGTTATCACATCTCTCCTCCAGAGTAAGTGGTCACAGAATAGATCATCTTCTGAAAAAGAGTAGAAATGGGGAGAGGGAGAAAGAATGGGCAAAGTGGCTGACACATAAGAAATATCCTTCAACCACAAAAATATGTTATTAATACTCAAGATTTTGCTCAATGATGGAAGTACCTAGAAACCATTCCAAAGTATTCAAACGTTCAGAAATACAAAAGCTTCCATGTTCTAACCAAAAACTAGGCAGCTATATGTGGCCTAGATAGCTAGGTCTCAACATTTCCTCACTCATCTTCTTTCATTTTATTTTCTGCTTGCTCTGTGTCTTCTCCTTTGAGGACCTGCAGTAAAATAATAAAACTTATAAAAGCAGAAATTTTAAGCATTGCACTAGTGATAAATTTCTCCAGGTGCAAAGAAATGCTTCTGTAATAATCAATACAAACATATATGCAATGCTAGTGAATAGGGTACAGAGCCAGAGCTTTATATTTAAAACCATAATTATTGCCCATGGAAATAATTCCTTCCTCCAAGAAAAGAAAAGAATATCAGCAAGGCTAGATACTCTGCTGCGTTTATGCCCTCTATCCCACTAAGCAACAGAATTGTCATGGAATGCAGACCTCCCTGGCCTCACATGACATACTCCTGAGAAAATTCTGTGTATCTGGTAATGAACAGTTATCCATATATATATATATATATATATATATATATATATATATATATATATATATATATATATGTATATATGTGTGTGTGTGTGTGTGTGTATTTTGTTGGTGCGTTGTAATCATATATCAAACTGAACATTCATGATATATTTTAAAAAGAAAAGAAGCCAGGCAAGGTGGAAAACACTTGAAAAAAATCCTGGTACTTGAGAGACTGAGACTGGAGGATCCCAGGTACCAGGCTAACCTCAGTTGCTTAGTGAGACCCTGTTTCAAAATAAAATATTGAATGAGCTGGGAGTATAGATCCAAGATAAAATTCCCCTGAGTTCAATCCCAGTACCAGCAAAGAGAGAGAGAGAGAGAGAGAGAGAGAGAGAGAGAGAGAGAGAGAGAGAAAAGCAGGTTAAAATAATATGTTAAAAATTAGATAATTTAGGCGTGGTGACGTGTGCTAGTAATGCCAGTACTTGGGAGGCTGAGACAAGAGGATCACAGGTTCACAGCCAGCTTCAGCTACTTAGTAAAGCAGTGCTCAACTTAGTGGGACCCTGTTTCAAAATAAAGAATAAGAAAATAGGGCTTGGGGTGTAGCTTGGAGGTAGAATGTCCCTGGGTTCTATCCCCAGTAACACAAATATAATAATAATAATAATAATAATAATAATAATAATAATAATATAAAAGATAAGGAAATGACAAAAATGTCATTGCATGTCAAGTTCTCAGCACTTCCTAATTCAAAGTTAAGAACTTAAATACATTTTGGGATGACAAAGCAAGAAATTTGTATGCTTTCCTGTCGTTTGTCCATACTCTCTAATTCTCCCATGATGCATTAAATACTGTGTTTACAAACTACACACTCATTCATGATCTCCAGATTTTCACAGCCCTAAGTCAGGGTGGCTGCTAATATTTACATTTTGAATATCTGAGCCTCTTGGTAATTTCTGCCTGGTGCACAGCTCTCAAATGAAGCATCCTGGTGCATCTCCTGACAGCCCCCAAATAACAGACAGATCCTAGTAGAGGGAACTTCCTGCTCATCTCCTAGCCCTGGGGTCAAAGGAGTGGTTTCTAGGTTATCCTGATGGTTTCTGTCTTCAAAGATTCGTGTGTGTGTGCGTGTGTATACTACCTATATGTACTCACCCATACAGATATATGCCTTAAAGTTTGCAAGAATGGGTTGATGAACAACAAAATGGTACTGGTGAATAGACAGTCCAGATCAATATCTAAAACTGGGTAATCTGCCATCAAAAAAGCTTGCTTGCCATTTTCTTTTATACCTCTGCATTTCCTACTTGTACCATTAAAACTGTTCTCAGCATCCTCTTGCTTTTTATGTCATCCTGCTCTACATTTTTGGGAATCCATGATGTTTCAAGCTCCATCACTGATGTTTTCTTCCTTTGATAAGTTATGATTTGTTTTCCAGCACTGTCACACATGTTCTAGTTTATTTCTTCTGTCCATTTTCTGACTTTCAAATGAGCTACAGTCTTTCTTCCATCAGATTATTGATTTTGCTTTTTAAAAAAAAAAGCTTTCCGTCTTCTGTTACCTTTTCTGAACAATTTAAGCCATTTTATATGAGAAAATTTTCTCTTTTTTAATCTGTAGAATTTATTTTGAAAGGTGTTGGTTTGCCTTAAAAAAGTAAAGTTACTTGATAGTTTTGCTTTTTCTCCTCCTCCTCCTCCTCTTCCTCCTCCTCCTCCTCCTCCTCTTTCTCTTTCTTCTTCTTTTTTGTACCAGGATCATTCTAAATCTGAATTACACTACCAGTTCATTTGTAATTTTTATTTTTCAACAGAGTCTCAATTGGTAAGGGCCTTGCTAAATTATTGAGACTGTCCTTGAACTCGTGATCTTCCTGTCAGTCTCTCAAGTACTAGGATTTCAGGCATACTCCCCCATACCTGGTTTCCTCTCTCTCTTCCTTTTCCTCCTTTTCTTCCTCCTTGTTCTTTTTAATGTGTTTTTGGTGAGGTCACTTATTGAACACATTTGTTCTGAGCCTCACAGACAATGTTGAGGTTAAAGCAATAAGTCATTATTATTAATTGTTCTAGTCAGAATTCTTACAGCTATAATCTAAAAGATTCATTGCATAACTTAGAGGAAAAGATTTTTTTTTTTCTTTTACAGTTTACAGTTTCAGGTTTAGTCTCTGTGAGCCTGGGGACCATGGATCTCAGGGCATGGCATCAGGAAGCAGAGAGAGGGAGAGCACATGGGCTGTGCTCATATCATGGAGGCTGGAAGCAAGAGAGAGAGCAGGGAGAGAAGGAACCATTTATATAATCCGCAAGGCCACACCCCCAGGGACCCACCTCCAGCCACACATTACTGGACTGGGTCACCACCCAGATGAACCCATTACAATGGATTTATGCCCTGCAACACTCATGACTCAATTATATCAGCCTCAAATATTAATAATTGAGCTCTTTAGGTGACATTTAATATCTAACTATAACATTTTTAAAACATAAAATATGACTATTATCACAAATAATATATACAGTTGTCTCCAAGTGTCAGGCACTATGCAAATATCTATGGCATTTTAGTAATAATAATAAATACTTCTTCAGTGTTTATGTCCTCCAGAATTTCTGTGTAGTTTATATAAAGAGCATACTTCATCCTCAGATGAAGTACTACCCTGGGATGTAGGTACAGTATTTTAATTATCCTCACCTTCAGATGAAATGATAAGAAAATGAGGAAACGAAATGGTTTGGCTATGCTGGTAAGTGGCAGGGTAAATCGTGTGCTATTTATCTCTGTGATTATTGTTAACATTGTATGCATTTTGCTTTTCTTTCAAAGAAGGAAAATAATAGATTAGATCGTAGTCCACCAAAGCCAAACACTTCAATTTTTTTTTTACTTAAAACTACAAAGTTTCTATCATGATTATGACATTGTTATCTGTTCCACTTGTGTGTGTGTGTGTGTGTGTGTGTGTGTGTGTGTGTGTGCGCACGTGTGTTAGTGGAGATTGAACCCAGGGTAACTTACCTCTGACCTGAATCTCAGTACTGTTTTATTGTTTTTATTTTGAAGTTGGGCCTCACTAAGTTGCTGGGGCTAGCCTCAAACGTGAAATCCTCCTAACTCAGCCTACTGAGATTATAGGCATGAGTTACCATACCTGGCTCTACCTCACATTTTAATATTTTAAAAGTTGCCTTTGAAATAGTTCTCTGTGGAGTCTTCAAAATTATATTAGAAAAATTACCTGATGATAGAGAATCTTCTTTTATTTTAGTTTTACCAATTTTCTTTAGGATCTCTCCCAGGTAATCAGTATATTTTTGTTGAATTGAAAGAAATTGACCTCTACTAATAACTAATGGCTAACAAAAATGACTAACACACATTTATTAAAATATCCAAGGGTTTGCCAGGAGTGGTGGCACATGTTTGTAATCCCCGCGCTTGGGAGTCGGAGACAGGAGGATCACGCAAGTTTGAAGCCAGCCTTACTGGCTTAAGAGACCCTGTTTCCAAATAAAAAAGATAAAAATAGGTCTGAGAGTGTAGCCCGGAGGTAGAAGGGTTTCATCCCCAGTATCACCAAAAAAAAAAAAAAATACACACACACACACACACACACATCTCCAATGGTTTGAAGTTCTTGGAAGATAGGGGAGAAATTTTGCTCTATATTAATTCAGGGTTCTTACTATGTCTTCCTATCAATTAAAATATTTTTATACTTATTTATTTTGTGTACATATGCATATATTCAATGAAGAAATTACTAAGGTAGATCCTATTCTACAACAATTTTAATCACAGTTTATGACATTTCCACAAATGTAGACAGTCAATGAATCCACCTTTATTCAATCTACCTCTAGCGTGGTCAGAAACATTCCCCAGTCTGATTTCTCTGACCATATATTTGTTTTGCCAATTCTAAAACCTCTTAAGAATGGAATGCATACTATGTATTCTTCAATGTAAAACTTTATTTTTATTTATTCTTATTTGTGTAAGATGGTGTTTGATTTTCATTACCATTATAAAACACGTGAAATAATTATAAAGAGGGAAGGTTTAGGGTTTAGTTTGCTTCACAGTTTTGGCGGTTTTAGCCCTTTACCAATTAGCTCATTGCCTTTGAAACTGTAGCAACTCAATACAAAATGGCAAGAGAACATGTTGTGGCAAGCTATTTACCACATGGTGGGAAAGCAAAAAAAGAAAAAAAAAGAAGGAAAAAGGTCCCACTGTCCCCTGTAAAGGCACAGTCCAATGATCAGAAGACCTCCCAGTAGAACCCTGCTCATGAAGTTTCTACCACCTCTCAATAACACCAACATGTAGACCATGCTTTAAACATGTGAGACTTTGAGGGACATTCCTATCCAAACTATAGTAAAAGTTAACTCATCCATGCTATATTGTATGTATCAGTAGTTAGTTCTTTTTACTGCAGAATATTATTTTATTATGCCACATTGTGTCACAATAATATTTATTCACTCCTGTTTATGAACATTTTAATCATTTCCAATGTTGACCCATTGTGTATAAATCTCTTAAGATTTTTCTAACAGAATTCATTTTAGTGACATGTATTATCATATGTCTTTAATAAACACATGGATGTAGAATTCCTGAGCCATAGTTTTGGCATATGTTGAAATATATTAAAAAATAAAACTTGTGAAATTGCCATCAACTATTTGTTCATATGTGAAATACCAACGTTGATCTCAGTGCTCTGTAATGAGAAGGGGTAAATAAGGAGATTGGGGGGGGACCAAGTGCTCTGTGCATTTAGTCATTGGCAACATGATTTACATTAAGGTATGAAAACATAATGCACCCAAAAAAGCATATTAAAAATGAATAGAAGAAAACATTTTTAAAGGGCTGTAATATTTTCTTCTTTCCCAAGAATGGATGGATAGGTGGGGAATCTAGGTGATTCATATCCTCTCCATCATTTGATATTGTCAAGTTTTATTTCTTTTTAATTACTTATAGATTTGATGTAGTATCTCAAGGTGGTTTTACTTTGTATTTCACTGATGTTTAATAACAGCACAGGACACTTTAGGTGACTTTATCAGTCTCATATCTTCTTTCACGAAGTGTCTGCTCAATTTTTTTCTTGATATTTACTTTCAATTTGGAATTTTAGGAGATTTGTAAAATTTATATATACACACATAAATATTTGCCAGATATATGTATTGTAGATACTTTCTCCAAGAACAGGGCTTACCTTCTCATATTCTAAATAGTTCTTTGCAGAGCAGTAGTTTTTAATTTTTTTAATTTTTTATTGGTGCATTATATTTATACATCATATTGGGGTAAAAAAAACTTGTGTGTACATACATGTACACATCACTGATTTAACCCCTACCCAATTGCCACCCAATTTCCTCCCCGTCCATCCTTTCCTTGCTTGGCTTAGTGATTGACTTCGATATGTTTAAGTACATTGTGTGTTTTAGAGATTTTCCTCTTCCCCCCTTCTTTCTCCTCCTTTAGGTTGTCTTGTTTGCTCTCCTATAGAATTTCCTTTTTCATCTAGAGTTCCTCCTATGACCCATTGCTCCCTAACTCTCACATATTAGGGAAAACACCTGATTTCTAATTTTTGATAAGGAAGTAATCTCAATATTCTATTCATGGTGACTGCTCTATCTATTCAAAGAAATTTTGAGTACTCTGATATCAGAGATACTCTCCTACAGTCTTCTAGAAACTTTTTAATTTTAATGTTTAAGTTTAGGGCTTAGATTTATTTCAAATGTGTTAATGTGTATGGTAGGAGTCAAGATTATTTTTATTTTTCCCCATATGTTGGTCCAGTTATTCCAGTTTTGTTGAAAAATTCTACTATTTTGGATTGGTTTGGTGCCTGTATTCAAAATTCAGCGACTGTTCATGTGTATTTGCATTTATGCATTCATGTCTTCTATTGGCCTATTTGTCTATTATTATACTCATACCTCTTGGTTACTTTGTCATGGTAGGTTATCAATCAATGCCTATAAAATTAACAGATAAATAGGTGAATGGATGATACTTATCTGAGGACAGTTCCTACTTCTATAAACTTCTAAAGTAAACCTTCTATTAACATAGTCACATGCATTATCATGCACAAGGCATTTGAAAAGAAGAAAAGGACACCCCATGTAGAGAGAGCCATCTGAAAACTTGTATTAGCAATGTTCAGCCTCCACATGTTCATGTGGTTTCTCTGGGTCTTTTTAGAGTTGTGATTCTCTAAGCAGACCAGCTTTATTGTGTAAGCTTCACTTTTAGCAAAAGTCTTCTATACAGATCAAACATATTAAAGCATAATTCTGTAGAGTTGCTATTTTCCTATTTTTTCCTACACTCTGCGTTAGGTTTCAGGCTTCTTCTGCTGGGAAGAGATGATATTTCATTTGGAATGACAGCTTAGAATGGATATCTTTTTTTATATATTTTGTGCACTTACAAAGGAGTTGAGCCATTTATTGGAAATGGAAAAGCATTTCTTAAATCAAGGAAAGGAACCCAAAAGACTAAAGCCCTCTCCTCTCCACCTTCTCAGACTTATTTTTCTTTGCAGTACTGGGAGCAGGGGTTGAATCCAGGGCCTAGAAAATCCTAGGTAAAGGCTCTACTACTGAGCCAAACCTGCAGCCCTGCTATTTTGATAGGATCTTGGTAAATTTCCCAAGCTTATCCTTCAGTTCAGGATCCTCCTGCCTCGGTCTCCCTGGTAGTTGGGATTACAGGCCTGTGTCACCACAAAATCTTACTCATTTGATGAAAACTTCAGCCCAAACTCTATTTATACACAATTTGATCACGACCAAGAGAATATATTTGAGTTAAATAAACTGAACCAAAGTCCTGCTACAAGATGATAAAAGAAATGGGGAGGATGCAATGTTCCTGCTTCTTAGAATAGATATCTTATTCATATCCAGAAACACAAGTATCTTGAGATTTCTAGAGTGACACCATTAGATATTTTTTAGCAGCAATAGCTTTGAACATTTTCTTTTAAATATCTTATATCTTATATACAGCCACACTGGTTTTTGGTTTTGTTTTTATGGCAACCAAGCTTTCTATGAAGAAAACTGAGCAGCAGGGTTATGATAATTAGTGATTATCACTGGAATTTACTATAAATCCTTTACTAAATCTTAAATTGCCTAAATTGTACAAAATATTTTTAAATATTATAGAGCTTGAAATATTAGAAATCTCTCAAAATCACAGTTTTCCAGCTCTGCCAATATTAAAAGAATAAAAAAATCCTCTTTGGGTGGTAGACACATAAACATGTGCAATAGGGAAGTTTATGATTTAAATATAACTCAAGTGAATTCTAAAATTATAATATAAAGCAGAAGCAATTATTTCTAGGCATTTCCACTGGGCTATTTGTCTTTCAGAAGGAATACTCTTTCTGTATCCCAAGAAGAAAAAACATCCTATTTTTTTATAAGTTCCAAGTTGGGGGTTAAGAGCACCCTAAATTATCTACCAATTTTGTATGAAATATAATCTTTTAGGATCTTTGAACTCTTAATTTAGATATGATGATTGTAATATATGTCAAACTACTAGGGAATTGAAGGAAAAAAATCGAAGTTTACCATCAGATATGATTTAAGAGGAGCCAGTAAACTTCTCTTTTCTCAAGTAAAGTCTTGCTTTTCTGAGACTGTTGGATCCAGAGTTTCAGAGATACCTAGTATATCCCACAAGATTTACAAATCAATTATTTACTTTCAAGATTAATATATTTACATATTACGTGAATGAAATGTTTTTAAAGAAATAATGGAAGCAACCCACCTATAAAATAATTTCAACCAAATAATAATAATTCCAAGTAGATATCTCTTTATTTCTAGAAATTTTCTGTGTTCATCAATTTTCCCACATAGTGGAAAATTTTTATCACTGTGAATTTCTTTCCATTTATCATCACCATTTTCTTTTCATTTATCCACCATTTTATCACTATGACCATGAATTTCTTTCATGGTGATAAAATGTTCTTTATTCTTATTTAAATTACTCTTACTTCAAGTACATTTTCCTAATATTTTATTTATTATTATTTTTATGCTTTAATTGGTACATTACAGTCTAACATCAAAAATGTAAATCATCCGGGCGTGGTGGCGCATGCTTGTAATCCCCACGCTTGGAAGGCAGAGACAGGAGGATCGCGCAGGTTCGAAGCCAGCCGTGCTGGTTTAAGAGACCCTGTTTCCAAATAAAAATATAAAAAAACAGGTCTGGGAGTGTAGCCCAGAGGTAGAAGGGCTTCCAGGAATCCCAGTACGAAAAAAAAAAATGTAAATCATGTTGACAATGATATACATGCATATAGCACTTGGTGCCACCCTGCCTCGGTATTTCCCCCCCTTCCAATACAGAGTACCCAGATTGATACTGGTATATTAAAAAATGTTTGAATAAAGCAGATTTATTTTCTTTAAAACTTTTCAGGTTTTTTTAAATTCATCTTGGATATTGGCTTCAAACTTTAATAAAATTAGGTTTCCTTATAGAAGTAAAAGTAAAAATGTTATGTTTTAAATAAGAATCTAATTGATTATCTTAAGTTATAAATTATAATCCCTCCCATCATTGCCTAGCTTCAGAGCATTCTGTGTCTAATACTGCATAAAGTTAAATTCAAAGTCCTACTGTATTTCTATTTTTCCATTCTATCTACTATTAACTGAATGGTTGTAAACCCCTTTAATTAATTCTTAAAATTTTATGTTGCCTAGGCATCCATTTTGAATACCTTAGACTTTCTTATAGCAGAAACTGGGCTCCGTCATCTTTGACATTTCCAGGTCTACACTTTCTCTTGGTTCCTCAATGGGGTTGATCCAGATATTTGTATTATATAACTACTTCCTGGCAACCATCTTCTTATGAAACAGCTAAATATGGGTACTTGATTATCCCCACTATCTCCACCTCCAACATAGATTGTGTAAATATTCCACAATGACTACCTCTCAATCACATAACCTCCTAGAACTCATGTCTGCTTGCTTTTCATCCACCAGTTAAAACTTCCAGCAGGAAATCTGTTTTAAAGACTTAGGCTATGGCACCCTTTCTCTCTTTCCATACACTCTGTTTTCTCTTTTTGTTATCTCTGAATTTGCTGTGTAAGATCTGGGAACTATAAGTGATAAACTCTTTATCTCCATCTGTATCTCTCCTTGCCATTGAACAGGTACTCCCCATCTTAAAAATCCTAAATTAGCCAGGTATTACGGTGTATGCTTGTAATATCAATGCTTGGAAGGCTGAGACAAGAGGATCACAGGTTTGAGGCCATTTACTCATAGTGAGGTCCTCCACAACTTAGAGACACCTGTTTCAAAATAAAAATTAAAATAAGCTGGGATGTAACTCAGAGGTAGAACACTCTTGGGTTCAATCTCCAGTACCACAAAAACCAAAACCAAAAAAAAAAAAAAAAGATCCTAAATCAACACTGTCTTAAAACACATGTTGCCGAGAGTGATGGTACACACTTGTAATCCCAGTCCTTGGGAGGCTGAGACAGGAGGATCACAGGTTTGTGGCAAGCCTTAGCAACTTGTGAGGCCCTCCACAACTTAGTGAGACCCTGTTTCAAAATAAAGAATAAATAGATCTGGGGGTGTAGCTCAGAGGTAGAATGCCCCTAGGTCCATTCTACAGTACCACAAAAATAAATTAATTAAAAAAATCACATATGTTAAGGCCTTTGAGGAATGTTTTTTCAATGTAATGATAATTGAAGATGGAGTATTTGAGAAGTAATTTCAGCCAGATGAGGTCAGGAGTACGGGGCTTTCATGATGGATTAGTACCCTTATAATAAGAACACTAATGAGCTGGCATTCTCTCTCTCTCTCTCTCTCTCTCTCTCTCTCTCTCTCTCTCTCTCTCTCTCTCTCTCTCTCTCTCTCTCTCTTTCTCTCCCCCTCTTTCTTTTTCTCTTTCTCTTTCTCTCTCCCTCTCTTTTCTGGAGAAAGTTGTCATAAAAAAACTGGAAAGGAATATGTACAGGATAGGGAGTAACTGGGATACAAGACAGACTCCAGAAGATGAGGAGAAACTTCAGGGGATCCAGGGAGGAGAGATAAGGGTAGATGTGGAGGAAGACTTAAGTTCATTAATAGAAATACTAACATAGAATATGTGTATACATGTGAATATATACCAGTGTCAATCTGGGTACTCTGTTTTGGAAGGGAGGAAAATGGGGAGAAAGGCACCAAGAATCTGTGCGTGTATGTCATTGCAAACATGATTTTACATCATGATGTGAGGTTATAAGAGTACACACAAAAAAAAGTAGCTAGAAGGAGGGCCCTCATATTAACCCAGTCATGCTGGCACTCTTTTCTCAGAATTTTAGCCCTCAGTTATGTAACCAAATTATTTTAAGCCCCGTAGTCCATGGTAGCAAGGATGGACTAAAACACCACTTCCTCATTTCAACACAAATTTCAAGTTGTTTACATGGTATATACAACACATGAAAACAAGTGACATATTAGGGGAAAATGAAAAATGAAATGACTAAAAACATAAGAAAGGTCCAGCCTTGGGTCTATTTGATGCAAAATAATGCATATTTTGCTAAATATGTGGTATATACTTAACTGTAAGTTTTCTATAGTGAAAGCAAAAAGGAAAATGCTGTTAGTTAAGTATCTCATAGTGGCTGTTAGATAAAGAGAAATACAAGGTAAGCAAAGATTTTCTGATAACAAAAATTGTAGGAAATTCCTCCCAGTGGGTCTTTATAAAAATTGTGGTGTGGCATTGTGGTGAGGAGTATTTGCAAAACACATCTTTCACTAAATAGAGCTACCAATAGCCTTTCTCATTCATTCTTTGCTTTTTTTTTTTTTTTTTTTTTTTTTACTTTGAAGGCTACTGTCTTTGTACTCTGTTAGAAACTGACAGAAAACCAAAGCCAGGAAGATAGTTCAGAATGTATATATTCAGCTTTCTCACTCCTTGCATGGAGTTTTCAGCTGTGGCTATGTTCTTTTTCTACTTCAGACCAGCCTCCTTTTGGATGGACTCTCTCCTAGCTGTAGTTCTCACTCCCGTGACTACATCCTTCTTGTGCTTCTGCAGGTCCAGGGGCACATTGCTGACCTTTGCTGCTTCCTTAACTTTACCATTATTTTTTCCTTCATCAGACTCTTCCATTAACTCATTTAAATTTGTCATGTCTTTTCTGCTTAGAATAGTTGCTAATCTATAGGATACCTTCTAATGCCATCCTTCAAAAACCAAAATGGCAAGAATATGTCACATAAAATAATTATCTAGTGTTGTGTGCATATATCCCTGATAATGTTCATTAGTTCATGGGCAAAATTCTCAGTTTAAAAAACAGAACTCTCATTTTTTTTAATTGAAAACAAATATTCTCAGATGTTCACTGTAATATGCCAGTGGGTTTAGAAATCACAAGATAAATGAACATTATCCTAAATCACTGTTTTCTCAATTGTTTGTGCACATACTTTTAATTTTTGTGTATATACACATGTATATATATATATATATATATATATATATATATATACTTAAAAGTATATACCCATATGTTTTTAATTTTTTTGTGGTGCTGGGGATTGAATATCACTCAGGAGCATGCTCTAAGATATATCTCAGCCTTTTCTTTTTTAAACAGGGTCTTGCTAGAGTGATAAAAAGTCTTGCTAAATTGTCGAGGCTAGCTTTAAACCTGCAATCCTCCTGTCTTAGTTTCCCAAGTACTGAGATTACAGTTGTGTGCCAGCAATTTTAGTATATGTCACAAACATCTAGAAATAGATGCTATTTGTACATTTTCATGTTGACCCAAGATTGCATTTATATTTTAGGTTGTTTTGGTTGTTAAAATTCAAAGCTTGCTCACTCATCTTCACAGGTTTGTTATCTGGGGCATATTATCATTTTGATGATAAACATGTAAGATTAGAGATAACTAGGGCCAAGATGCAAAAACAAGTGGTTACCTGAGAAATCTGATGAGACTTGTAGAAGATATTCTTAAAATTTAATGAACTGAACATTCAAATCTCTCCTGTTCACATAAGATATATGTAATATTTATTAGAGCAATATTTTGGTTATAACAACTATCCAACAGTTCAATGTAATATTAAATTAATTACTTTGTAATTCTTTCATACCACTGTTTTCCATGAAAATTGGTCCTCAAAAAGTGTCCATTTTGTATCAGAAACCTTGACAATGGCATAACATTACTCTTTTTATGAATCTTTTTAGGGATATTGTCAGTTTGCTCATCTTTAATATTTCTTCATATTCTTTTTTCCTTTTCCTTTTAGTGATTTGTTCATTAGTGCCAATAATTGTTAGGTCAGAGGGTGCATTGGGCCCAAGAGGATTCACAAGTACAGCTGCATCATAATAACACAGGACAGTCTGACCCAGTCTAAGGAACAGTTACCCCAAAACAAGAAAGCAGTCACAAGGGGGAACATTCCAACTCTGACTTCCAAGGCCACTCCTATCACCTGTGAGCAATTGAGCCTGGCTGTTCCCAGAACCAGGCACTACTCCCTTCCTTCTTCTCTCCATTAGAACATTTTTTTTTTTTTTGCTTCCCCCTAGTGCTGCTGCTCTCCTGCAAGAGACAGCCCCAGCAGCTTAACCTCACCTGCAAAAAACCTTCCCTGGTTGGACCAGCCTCTGGGGTCTCTTGTCTCTTGGGTCACGCCCATCACCTTACGATAATAATAAAGAATATCACAAAATATTGGTGGATCATTGCCTTGTCAGCCACTGTACAAAAACACCACACACTGACTGGCTTAAACTAGGCTTATATTTCTGAAGTCTTGAAGTCCAAGATGAGGTTACTAGCAGGGCCAAGTTTTAAGTGAGGCTGGAATGTCTTTCTAAGCTTCTGACCACATGGGCAGTTCCACTGACAACCAGATCCCCACTTTGTGTTTTTGAGGAGCTTTACAAAAGTTACCTTGAAATGTAAACTCAGGTGTGGTTGAAAGGGGCTTGTTATCTTTTCAGAGCTGCTCCTGAGAAGTTTCAGAATTCAAGAAAAAAGACCAAATATTTTAACAAACGATAGCTTACTGTGTATAATCCCATAGGATTGTAAGGATTTTAATGCTACAAGTGAGGACTATGAACAAAGATAAAAAACATATATTTCTTATTATATTACAATATTACAGAGACATGTTTTACTTCATTATGACCACATCTAAACTAATTATACCTATAATGACCTAATTTCCAAATAAAGTCATGTTCTGAGGTAGTGGATATTAGAACACCAACATGTAAGTTTTTTTTTTTCTTTTTGGAGGGAGGAGTAAATTTCAAACCATAACAGGAGTATTCTAATGAAAAAATTGCCTTTATGCTATCTCTTTAGATGCCTTTTGCATACAAATGGGATACTACTTGTATCTACATTAATTTTAAGTGATTATAATTATTGTTTCTTTTAAAAATCAATATCCCATAATAGGTGCATATATAATTATTTAAATTACTACCTTCTTAGTATATGACTAGAAATAGGAACATCAAGTTTGGGGTCACATAAAAAGAGATAAAGGATAATTTCAATTTGCCTAAAGGAGAATTTAGCTATTATCAAGCACATTGTTTATATACATGATGAATCAATTTCTTCTGTTATCTTACATGCCCATTGAAGAGTAAGTTAGATACTATGGAAAAATGTATAACCCTTTAAAGTATTAAGGAACTTCAAATAATAATTCAGCATGCTAAATAGAGTCTTTCTAGTTTGAAATTGTACCTGATATTATCTCTAAGCATTGGGTATATTCTTTTTGGAAGTTACAAAAATCTTAGCTTGTTTTGAGGAAAGATTTTACCATATATTTTTTAAAAATCCATGAGCCTTTTGATTGCACTGTTAAAAAACTAATAGTAATAAGGGCTTTTCTAAGGGAAAATATTAAATATAACCCACTATAATTTCTTACTTTTTGTTTTCTTCTACTGAGTAAGCTGATACAATATTTATACATTTTTTTAAAATACATTTAAATACAATATTTATACAATTTTTTTGTTGTGATTGTTTTGGGAGTACATTTTAAAAGCTAACTCTAGTGGCTTTTTAAAAGAGATATATGGTTAGTTTAAAAGTTCAGAAGTAATAGAAAAAGAAAGAAGAAGAGGAAAAGAAAGAATATATATTCAGAAAAAATTCATTGGACTTGGTTGACTACATAAGATAATTATTAAAAAATAAAAATATAAACCAATGTTAAATTTTTCTTCACATTCTTCTTTTTCTATGAATGAGTTGCTCATAAATGCTATTACTAATATTTAATATCTTAAAATACTGGTGCATCATTGCCAGATACAATACTGTATTAAACTCTGAACAGGTACTATTCCTTTCCATCATTGATGGGACACTGGTTTGCCATTATAAAGATGCATAATTAGCCCTCAGGAACAGAGATACCTTCATTACAGAAATCCCACCAGCACTTAACAGACTTGAAAAAATGCATTATTCACTGAAATACGGTATTGCTGGCCACCAGGGTGTATATTTATTTGAATATAAATAACTGGCTTTCTAGTATATCTTATTATATGAAAAGACTGGCCAATAGGATAGGAGAATAGGTTCTTGAAGGTTTAAGTGGCGTTCCATCTTGAATGATGAAAACTATGAGACTGGGATGCTATTTCACAGATGATATGAATATATTGATATAGGTCTTTAATCAACAATAATAACATCTAAGCCTAAGTGCTTAGTCCAGGAACCAACAGATGTAGTTAATATTGATCCTCTTACCACCTTACCTATAATACATTTAAATATTTTTTTGCCTTTAAAGAGTCAAGAAATTTGACTCACTTAAGAAACTCTAAAGATGAAAATACTTCCACTTCACAGCACAATTCTATTGAATGGAAGCTAAGATCTCTTTTCTGGCCATTTTGGACTCTTCAAATAACAGTAATGTAAGAGTTAGGTGAGTAGTTTGTCTATCTAGAATAATTCAGTTAGCTCTCATACAGTGAAAATAAGAGTTTATATACATATACAACTATCTTGGAATCCTAGAAAAATAATGGATCACTCATTACTTTGGGGCAGTAAACAATTACAGCATCTAGATTCCTATGACCAAGGACCTAAACTTCAAAATATTGAAAACGGTATCACCCACCAGGTGAAGACACATGCAAAAGAAATGTTAGAGGATCAGGGGAAGACATTTTAAAAAGCGTTTGTAGAAAGGATGCATGGTTATCAAATTAAGCTTTGGGAACTGCTATGGAACAAACACAGAACTATTTAGATTAATATTCTTGTTCCCTTTCCTCCCACTTTTTATCCTGCTAAATTATTTGAAGAGTAACAATGATGAAAAGTGGCTTCTAGATTTCAGTTGAGCAATCTTCTAGATTTCAGATAGCATAAATTATGAGGCTTTGAGTGCTGGCATCTGGACAAAATGTAGGAGTGGGTAGTACGGGGCAAAGTTCAACTGCTATGGAGGTTGTATCTGCACCTTCAGACCCATGCTTCCCCACCTTGTTGTGGTCCTGGGAGGCTTATCTGTATGCACAACAATAGGAATAGTCTTCCCTCAGCCTTCCCAGTGGGTGCAGTCAAAGGAAAGCAGCAGTAACATCTCAAGGGAAGCAGAAGAGGGAGGACGGGCCCCATGTCAGTGGCCAATTATGCTGGACAGCAAAAAGTTGGCTGTCTCCTCCTTCTACCAGGTGACCATTCTTTGCAGTTGTCTTTACCTTAGTCTAGAGGTGGTAAAATACTCTGTCTTCCCTCTTCTTCCCCATGGCTATCTCCAAATTCTTGTTGGTCTTTTTTAACTTTACCCATGTCTCTATAGATAATCCCTTTATGAGACTCTTTTCAATTACCCTCATTCTGTCTGTTTCTTGCCCCAATTCTCCTCAGATAAGATATGTGAGCTGGAAAAAGCTTGAAATATCTTTCTTTTCTTCTTGCATTTCAGTTATTTTAGAATAAGCCTGGAATGAGGGATTTATGCATTCACTTTATGTTTACACACCAGGAAATATTTAGGTCATATTCATATTTAAAAGTGCTCACTATCTACGGCATACCATAAATACATGTTAGTAATGGGTGTGGCTTTCAGAATAAATCTCATGGAGAAAGATTTATTAGACATGAGTGTGTAGGACATGCTGTGCTAGGGTGCTCTTCAATATGCAGAAATAATAGGAATCACTGTCAAGAGTTCTTGGGTTACAATCATAAAGTTGCCTCTTTTAAGCCCAGGAAAATGAAGCCTGCCTTTGGCAAATGGTGTTGGAATTAACATTCTCACTATGCTATAGGAAAGAAATCAATGTCCAGTTCATACATTTTATTCAGAGCCCAACCAGGTATTTTCTTGTATTTATAAAAATCGTGAGAAAACACGGCTGTCCCTACCCTTCCCATCACCAGCCTAACTCATTGGCTACCATGCTGCTTCTGTGACTCATGTGTGTCCAGTGGAAAGTTGATACCATGCTAAAAACAGCTTAGCCTAATTTTGTTTGCATTTGCATTACTTTAGCAGATAGGCTTCTGTTCTTAGCATACTTGGAAAGTTATGAAGTTTCTGACATTCTATAAAGAATTATATTTTGTAGGGTGTTATCCTGATTTAACTTTAACTTTTAAGAATAAACCATTGACATTCCCCTAGAGCAAAGCCTAACTGTGCCCATAGGACCTGTTGCAGTGCCTGGCTGAGAGGAGGAACTCAGTAAATGCTAAGTGAACTCTTAATTTTGTTTCTTTGATGGCCAACATATGCTCATATTTTAAAATTCATCATTCTTTTTTCTAAAGCCATGGTGAAATTTTGTCTTAAGATACATCAAGAAGAAACCAACAAAGGCTAGGGAGACTACTAGAAATCAAAGTTGGGTCTCATTGCATAAGTGTTCAGAATCAGAATATATGTAGGAGTGTCAGGAATGTCTTTGTAAATGTGTAAATCTCAAAATAAAGAAGAGCTGTATTTGGCTCACCTTCCCTGTGCTGGAATATATCTATGAGCTCTGCCCTTGAAGGCAGACGACTGATACTCTGATTGCTTTTCAAATTGAAAGCCTCACCTGCTGTTTGCAAACGTGTTCTCTTCTCTTTTGCCCTGTTATTGAACAAACAGGCATTGATTTCTATCTCCTTTTCTTTTAAAGCAACAACATCCCACAGATATCAGATGCAACCCTGGTTGTTTAGTGAAGGGTTTAACTGAATCATATTAAAAGTATAATAATAAGGCTCCGTAATTCCTGCACAGCCTGTTGGTGGATTTCTGATATGAAAACAATAAATCTGATGTGACAGATGGAACAGGTGTAACTCACTAATTATTAATATGTGGCTTTCTCTGGAGAAAAGTGTGTTGAAAGGTATTCATGACAATATTACTTCTGAAAGCAATTGGGCAAACAGAAATCAAAAGTGGTGAAGACACCTATGCTTAGTAAGCTGAGAAGTACTCTTCTTTGGATTCAGAGCAGCACTTCCATACCAAATGAGTTTAAAAAAAAGAACAGAAAGGTTACCTAACTATCAAAAACAGTACATCAGATCCTGCTTAAGGTGCTTAAGACTGAGTAAGCAACATATCTGAAGGATTCTTATTAATAGTTAATTAAAATATGTGTTTTTTTTTTAGATTCTCTGTCCTAAATACATGTTTGTTTACTTTAAAATATTCTTTATATATGACCTTGGAAAAAAGTTGATAGGCAGTGAATGGAGAGTGAAAAGCCTCACACTATCTCCAAATTCTCTGAATTAATTTAATATTTCTTGATTTATTTATCAACTCATCCATATATTGAATTAATAACTTATTGATTGATTTTTTTTACCTTATGTGCTTTTTCCAATAACATGTTTTATAGTCATTCTGTTCCAGGAACTTTAACAAGTATGTAGATTTGGAAAAAAATATTAGAAGAGGGCATGCCTTTATGACTAATTATTTATATATATATATATATATATATATATATATATATATATACATACACATACATATATCTACATACCTACATACACACATATATATATCCTTTGTTTTAAAAAGATGTCATACTAAGCAAATTAAATAGACTGAAGTGTATTTTATTCTGATACATTGTCAGCAGTAGAGGAGCGAACACAAAGCAAGTCTGGATAGCGGATCGAAAACAATCTGTGTTTGCTAATTGGTTTTACAAAAATAAAAGTTTCTCTGCGTCATCATTATACAAGTCAGCTTACAATTTGGAATACATTAGAGTCCTACCTTCCCAAAGAGAGTGGCAAACAGGAGTACTATCTTAATGATTACATTTCAAAGAGATGGTACCCAGGTCCTTTATAAAGATATTCTTAGATTATAAAACTGGCAAGAGATTTTCAGTAAATGTCTCTATATCAAAGGGTCAAAGAAAAGATTAACAATCACATGTTTTCTAAAGACAAAGTTCCAAGAAAAGGGAGGTCAGGAGATGAGAATCAGAAAGAAACCTGCCCAAAGATCAATGCAGTTGAGGTAAATATAAGATGGTTTTGGTCATTATTCAGCCCCACCTAGACCTGATTCCAAATACCATACATTCTACACAAAATATAACATCAGACATGGTTTAAGTATAATTTAAAATATATATTGACTGAGTCTGCTGGATGCTCTGGAATATAGCAGACCAGCCACTAATAAATGTATAGTCTCTTTGGGAAGAAGTAAAATAAGAGAAAAGCAGGGAAGAATTTAATTTGCTGAAGTCTTTTTCTTCATGTTTCAAGACCAGCACGGTGTGCTGTCTATACATTAAGGCTAACTCAGGAGAAGATGGCAACCAAGGGAAGCAGTACATATCAGTCCTGTTGACACTGATTTCTATTGCCTAAAAACAGTGTTCTACAACAGCCAGAAAATACCATAATTAGAAAAATAACATTATAAGTACGAGATGACAGGAAAAAAAGCTAGAAGACTGATCAGAAAGCAGAAAAGAAGCCAATTTGCCTTGAAGCCCAAGCCACTACTATAACTCTTGAGATGATCATAAAAACAACCAATGGCCTGACGTAAGTAGATGTAGATCATTGGAATTGTAAGCCATCAGTTCTTCCTGTGCAAACACCAGCTATAACTTCCAGCAGTGGCATGGTGACCGAGCTCACCATGCCCTCCAAGATCCAGAGCGGTGCTCAACAACTCCAGAAAAGAAACCTGCTCACCTTGCGGCCTTGAGTACTGCAGTGGCACCATCTTGCCTCATTATACCTGACTACAGAGAACCATAAGAAAACAAACAAAAACTTGAAGCAATTGGCTGTAGATCATCAGAATTGTAAGCCATCAATTTCTCCTGCTCAAACACCTGCTACAACTTGCAGCAGTAGCGGCTGAGCTCACCATGACCTTCAAAGATCCGGAGTGGAACTCAACAACAACATAAGTTAAGCCACTGTCCCTGCGGGAGAAAGCACAGTGCAACATCCCAAGTGCACAGCCATGATAAACTCCCTGGGTCTGAGACTTTGCAGTTTTACCCAGCAAAGGCAGGAGTAGAGACTTGTTGAACATATCAGAGGCTCAGACAAACTCAGGCTCTGCATCAGTAGAAAGTATGAAGGGAGACCTATGTTTAACACTAGATTCAACTAGTAGGCATTTTTCTTTTGGTCTGAGTGTGTTTGCTTGTCTGTTTGCTTTATTCCCAATACCTATACCAAGTGATGTCTCTGTTTTCATTTCTTTTTTTATTAATTAATTAATTAATTAATTTTTTTATTGGTGCACTGTATTCATACATCATAGTGGGATACAAACTTTTGTAGACATACATGCACACATCACCCAGTCAGCCCCCACCCGATCCCCACCCCATTCTCTCCCCATCCCTCCCTCCCATGCTTGGCTTAGTGGTTGACATCTAGTATTATAGCAATTTATCCAAAATTAAAAATGATAATCTCACATAACAGTTTCATTTGTCTGATACCAAGCTTTTGATGACTTAAAGATAACATTTCAATATTTCTTTTTACTTTCTTTCTTACCAGAGAATATTTTTTAGGTGAAACTATCATATATTTATATATTTATTTTTCAGAAAAAAACTCTATCCTAATATGGAATATGGACTCTAGATACCCAAAACAATCTTGAAAAAGAACAAAGCTAGAAGATATATATTTTCTGATTTCAAACCATATAAAGCTACAATAATTGAAACAGTGTAGTACTATTCTAAAGGCAGATATATAAACCATTGTAGTTAAATAAAAGCCTAGAGCTAAATTCTTCCCTATATTGTCAAATTATTTTTGACAAGGTTTCCACGAACATTTGGTGGTAGAAATAATATTTTAACTAAATATTGTTGAAACATAATAATTACATGGAAAAGAATAAAGTTGGACCCTTATCTAATCCCATATACAAATATTAACTCAAAATAGATAAAAGACCTAAATATAAATCTTAAGACTATAAACTTTTAGGAGAAAAAATGGGTCATATAACCTCACAACACTGAAATTGGCAGTGATTTGTTGGATATGATTTCAATTGCACAGGCTACAGAAGAGTATACAAACTTCCTAAAAAAATAAAAAAATATTGTATATCCAAAGACAATGTAAACAGAGTTAACAGTTACTAATAGAATGGGATAAAATATTTCCAAATGCTATATCTGAAAGTATATTAATATTCCAACTAGAAATCCTAAAAATTAACAACAATAAAGGCAAACAATACCATTTAGAGATAGGTAAAAGACTAACATAAGTAATGAATCTCCACAGATAACCAATCTTAGTTGACTGTTGGATGGAAACTCTTGTTTCTCTGGTTCTGGTGTGTGTTACCTATTTCTTCTTTGTAGTTAATCTCTTTGAGTATTTTCTCTAGCACTGCTTTTGAAGACATAAATTCCTTCAGTTTCTGTTTGTCATGGAAGCTTCTTATTTCTCCATCTAATTTGATAGAAAGTTTTGCTGGATAGGAAATTTTTGTCTGGAAGTTGTTTTCTTTCAGAGTTTGGGATATGTTACTCCAAGCCCTTCTGGCTCTCATGACTTGGTTTGGGAAGTCTGGAGTGATTCTATTTGGCTTGCCTCTGAATGTCACTTGGCCCTTTGTTTTTGTTGCCTTTAAGATTCTCTGCTTGGCTTCCACATTGGTCATTTTGACAATTATGTGGCGTGGGGATCCTCTTCTCCGATCCTGTCTAAAGGGAGTTCTATAAGTTTCCTGGACCTGTGTAACGACCTCTTGCTCTATGTCTGGAAAATTTTCTGCTATTACTTCCTTGAAGAGATTGTTGATCCCTTTGGTTTCACTTTCTTTTCCCTCCTCTATTCCAATTATTCTTAGATTAGCTCTCTTAAAATGGGCCCATATTTCTTCAATATCAGATTCCTGCTATCGGATATTTTTCCTAGATTAGAAACTATGCGGTCATTTTTGGAATGATCATCTTCTAAGAGCGAGATTCTGTTCTCCATGTGGTCTAATCGGTTGTTTGTACTTTGAATTGAAGCCTTTACTTCATTAATTGCATCTTTTATCTCTTTTTGGCTCTCTCTGAGTTCTTTTCGAAGCACCTCTATTATTTCTACAGTTATTTTCCTGATTTGATCTTCTAGAAATCTCTGATTTTCTGTTTTATCAGGTTCTGATGTTGTGGGGCTGTGGGCATTCATTGCTCCAGTGTTATTCCTCTTTCCTATGATTTCGGATGTTTGTGCCTTCTCTGGGTTCTTCCCTTGGGTCACTATGACTTCACTTAAGGTGTTCTGGATCTCGAGTCAGTAGTATCTCAGACCCCACTACTCCTTTACTGGGTTGTATCACAAAGTCTCCGACCCAGAGAGTCGATAGAGGCTGCTTTAGACTGTGGGGGGTGCCAGGTTTCACGTTCTCCTATGGTGTGATATCTCTGCCACCGCCACTCCCCCACTGGGTCAAGTCCCAGGGAGTACAGTACTGGGATTTCTCCTCTGTGGCCCGCAATTTGACTCACTGTTCTTGAGTACGCAGATGTAGCTGTACTGGATTCGGGTGAATTCGCTGCTGCTGCCGGTGGCAATATGGCGCCACTGCTATGCCCTCAGCCGTGAGGCTGGCGTATTTCTTCTTGGTTTTGATTTCCACTCTGAATCCCTGCAGCGTGTGCTGAGCTCAGCCGCTGGGAGCTTTAGATTTTACCTGCGGTGAGAAATCCCGCCTGGCTGTTCGCAGCGGCTCACCTTGCCTTGCTGTAGCCGTCCGGTGAATTTGCCGCTGCCGCCGGCAGTATGGCGCTGCTGCTGCATCCTCAGGTGTGAGGCTGGTTATCTCCTCTGTGGCTCTGAGCTCTCTTCTCAGTCTGCTTTCTCTCTGGAGCCTGGTGATTTTTTTGTTTTTCTGGTGATGGTGTTTTCTGGCTATGAAAGGCGTTGATTTTGTCTGTTTTCATTTCTGATTTTAATGATTTGAGTTGATTCTTTTTTTTTTTTTTTTGGTTAGGTTGGCCAGCGGTTTGTCAATCTTATTAATTTTTTTCAGAACCAGCTTTGTGTTTTGTTGATTTTTTTTGAAATTTTTATAATCTATTTCATTTATTTCTTCTCTGATTTTAATTATTTCCTGCCTTATGCTGGCTTTAGAATTAAACTATTGCAGTTTGTCTAGGTCCTTGAGATGTATCATTAGGTTGTTTACTTGGTGACTCTCTGTTCTTATGTGGGCACTCAGTCCTATAAACTTTTCTCTTAACAACGCCTTCAAAGTATCTCATAGATTTTGTCTCATAAATTGTGTCTCTATTTTCATGTATGCCAGAAATTTCTTTATCCCCTTACTTCTGATTTTACCCAATCATCATTCAATAGTGTATCATTCAATCCCCATTTATTTAAATAGTTTATTTTTTTTACTTTTCTTGTTGTTGATTTCTAATTTCATTCCATTGTGGTCTAAAAAGAAGCAGGGAATTGTATTATATCTTTTGAATTTGCTGGTACTTGCTTTGTGGCCAAGGATGTGATCTATTTTGGAGAAGGTTCCTTGGGCTGCTGAGAAGAATGTGTATTCTTCTGTTCCTGCTTGAAATATTTTAGATATGGTCTTTATATTATGTCTTTAGTTCTAAAGAGCCTTTACTCATCTTTTGCCTGGAAGATTGATCTAGTGGCATGAGTTGTGTGTTGTGGTCTCATGATATTACTGTATTTAGGTCTATTTGGGATCTAATGCCCTGAAGGGTTTGTTTTACAAATGTGGGTGTAACCACATTTGGGGCATAAGCATTTACTATCATTATAACTTCTTAGTGAATTGTTCCTTTTAATAAAAGGAAGTACCCTACTTTGTCTCTTCTGATGAGTTTTAGCTTAAAATCTGTTTTGTTGGATATCAGTGTTGCTACCCCTGCCTGTTTTTGGTCTCCATTAGCATGATATATCTTTTTCCATCCTTTTCCTTTCAGTCTATGAATGTCTTTGGCTGTAAGGTTAGTTTCTTGCAAGCAGCATATATGTGAATTTTGTTTTTTAATCTACATTGCCAGTCTATGTCTTTTAATTGGTGAGTTAGAATTTTGACATTCAGGGTTATTATTGAAATATGATTTTTGTTTCCTGCCATTTTGTATTTATCTTCTGTTTGATATAATGTCATTTCTTCTTTGCTTAGATGCTCCATTGATCAACTTCATCTCTTCTCTAGTTCTGAAATTTGCTTCTTTTTTCTTATTATTTATTTCTTTATTTTTCCTAGTGTTGGCTTTGTATTAATGAACTTTTTGAGATTTTGTTTATATTGAAACACTTTTCTTTCTTCACCAAGATTGGATAATAACCTTGCTGCATATAGCAGTTTTGTTTGGAAGTTATTTTCTTCCAGGGTCTGGATTACATCATACTAGTCTCCTGGCATTCATGACCTGGGTTGTAAAGTCTGAGTTAAATTTTATTGATTTCCCCATGTATGTCACCCTTTCTTTTGTTCTCACTGCTTTTAAAATTCTTTCCTTAGCCTCTATGTTGGTCATTTTGATTATTACATGGTGTGGAAGGTTCTTCTTTCATCTTGCCTTAACGGTGCTCTGTATGTCTCCTGTACATGTATGCCCCAGTCTCCATGTTTTGAAAATTCTCTAAAATTATTTCTCTGAAGAGATTATGAATACCATTGGTTTATACCTCTATCCCTTCTTCAATGCCTTTTATTCATAAGTTAGGATATTTCATGTTTTTTCATAGTTGTTGGATGTTTAGGTTTTATTGCTGTAATGACTTCTGTATCCTGTTGGCTGTGCTTACGGTTTTGAATGAACTGTCTTTTAACACTGATATTCTGTTTTCTATTTCATCTAATCTTCCAGATTTTCTTTCTATTGCTGTCGTCATTTCATTTATTGACTCTTTCATTTCATTCCAGAACTCTTTCTGATTCTTTCTTAATATCTTTATTGCCTCTTTCACTTCCTGTACACTTGCTCTAAGGCATATTGAAGATCAGGATTCAGGATTCTCCTTCTTGCATTTTTTGTAGATCAGTATTTGTGATTTCCCTTATATCCTCACTGTTCCTAGTTCTCATATTTTCAGGGCATTCAGGTTTGATTTTCTGATTTCTTGGCAATTTTTCTGTGTGACTTTTTTGTGTGACTTTTTAGTGTAGATTATCTGTCTTATCCAATCTTAGCAGTAATAATTTAGAGGTTTCAGCAGGTTTTTGGACAGATAAGCAGTGCTTTTTTCAATTGTAAGGGTTAGGTAAGGGAAGAGGACCTAGGGTGTTGGGTTCAGGAATCAGGTAAGGAAGAGGATATGATTAAGTTGAGAAAGAATTTTTGTATAATAACGTAATATCTGGTTGATAATAAGTTTAGATAGTAGTATTCTTGTAGTTAGTGGAGTATTTAGGTCTGGAGATATGAAATAATTTGAATATAAAACAAAGATATAGTAAGGAAAAATAAAATTTTGAGAGAAGAGTATAGACAGGCTTAAGTGAGGAAGTTTGTAAAAGGAATGGGAGAAGGGGCAAACAAACATAATAAAGTAATAAAAGTTACAAAAAGCTAACAACTATAAATCAATGAGAAAAAAACAACCAAAAGAAAAAGAAGAAATTAAAAAAAGGAAGAGCAAAAATAAAAAGAACATAAAGGACTAGCAACAGTGTGGGAGAAAATAAAACCAAAACCCAAACCAAAAAACAGCAGTCCTACTAATTTACATATATATGTCTCAGGCCCATATAATATCTGTAATGTCTTTTCACTGTTATAGATTCTGGAGCATATTCCAATGTCTCTCATTTGCTCCATAACCTATTGTCAGCTTTTCGACTCACTTTATGAGTGTTTGCACCTCTCTATTGCCTCTGACAGCTTTGTGTTTAGGTATTGGGGCATCTGTGTCACTGTTAATGAGTTCTGCGTAAGCCCTCTGGCCCTGGGCTCCATGCTTGGGTCTTGTCCTCTGTGCCTTCCTGCCCTGGGCCTGTGTTCTCCCTAACTGCACTAGCAGAGGGAGTCTAGTATAGTCTTCGAATGATTCTTTATGACCCTGCACAAGTGCTGTGCCTTTAGCATTATGAGCCCTTCCTGTGTCCCTAGAGGTTCTAACTGGACTACTGCCGGGATGGGCCACCAGGTCCCAGCCTGCTGGGGTCCCACCACTGCTCTGGGTGGTGCTTTGGACCAAGTAAGTAGACCCAGTTATCTTGCTGTCCTGTGGACCAAGTCTCTGGAGGGCAGTTTGCTGCTACAGGTGCTACCTCTGGTGAGTGCACAGGCTTTTGGATCATTTTATGCATCCCTGAAGGGTGGTGCTTGTTGCCTAAAATGTTGGAGCTCTGCGGCAGCTTTTTGCACTTCAAGTTTTGAAATATTATTTGAGATTTCTCAGGGCTGCAGTGCTGGAGCTGGCAAATGCATTTCGGTCTGGCAGCCTGAGATGGTGCTGGCCACCACACCAGGTCAGTCATGTACTTGGTCTTTCTGCAGTGGATCTCATGTTCAAAGCACTGGATTTTCCTCCGACACTTGTTAATATCTCCCACTGCTTTGTTTATTTTGTCTGTCAAGACGCTGCCTTCTTTGTAGTTGAACTTTATTTGTTCCAGCAACTGATTTGTGCTGCATCTTGCATCATCATTTTTAAGTTTTCCTAAAGGCTTGGCAATCAGGTCAGAGACCTTGAGGCTCTTTGAAGAAAGCATAAGTCCAAAACTGCAACACACAAGCACAGGTAAAGACTTTTTAAAAAAGACCCCAAAAGCACAAAAACTAAAAGATGAATCAATACGTGGGATTGCCTGAAACTGAAGAGCTTCTGTACAGCAAAGGAAATTATCAAGAACCTCAACAGATTGCCAATGGAATGGGAAAAGATTTTTGCCACCTACTTCTCTAATAGAGGAATAATATCTAGATTATATAGAGAACTCATGAAATTCAACACTAAGAAAACAACCAAATCAAAGAATAGGCAAATGAACTAAATAGGCACTTTGCAAAATAAATTCAGATGGCCAATAAATGAATGGAAAAAAAATGCCAAACATCATCAGCAATCAGAGAGATGCAAATCAAAACTACACTGAGATTACACCTAACTTCAACTAGAATGACATTCATTCAAAACACAACAACAAATGTTGGCGGGGATGTGGAGAAGTGGGAACGCTAATACATTGTTGGTGGGACTGCAAATTAGTGCAACCACTTTAGAAAACTCTATCAAGGATCCTCAGAAAAAGGTAAATGAATTTACCATATGATCCAGCAATAACACTTTTGGGTATCTACCCAAGGTAGAAACCAAACTACCAAACTAATGCATGTGTATCTATGTTCATGGCTGCACACTCCACAAATGATAAACTATGGAATTAGCCAAGCTGTCCATCAACAGATGAATGGATTATAAAACTATGGGATATGTACACAATGGAATTTCACTCAACAATAAAAACATAATTACATCATTTATAGGTAAATGGATGGAACTGAAGAACATTATACTAAGTGAAATTAGTCAGTCACAAAAAATAAGAAGTCACATGCTTTCCCTAATATGCAGAAACTAGGGAAAAAATGGTTTGTAGGAGGAACTCTAGTCAATGAAGGATATAATATAGATAAACAAATAAGGCAACCTAACTGATGGGATGGGAGTGGGGAAGAGGAAAATTCTCTCATGTTCATGATGTACATTAACAAACATATCAAAGTCAATCACTAAGCCAAACATGAGAAGTTGGGAGGGGGAGAAAATGGGGAGGAAATTGGGTAAGAATAATTGGGTGCTGTGTGCATGTATGCTTCCAACCTCTTCATTAAAATGTATGAGTACAATGCACCAGTAAAAAATTTAAAATTAAGACTCAGAGAAGCTAGTGTTATTATGTCTCTTTAATAAATCAGGAAACTGAGACTCAGTGATGTATTTTGTCTGATATCTCAAAGTGGGAGAGTGGGCAGAGCCAGTGTTAGGATTTAATTGTATCTGTCTTCTAAAGGCCATGTTTCATAATTGTATGCTAGTAAAACACAGAACTAAAGACTAGAAAAATTTGACAGTTTCAATTAAGTAGAAATTGATAGAGTATTAGACGTATGGGCTGGAGAAGAGTCTTGCCATCTGGTTCTTTTGAATACTAGGAATGGCTGGGATTTCTTTCTATCTCACATTAAATTACTCTAGAAAATGAATTTGTTTCTCTCTCTTTTTTATATGGTTATTTAAATATCAAAATATAGTGGCTTTTGAAAGAAAACTAAATTGATGATATTGTGTTATTAAAGAAACCTCCACAAGTGGCATTTACCTCAATTATAATCAATGTGACTCCTGTATTACTAGGTATAAACACATGTCCGGTTGCTCTAGAAGCAAGACAGCCTTGAGAATACTGTGGAAATGCTGCTAGTCTGAAAATAAGCTGGTTTCAATGCTCTGGTCTGTTTTGGAGGATTTTTTTTTTCTTTCTCTCGTCTATCTCTATCTCCTTTTCTCTCTTTTCTTCTCTCTTTGGCACCAGCATACACAATTTTTATCTTCCTGCCTTATACGTTAGTAGCAGTAAACAGTGTGTATTAGCAACACATTTTAGAAGAAACAGAACCCTTTGTTCAGTCTTACATAGCACTGGGTTTCAAGATGTAATACATATTACCAAAAAAAATATTAGAATGCCATAAAAAGAATAAATAAGCAGCTAACATACCAGGAAATATCGAAGAAGTGGAGTTTTTTTTTTCCTTTAAAATAAATATTTCGCTGAGTGTGGTGGCGCACACTTCTAATCCCTGTGCTTGGGAGGCGGAGACAGGAGGATTGCGCAGGCTTAAAAGACCCTGTTTCCAAATAAAAAGGATAAAGTAGGTCTGGGAGTGTAGCCCAGAGGCAAAAGGGCTTCCAGGAACCCCAGTACCACCAAAAAAAAATAAAAATAAAAAAATAAATATTTTATTTTTTATTTTTTTTATAACAATTTTTTTATTGAACATAAATAGTATACATTTACACTATATTTGGTGCCCTCCCCCCCCGCCCACATTTCTCCCCCCACCACCAATGGTTGTCCAGGTTAACCATGTCTTATTCATAATTTTACACATGTTCAAGTGTAGACCCTTATTAATCGAGACCGGCCTTCCTCCTCTCCTATCTTACCATCCAAACTTAGCTAGTATTTCCCCTTCAATATCTGGAGTCCCTCTGGTATTCTTTGTGTTTCCTAGTTTGGGCATATTAGAGGAAACATATGTATCTTCTTCTTCTGTGCTTGGCTGATCTCACTTAACATAATGTTCTCCAGGGCTTTCCATCTTCTTTCAAATGATATAATTTTGTTCTTCTTTATGGCTGAATAGAATTCCATTGTGTGTATTTCCCATAGTTTTGCTATCCATTCATCTGTTGATGGTGATCTGGGTTGGTTCCATATTTTGGCTATTACAAATTGTGCTGCTATGAACATAGGTATGCATATGTTGCTGTAGTTCTCTGAATTCAACTCCTTTGGAAAGATACCCAGGAGTGGTATAGCTGGATCATATGGTGGATCTATTCCCACCTTTCTTAGGAATCTCCACACAGATCTCCATAGTGGTTGAACTAGTTTGCATTCCCACCAACAGTGTAAAAGAGTTCCTCTTTCCCCACATCCTCGCCAGCATTTGTTGTTATTTGATTTCTTTATACTTGCTACTCTGACTGGGGTTAGATGGAATCTCAGTGTAGTTTTGATTTGCATCTCCCTGATGGCCAGTGATGAAGAACATCTTTTCATGTATCTATTAGCCCTTTGTATCTCTTCTTTTGTGAAGTGTCTATTTAGTTCATTTGCCCATTTCTTGATTGGGTTGTTTGTTTTGCTAGTGTAGAGTCTTTTGAGCTCTTTGTATACTCTGGATATTAGCCCCCTATCAGAGTGGTGGCTGGTAAAGATCCTTTCCCATTCTGTAGGCTTCCTCTTTAGGTTATTGATAGTTTCCTTTGTTGAGAAGAAACTTTTTAGTTTGATGTTATCCCACTTGTTTATTCTTGCTTTAATTTCCTGAGCTTTGGAGGTTTTGTTGAGAAAGTTACTGCCTGTGCCAATATGTTGTAGTGTTGAACCTATGCTTTCCTCTACTAGCTTCACAGTCTCAGGTCTAATTTCTAAGTCTTTGATCCATCTTGAGTTGATTCCTGTGTTTGGTGAAATATAGGGGTTTAGATTCATCTTTTTACAAATGGTTAGCCAGTTCTCCCAGCACCACTTGTTGAAAAGGCTGTCTTTTCTCCAGCGTATGTGTTTGGCCCCTTTGTCAAAGATTAATTGACTAAAGATGTATGGGTTTGTTTCTGTATCTTCTATTCTAATCCACTGGTCAGTATATCTGTTTTTGTGCCAGTACCATGCTGTTTTTACTACTATTGCTCTATAGTATAGTTTGAAGTCTGGGATTGTAATGCCTCCTGCGTGTTTCTTGTTATTGAGAATTGCTTTGGCTATTCTAGGTCTTTTCTTTCTCCATATGAAATTCATGATTGATTTTTCTAGGTCTCTGAAGAATGTCACTGGTATTTTAATGGGAATTGCATTGAACCTATAGATCAGTTTTGGCAGAATGGCCATTTTGATGATATTTATTCTGCCTATCCATGAGCACGGGAGATCTTTCCATCTTCCAAGGTCTTCTTCAATTTCTTTCTTTAATGTTTTATAGTTTTTGTTGTAGAGGTCTTTTACATCTTGGGTTAGGTTTATTCCTAGGTATTTTATTGGTTTTGAGGTTATAGTGAATGGAATTGTTGTTTTTATTTCTTTCATTGTGGATTCATTGTTGGCATAAAGAAAAGCCACTGATTTCTTTAGGTTGATTTTGTAACCTGCGACTTTGCTGAATTTGTCAATCAGGTCCAGAAGTCTTTTGGTTGAGTTCTTTGGGTCTTCCAGATAAAGGATCATGTCATCTGCGAATAAGGATAATTTTAATTCCTCTCTTCCTATGTGAATTCCTTTGATTTCCTTCTCTTGTCTGATTGCTGCAGCAAGAGTCTCAAGGACTATATTGAAAAGGAGTGGTGAAAGTGGGCATCCTTGTCTTGTTCCTGACTGTAGCGGAAATTCTTGCAGTTTTTCCCCATTCAATATAATGTTGGCTTTGGGTTTGCAGTATATTGCCTTAATGATGTTGAAGTACTTTCCTTCTATCTCAATTTTTTGCAGTGTTTTTAACATAAATGGGTGTTGGATTTTGTCGAATGCTTTTTCAGCATCTATTGCTATGATGATGTGGTTTTTGTTCTTGGTTCTATTTATGTGGTGAATAACATGTATTGATTTGCGTATGTTGAACCAGCCTTGTTTTTCTGGGATGAAACCGACTTGGTCATGATGTATTATTTTCTTGATATAGTTTTGAATGCGTATAGCTAGTATTTTGTTTAGAATTTTTGCATCTATGTTCATTAAGGATATTGGTCTGTAGTTTTCCTTTCTTGAGGTATCTTTATTTGGTTTGGGGATTAATGTGATACTGGCCTCATAGAAGGAATTTGGAAGAGTTCCATCTCTTTCAATTTCCCGGAACATGTTATGCAGTATTGGTATTAGTTGTTCACTGAAGGTTTTGTAGAAATATTTTAAGCTTGCTTCAATTGAATTACAAAACCATGAAAGCATGCAAATCATAAGTACACAGATCAATGAATGATCATGAAATCAATAACTCTTACAAGCGCCTCCCAAACCAAAACTTAAAGTGCTTCCAACACTCAGGGCATCCTACTACATCCTCTTCCAACCACAACATCTTTAATTCCAGGTCTTCTATATCCAATCTAATCTTCACTCCCTATAAAAGCTAGTTTTTTGGCTCACTTTTCCTCCTGGTGCATAAATTTAGGGCTTACTCCCAAAGCACAGGGGGTCCTTACATCCATTATTTGTTTTCTTACTCTCCATGGATCTGTCCAGAACTTGGTTCAACTTCCCAGCTGCTCAGCAATCTCTTCCAGAGTGCTCATGTGCCCAAAGGGAAAAGTAGCCTTAAGTATTGTGCTTGCTTCTCTGGGTTTTCTTGACTCCAGCAGCAGCATCTAGCCCTTTCTCATTGTCTTATTAGTGCTCTGATGCTTTAAAGCAGAATTTTAAATTTAAATTTTCCAATTGTGTTTTGTGGGCGTTGGCCCCAAAGTACAGTTTCTATCATTCTTGTTGAGCAGAACTCCCTCTTAGAAGGATTTCTGTTACCTCATAACACTGTTAGACAGAAGGATAGGATGCTTGTGTAAGTGGCAGGGAGGGTGTAGGTAAGGAAATAGGTTTAGAAAGGTTAAGCAAATTTCCTGGCATCATAGACCTAGTACATAGATGTTTTATTCAGTTGTTCTATACATGTGACTTTAATTTGCCTCTGAAAGACACATTTAAGAGTTTGAAAATACAGTGGCCTCTGCTGGCTTTCGCAGGGCAATCTACATCTTACCATAGTTCTTTGGCAGTTTATAAATCAAACTTCTTAAAATATGACTTAGAAACAATAGCCATTCCTTTTTGCACTGCAATGCTGATTTAATTTTAGAAGAGTTATTAATTACAGAAAATTTCAAGCATCCTTTAATTGAATTGGAGAGATGGTATATCAGAGCTAAAAGAACAATTACTCTTTCTCAGACTTTTACCCAAAAAGAAAAATAGATTCAAATCAATATGTTTCTTTTTCTTTTTATGGTACTGGGGATTGAACCCAAGGGCATTCCACCTCCAAGATACACCACCAGCCCTATTTTTTAATTATTTAATTTGAAAGAGGGTCTCAATAGGTTGCAGAGGGCCTTATTGAGTAGCTGAGGCTGGCTGTGAATCTAAAATCAGCTTCCCAAGTGCTGGGATTGTAAGTGTGGATCACCAAGCATGGCAACTGTGTTGTTGAAGACTATGAGATCTTGAGCTGCAGGATCTGACAGAGTCCTGAGCCTGCTGCTTCCTGGCTATATGACTTTGCACATGTTAACATTGCCTTTCCCATCCTCAGTTGCCTGACTGGTCCTTTCTAGATAGTTGCTTCTTTTGTCATCCAAGTGTTAAGAGATTAAGCAAATGTACCACAGCTATGAGCAATATGCCTGGTACTGATCCAGTACTTAATACATATTTGTAACTCTTCTGCTTTTCTAGTACACTGAAATCACCCTTTATTTTATTATTTTTTATGTTGAGGTTGCTGTGTTTTCTAAGCTTTGATCAAGGGTCAAGCCTTTTGTTTTTTTTTTTTTGTACAGCAAGATACACCTGAATAGATTCTTTACACTGTCTTTTAACTTAGAATGTGTACACAATCAAATTAGCTGGACAAGTAGATTCCATAGCTTCACGTGGGTATTTGAGCTCTCCTGAAAAAATAGAGAATGAATACACAAACTTGAAGAGATCTCATCTGACTTAAGCCACCCATAGTGGAAGGTGAAGGAGTTTTATGCACCTAACCTTTTAAATGAATATTTTCATTAATCTGTGATAATGCTTAAAAGGAAATAAATGATAGAAAAATTTAACCATAGGTTTATGTCTTTGGGAATTTAAATCAGACTAGCTTAGCTGGCATTGTAATGTGAAAATTTAATCTTTTAGAAGTTAAGAATTATCAAAGTTACAGATATTCAATATATGAAATAATAATAATAATGAGTCAATACAAATAACTGTCATTGCCTTTGCTCCTCAAATACTCTTAGTCATTGTAAACCCCTGAGGAAAAATTATAAGTCACAACCTAATTTTCTTAACTATTTAACCACAAAAAAGCCTTATCTCTCATTAACTTACTTTATTTTATCACAGAGTTTTAAGTATATATCAAAAGAAATGTCTGCCTGAAGAAAATCATTCACGACCTTTCTACTTTGTATTAGATGTTTTCACAAACCAGTGGGGAAGGGAAACATCTATCATTAAAGATATTAAAAAATTTCACAAGAGATTTTCTAGAATTATCAGTTAATTCATTGTTTTCATATCTCCTCTGGTACCTTAAATTCTGTCATCACCCTGCCCTAATACCAATATGAACAGCCATCTAAAACTCTCAAATACCCTACTTCCTAGCTAGTTTAAGAGAAAAACTTCAACAGACTGGATAGTTTCTTTAGAATATAGCTTCCACATTCCTAATGCAATGTCAATGTTAAAAGCACCAAGTATCTCCACTCTTGCAAAAAAAGCTCTGCTCATATTTCATTAATTCACATCAAGAGTCTGGACCAAACCAGACATACTCTTTTGGGTTCTGAAAGTATAAAGAATGTGCAGAAACTACTTTAAGTCCTCTTTGTTGCACGGTCTTATCTGTCTTTGATATCCCCAAGTAAGGAACATGAATAAAAGAAATAAAGCTCAGTGGAGAATCCAGAACCTGTTTGGCCCATCCCTTCAGGCACATATCCTTTCCTCCTAGCATTTCCCAGGGAATTTGATTCCTTTCCCCATGTCCTCTCAAGTTTGAGTTACTATATAACTGCAGTAAACTTAATCTTATTGTTTCCCAATGTCCATATAACCAGACTACTATTAATAACGGTCTATGTGAAAACCATTTTCAAGTGCAGATCAGCAGTGGTGATGGCATTACCTCCTGGATGAGAGGAAGGTTGCAGAGTACAAGGTTGGGTAAGAGACCTTGCTCTACCCTTTGCATGCAGTGTGACCTTGGATATGATGATTTTCTTCTCTAAGCCTCAAGTTTACCACCTACAAAACAATAGGAAGTAATTATAACTATACCACAGGGTTTATGTAAACATGAAATGAGATAATTAATACAAAACATCCAGTATAGAGTACAAAAATAGTAAATCCTCCATAAAGGGTTTTATAATTACAAGTCTCAACCTGCTGTATCAGAAGGAGATAAACTCTTTCAAATTTCAGCATCATTATTTCCTTCCTCCTTTGCATCTATTAAATTATAATGGTAACACCCACACATTAGGATTATTATGGGAAATATTTCATCTGACACTTATGAATCACAAGGTTCATAGGGTTAGGTATGGAAAGGATGCACCATACTTAAATTTTTTTCTTTTGTCGTGTCTTAAATAAATTATACTTGCATGACTCTTTCCAAGGTGTAATTCATTTGACCTATGGTAAACATAGAATTAGAGTCTTCATAATAAATTTGTCCCATTGTTCAGCAGCTTAATTTGCACATGGTTCTTTAGATTGCATGAGAGCTGCGAATTACTACCAAGGCCACAGCCAGAGAAATTTCACAAAGACTTCCACTGGGCATGGGGGAAGTCTGTGAAACTTCCCTGTGTTCTTCTCAACTGAGCTGGCTGTTTAATTGGTTCCAAAATCAATTTTCAATTAGTGGTGGTTTGGCATTTTTATATTAGCTGCTAAAGTGGTGAGGAATGGTAAAAAGAAAAGTATGAGACTTAGTAATTATCTTTCCCTATATCAAAAACACAACAGGAGCTAAAATTGAGACAGAGACACAGGATCCTTACGTTAATGCCACCCTTTGAAGAGATGAGGGATGTGGGTGGCTTCACTTGCAGGTGACTCAGATGTCAGCCGCAGCCAGAAGAGCTTTGGATTCCTTCCTCACACCTATTATTGTCCATCCCTCCACATGTGAACCAACAACTTACATATTGTCCTGTTTCTACCTTAAATAACCTTGAGGGAAAAGAGGGAGGGTGAGGATTTAAAAATGAACAAGAAAGAAAGCAAACTAGTTCTAGTTTGTGAAATATAACAGGGTGGGCTTGTCTTTCAAAATCCTCTTCCAACCCTGGGACTTTATATCACAGAGTAGATTTCACAACACGTGCCTCTAACACAGAGTGAAGGCCAACTTCTCTTTCAAAGAACTACCCTTGTTTATGTATCCATGTACCATATGGTTTTCAATCTTGGCCATTCTGGAAAACCTCCTAACTGTTGTGTGTTGTGGTTTGAGTTTTGAGTGCTAGATCTGAATCAAACAGGCAAAAAACTGAGGAAAACAAGAACCAAGGTAGCCTGAAGATACCCCTCAGCAGCAGTACAGATGGCCAAGCCCATGAAAAGTTCCCTGGGGCTTCTTTAATTACAAGGAGACAACCCAGTCCTGACAGCTGAAAGACTACATAAAATTTTGCTAATATTTACAGTGCGTGTATATATAGATATTATATATGTAACATTGTATACACATAACACATATAGACTATTTATGTTGAAAAATTGTAGAAAACAGTTTCTTATACCCATATTAACATTATCTTTTTGCCTTTTTTCTTTGCTCATTCAAGCAGATAAAATTTTGAGTGGAGGAAGTAGAAATCTATCTCAGAACCTATAGTGTAATCAGGCACAGGCTTAAAGTAAATAAACACGTACAGTGTCTTTTGGAAAGGGTGCTTAATTTATTACATTATGTTACAAAGAAAGCACCAAGCCAGGCGTGGTGGTGCACGCTTGTAATCCCAGCATTCGGAAGGCTGAGACCCAAGGACCATGGTATGTGGACAGCCTCAGCTACTTAGTGAGGGCTTCTGTAACTCAGAGAGACCCGGTTTCAAAATAAAGAATAAAAAAATAGGGCAGGGGGTGTAGCTCGGAGGTCAAATGCTCCTGGGTTCCATCCCCAGACCTGGGGAAAAAACAAAGAAAGCACCATCACACATTTTAGCACAGACTAATCTTTGTGAATGAATGGATAAGTAAATGAATATAAGCGATCCTGTTCCTGGTGCCTGTCCTCCATTGCTCTGTACCTAGAAGCATATAATAAACACCTTTCATTTCCCACTTCTGGGCTTCTAGAAGAGATCACCGATAATGTAACTTTCTATTTCAGGTTTCATGGACTAGTTGACCTTTTTTATTTTTATTTTTTGTGCTTGAAATTGAGGATTCAGGATATATCCCGAGCCATTTTTATTGTTTTATTTTTTAAACAAGATATCACCAAGAGTTTGGTATTTCTAAGCTGATAATGCCATCCTTGAAACTGTGATCTTCCTATCTTAACTTCCCAAGAAATGAGATTGCTGGAATGTACCACCATGCCCAGCTTGACTGCCATCTTAATGCATTTTCTAACTGCAAGTAGAAGAATAGGAGCATGTCAGTAAGTCCTTATCAAACAAGCTCATACTCACGAACATCAAGAGATGTGTGTCTGATGGACTAGAGTCTAACGATGGTTCCACACTTTGAATACGATGCTGGCCCAGATTGATAGTAAATGGGATATGTAGAATTTAATATGTATTTTGTTGAAAGTTTATGCTAGCTGATCCCTTTGAGAATGTATGCATGTTTACACAAATGTGTGCGTGTGCACATGCACAGATACACACATATAAATATTTGTGTATGTATATTATATATATTCTTTTATTTGGTCTGATAGCTTTTACCATGTTTTCAAGATCTTATTCTACATTGCAAGAATGAATGCTATATAAACAAAAATCTGTTGAGTTAAATAAGAGAAAATCAGCATCAGTGAGAGGTTTTGCCTGGAGCAAGGCCAGTTTGTGCCACTCTCAAATTTGTTTAACAAACATATTTAGAAAAGTATGAACTATCAATGTGAAATATAATTGCTAATTGGGAGGAGTTTGGGGAGATCTATGCAAGGGAAGAGGGAAAAGCACGATCTCTTTTAATGACATCTACAAATGACTTTTAAGTCATAAGATGTTTTGTATATGGCACAAGAGGAAAATGGTCTCATGAATTTACGCACACGCAGTATATTGTGGATTACAGTAGCTTTCTATGTCATTGCTAAAAACAGCAGGTGATTTCACATAGCTTTAGGCTTTCTAAAATATGTCATATCCTGCGACCTACTTTAATAGAACATAATAGAAAGCCTGGTGCTTTCAAATTTAAATTTTAATTCTTACCAAATTATTCAAATTATAAACAAGTATGTTCACATCTTCTTAGATGAGAAAACTGAGGTTCAGAGAGTTCTCCTGGCTAGCCCACTGTGATACAGTTGCACAACCACGATTGCAAAACATCCCACAGTCACGCAGCCAGGCAAGGTAATTAATTACACATTCTTCCTTTATGTTTTTGGTACTGTGCCATACAAATTTTGACTGTGGGAAGAGGTCTATTTGGGGAAACATAAAATGACTAGACATACTATGTGGATTCCAGTGGGAAAAGTGTCTCCTTCCTCAGAAACTGGGAATAGGAGCCTGGAGACCTAATCACAGAATTATCAAAGTCAGCCGTTCTCCCTGGTAGCTACTATCAATATTCCCATTCTGTGTAGCCAAGGAGGGCATTTCTTACAATATCTGCTGACTCTTCTTTCTAAGTGAAGAAACCTAATAAGGAGATAATGGCCCCATGGGTGAAAATCCTAAAATAAAATACCCTAAGGCATCTGCATTTTTATTATATTAAATTAAAAACACCATTGACTACAATCCACCCAGTAAGTGAAGGAAAAGCAGGCAAGAGGAATGCTAAGCAAAAGTTCTTATGAGAGAAATAGCTCTTATAGGTTCTATAATGCTCATAGCGTTAATAAATGTTTATAATAGTAATTTGCATAGTAAAGAACTAAACCCAGGCCTGGCGTGGTGGTTCATGCTTGTAATCCCCTCGCTTGGGAGCTAGAGACAGTAGGATAACCCAGGCTCAAAGCCAGCCAGGCAGGCTTAAGACATCCTGTTTCAAAAAAAAAAAAAAAAGCATAAAATAGATCTGGGAGTGTAGCCTGGAGGTAGAAGGGCTTCCAGGTACCCCAGTACCACACACACACACACACAAAAAAAACAGAACCCCACAAAATTGCAGGAAGCTCACCCAAAACACTAGCTAGAAATAAGCATTATTTTAATTTTTCTGGTGTCTTCCAATAATTTTTCATTAACCTGAAGTCATGTTCTAGATGACATTTTTTTAGTTTGCTTTATTTAAATTATTAATATGAAATAACAATTTTTCTTTCATTGCATATTTCTCTTAAGAATCACTCTGAGCATTTGTCTATTAATAATGTATTTTATGGGTAGCACAATTTAAACAATTTCTTATCATTTGTCATTTGGTTGTGTCCAATGTTTCATGAAAGTAATGCTGGGTAAACAATTTTTTATTTTTTTGGTGGTACTGGGGTTCCTGGAAGCCTTTCTACCTCCAGGCTATACTCCCAGACCTATTTTATATTTTGTATTTGGAAACAGTATCTCTTAAGCCAGCAAGGCTGGCTTCGAACATGAGCGATCCTCCTGTCTCCGTCTCCTAAGGATTACAAGCCTGCGCCACCACGCCCTGCTGATAAACAATTTTTGCATAATTCTTAGAAATTATTTGTCAAAGTGTATAAGGATTTTTAAAAAGAGATTTGCGACTCATATTATCAGATGCATGTTTTTATAGCCTTTGACCAACCATATAAGAGTCCTAGTAAATCCTAAAGCTTCAAAAAGTAGTCATCACTAAAAATACCTTTTGAAAAACAACAGCTGAAAATGCTGTTCTCAATGCTTTACATAAGCTTAATTTGATTTTTTGATAATTATGTCTACTTCTTATTCTATTGACTATTTTTACTTCTTTTGAAATTTAACTTAATGTAAATTAAATTTTTCTCTCCCTCCCTTAGTAATGTTTATCTTTTTATATTAGTTTCAGGAACTCTGTAATTTATCAGTAATATATATTGTGATGTTTGTCACTGAGCATTTAATAGCATTGTAGTGAGCTGTTCGTCCCTTCAACAAGTGTTGGTCCTCCACTGTAATAAGATCTTGGATAACAAGATGAACAAGGAATAGTGGGGAATGTCATATTGATATTAGGATGAATCTATAGATGATAGCAGCAATTATGGGTTTTAAAAGTTGCTACAAAGGAGCCATGATATGGATGAGGATAAAACTTAAGACAAAAAGAAAGGTAGTTGTCAGATTAGAAAAGCCCTTAAAAAGCATCCTAAGGGTTTTTATATTTATTCTGTAAACAGATAAAATAGATGTTATTTTTCTAAGAAAAATTTTAATATAAAATGCATTTACTCTACACAAGTACATATGGCTCTTCATATCATCTGTGAATATAAACTATTTGTTATTTTCATTACTTTTTCAATATGGATGAATTCTATTTTTTTGTGTGTGCCTGATTGTACCATCTAGATGTTTTCATACACTGGTAAATAGAAATGAAGAGAGTGGACATCCTTCCCTTATTCCTGATTTAAAAGCTAAACCAATTAAAATTTCACTACTAAAAATTATTTACCTGTATGCCTTCTATGTTTGTTCTTTGTAGGTTGAGGAAATTCACTTCTAGTGTTCAAATATTTTTTTATAAGGAATGGAGTTGGAATTTATCAGATATGATTTCTGCATCCATTTGGATTAGCATGCATTTTAAGTTTTTTATTATGGTTAATTAGGTTGATTTATTTTCAAATGTTAAACCAACTATGTATCACAACTTTAATAAATGCCACTTGGCCCTGATGTTCTATCCATTTGTATATTGTTGAATTCACCGTTAAAATGTTCTAAGAATTTTTGCCTATGTTCATGATCCATATTGGTTTTTTCTTTTCTTTTTGTAAGACAACATTATCTAGTTTTGGCAATAGGGTAACTTTAGTCTCATAAAAAGAGTTTGTAAGTACTATAATTCCTCCTTCTCAAATTTCCAGAAAGGTTTGCTTAAAATTAATACTAAATTTTTCTAAAGTGTTTCTTAGAATTCGCCATCGAAAATACCTTGGTCTGGTGATTTTTGTTGTTTTTGTTATTGGAAGATTTTTATTATAAATTTAACTTACTTAACAAATACAGGACTGATAAAGTTATATAATTATACTAGAGTGAATGAATGTTTACTTTGGTGGCTTATGTATTGCAACTATTTCACATAAATTGTTATATTTATTACTGTAAATTTGTCTATAGATTTCTTGTTTTGTCCTTTTAATGCTGGTAAAAAATTGTAATGTAGTCTCTTTCATATTTCTACCATTAGTAAGTTGTACTTTCCCTTTCTTTTGCTTAATCCTGACCAGTTTTGCACTGGAATTTATTCAATTATATTGATATCATCAAATAATTCACTGTTTTAGTGATTTTCCTCTTTGATTTTTCTATTTTTTGCATCATTTCTCCTATGAACATTTTGCCTAAATTATTATGTTTGCTTTAGGATTTATTTTCTCTTACTTTCTAATTCTTAAAAAGGAAGCTGAAATCATTGATTTCAGATTTTTCTTCTTCTGTAGTTAGAAGTTTAGTTTTATAAGTTGCCATTGATTTTAGATTTTTTTCTTTATTTTTTAGGTGTTTAGTCTTGTGAATTTTCTTCTAAGGACACATCATATTTAAATTAATTAAGATTTGTTTAGAAAGAAAATCTAAAAGGCAGCCCAAAAGACAATGATATGGGATTTATAGTGTACCAATTAATTATGATAGAATATGATGCAAAAGAGAAAAAACAATACAAGAGAAGAACTAATAAAGATAGGAGAAAAGACAGCAATATTTAAAGTCTGTATTAATAAAAAATTAAATTGTGACACTTTAAAAATATCAAAAGTTAATTTGTCACCAATGGACATACTATAAAATATAGTAACAGAAATATTGCAAGAAGAATAAAAATTATAGAAATTTGACAACTATTTGTCTTCTTGAAGTATACATGCAGTTGAGTCAGTAATGCAATTTATATGTTTATAGATTTTTCTTTCACCATTTAATTTTGGACAATTTCTGTTGTTACATCTTTGAGTGTATTAATAGTTTATTTTGCAATGTTTTTAATCTGTCACTAATTCTATCTATAGGATTTTTTATCTGAGAAATTATGTATTTCATCCCTATAAACTTATTTTGGTTCGATTTTATTTCTCCTATGTGTCAATTAAATATTTTTATAATCTACCTTATTAGATATATAAATATTATAAAATATCTACTCATTTTTGTGTTTTTAATGAGTTTACTTCATTTTGATCAGCCTTTATTGATTTTCCTCCTTATTATGAGACTGTTTTTTCTTCTACTGATTCCTTGGACATTTTTTTCCACCTTTTAACCAGTTGAGAAACATTGCTAATTTTGCCTAGTTTGGGAATTCCTGAATGTATCCTTAAAATTATTTTGGCCTTTTAAGTTCCTGCTAAAGCTTGTTTAAATGAGACAAGAATGGTAGTTAGTATGGGGTTCATTTTTTCTCACTGGGGACAGATTTTTCTGATGATTCTAATTAGGACTTAGTGAATTTTGAGTTTCTAATGTGCTTCTTGGCCACAGGATCTAGTTGTAGCCCTGTGTGAACTCTAGACTCTGTTCTCTACTTTAAGTGGTCCGTTTACATCTTTGGGCATTTCCTCACATGCCTTCAGTAATCAGTACTCCAATATAAAGGAGGTCTTCTGCATGTGTCCAGAGTGTTGTCTCTTCAGCCTTCTGTCTCTAAAATATGCCCTGCTATTTGAAGAGTTGAGAGATGTTTCAAGTCCATTAGTAATAGAGATAAAATTTTCCTTTGTAGGGTCAATACATACAAACTCAATTGAAAATAGGCAAACATGTGCAAAGAGTTAGCTAGCACTGGAAAATATAAATGAGGCAATATCTTATGTGAGATGCTGCTCAAAATGAAGCCAAACATCACTACATAGAATTTTCAAATTAATAGAACACTGTAAAAGTCATTGGGCTTGTTCTGAGGAAAAATAAATTTTTCAATGGAGTTAGTTGTTAAACAGTTCTATCACATACATACCTGATACTGAATTCAGGGTATTCTACTATAACTTTTTTATTTTTTTTAAATTTTGAAACAGGGGTTTTTTTTTAAGTTACTGAGGGTCTCCCTAAGTTTCTGAGGCTGACTTTGAACCTAGGGTCCTCCTACCTCAGCATCCCACGAACTGAGATTACAGTTATATGTCACAGCACAAGGCTTAGTTTTGTTTTTTTCTTAAGTAACTCTACTCAATTACTGAGTGAGTAAAGGGTGATTTAAAGAAGAGTTTGGGATTAAGATACTTAAGGTAGACAGCTGGGTTTTTTTAAGCATTGTGTGGATCATTCAGATGTGGTAAGAATTTCAAAAGACTTCTACAGAAAAGCTTAGCCATCTCTAGTCTTGAAAAAAAAAAAAACTAAATCAGTGTTACCCTAAATACTTATTAAAGAGATTTTATGAATGACTATAAGTTATGTTTTTCTTGAAATAATGATGAAAGCAAAAGAAAATATCATCAAACCATAAAAGTGTAAATTAGGACAAATCCACTGAAATAAACATTTTGTCACTATGTAATTCAAACCTGTATTAATATTTTGATTTGTCAGTTCTCAATTTTCCTGAGGAAATGTGCTAAACTGTAAAAAGGATTTTATGTCAACATGATGTTTATTGTAGCAACATTGCTTTTTAATTGTAAAAATTCAAAGATAAGTCTGCCCCAAGATATGGTAAGAGCCAGCCAGAAATTAATCAGCTTAGCCAGTCATTTGAGGATAATATAATCATTGAAACATTTAAAAAAAAACTATGTAATAACTTTGAGAAATTTAAAAAATAATATTAAGTCAACTAAGAAGGATGACATATAGTCTATAATTCTTAATAATCAAGTTCAGGTATCAAGGATCTGATGATGGTAATGTCCATCTTTGGAGGAGACTGGATTGGTAGAAAGAATAGCAGTAGTTGTGAAGTGTGAAATAGAATCTAATGGAGTAAATGAGTCCTACCTGTCACTCATTAGTTATATTTAACTTCTTCAAGCAACAGACATGACATATCTTCCCCATTGACTTCCTCAACTTTATAATTGGGTATTGATATCAATATTATATAAAAATATAGTTTGAATAAATGAATTCATAACCACAAAGTATTTAGATCAAATTGAGAATCCTTAAATATTGTATGTAAATTAGATAAAAGATGATCTACATTTGTATATATATTTTAATATTTTTTAAACTATTTTGAATATTTTTCAATATTTTTCATGAATGGTATTTTTATAATGGAATCAGGAAAAAAAGTAAATAACCCATGAAGACTCACTTGTCAAAAACTCTTACATTTTGTTTTCTATTCTGTGAGAGTGAGGGAAAAGCTAGAGAATTTCATTTTCCAAATTTAGCTCCAATAGCAAAAGGATTTACAAATTTTATGCTCAACCTGACAGAATTGCCTAATGCTCCTGTCTCTGCTCATGTGCTGTGTTTACTTTCCTCTCCAGTAACTGCTGTATCACTGAGAAAAACAGACTCTAACTTTCATATTTGGGCTTATGTAAATTATTTATGTTCTTGGCTAAAAAACCTCACAACAATTTTGAAATCATATTTAAATCACTTAGTTCAGTATATTTTTATGCTACAACATTATTTAATAACTTTCAAGAGTAACTTTGCTTAGAGAGTGAAAAGCACCACAGTCCAAAAATCTCTCTTCTATAAATCCTTAAAGGGAATGCATTATTTTAATGATTAGACAATAAGGTTAAGAAATTTACAATTAGTTTTATTTATTTTTTTTTATTTTGAAACAGGGTTTTTTTTTTTTAAGTTGCTGAGGGTCTCCCAAAGTTTCTGAGGCTGACTTTGAACCTGAATGTCTCAGTCAACATTCTCACTGATATAATCCAAGAAAACTGATCATACGACTTAGAGAAAGGAAGATTTATTTTCTCAGAGTTTTCTTAGAGATTTCAGGCTTAGTCCATGTGAGGCCATGGTCTTTGGATCTCAGAGCATGGCAACAGAGAGAGGGAGAGAGAGCAAGGGCTCTATTCTTATATCATGGGGGACAGAAGCAAGAGAGTATAAGCAAGGCAATTCAAAGACAAAGTATAGTCCCTAAAGCTGCACTCCCAGTGACCCATTTTCTCTAGCCACATCTCATCTATTACAATAGAGTTATGTACCGATGAGATTGCAGCCTTCATGACTTAGCTATATCAATTCTAACAGTTATAGATGGCTATAATCTGTAATATATTCTTTTGAATGGTGAGAATCTGATCCCTATTTAACTGAATTGAACTTTTAATAATTAATCATTCTTCTCTACCTACTTGTCTACTATGGCCATGACTTAGTATCCTTTCTTTACAATCATCAACTATGTTCATCTGAAACTCCTCAACTTTTAGGAAAGAGAGTCTTAAAATTATTGTAATAACCAGTGGAGGTTATTTTAATAACCTCAAACTAATGTAAATAAAAGAAGGCATACATCAGCGCATGTAACTTAAAACTGTAAAGTTTAGTTTGGTTTCAAGTACAACTGAGTTCGGGGGCCCAAATAACCCATCCAAGAATTTTGTTTTTGCAAATTTTTCCACATTCCTAAGTTTCTGTAACATTCATAAGCATGAGTTTTGTCCACTATCAGTTCTGCAAAGGTGATGGCATAGGTTTTAGAGAGACCAAAATAGTGCCCAGGTACAGCATAAAAGACATGATTTATTAGGGAAAGCTTGCAGGAGTTTAGTGTCCTAAGAAGAATTCATTGGTGACAGGTTGACAGAAACCAGCTCCATCCCTCAAGGTGCTTCACCATCTTTTCTAAAGCATTTATCTATTTGTGGCCAGCTGGTGTAGTGAAACATTCTTTACACAGTGCCTTCAGTTCCACCCCAGTCATCACTAAAAGAGGTTCTATATATTAGGCTGAAGAAATTGTGACATCAACAACAGCTTGCTTGCATGATCAACATCCCAAAAAGCAACTGTCCCAGAGTCCATGCAAGAAAGTAGCTCTCTACAGTTAACAGTAACTTGCCCTAGTTCCCAATGTGCAGAAGACAAAGCCAGTGTCCTTCAAGATAATATGTCTGTACTTCTGGTCCAGGCTCACTTTCATTGTTCTTTTAAATTGAACCAGTTTTGGGGAACAGAAAGGGGGTATTCATTGACATGCTATTTTACTCTCTGATTTTTCTTTAGGGTTAATATAGCATGTTGGTTGTATGTGGTCACAAGAGAACTCTCAGTGCCTCCATGTTAACATTAAATTTACTCCATGTACAGTGGACAAAGTCTTATTTTTCTAAAATCTAAAAATTAGAATTGGCTTATTGGCTATGAGTGAAATTTTGGAGGGAGAAATGATTACATGCACATTGCTAAACATTACTATGAACAAGATTATAGGAACTTTACCAAAAGGACAGGTCTGGGGTACTATACAACTTCAAAGTCAGAAGATGTCCTACTTATGTTAACTCTGTGGACAAAGAGTAGATAATGCAAATTAGTGTTTGGCTACAAAAAAAGCAATTAATAGATGAAGAGGCAAATTAAAATGTTAAAAGTGCACTCTAGTGAGTTGCTAAATTATTTGTGCACATTATCTGTATCCATATAATTCTTTCCCTCTATTTAAATGGACTGGATGATAAACAAGTGTATAAATGCTGTACATACAGATTTTTGTACATTTTGATTGGGTTGAATTTGCTAAATCAGAATGCAGATTTTATTTCCTACCTCAACCATCAACATTAACTGTTGTATTACTTTTTATCTATTAATATTTTATGGGGATCTTGTGGCTCTCTACTCATATTTGACTTGAAGTACAGTCTCATTTTTAGATTTCAAGACCCAGCCTAAACCACACTAAGTCACCACTTCCATTTTTCATTGAATATAGTCATATTTATATCCCACGAACCCAGACCTGTTTCTTTCCTTGTGTGTCTGTGGTGAGAAAGTGAGCTCAGACTTGTTCTTCATCCTTGCCTCACTTCTTCTGATCTCCTCTTTAGGTTATACTAGAACTGGAGAGCTGAGAGGTAACCTGAAGAAAGAGGATACATAATAGGATCCAGTTGATAGGCTCCACCTAGCAAACACACCCTCTGTTCATCTTATCGTCGACTCTTCACAGAGGCCTAGAAAATTATTGAGAGATTCCATTCCCACTCATACAGCATCCTTTCCTTATTAGAGGGACAATTGTCACCTGATCTCTTACGTCTTCCATAACTTGATACCCTCCACTCGCATATCCTGGGAACACCTATCACCAGCTTCTCTCCACTGGATTTCCTTGTCTTGGCAGGCAAGACTCATAGACATCTAGCATCTTCTCAAAGAGAGATCATGCGTATACTTTTCCTATGTCTATTCATTATCTGGAAACCATTGCACATCTCTACTGTGACAGCAGATCTCAGTGGCTTTCTTTCTTCTTTCTTCTGTTCTTGCTTAACCATACTACTCCAGCCAAACAACTGACCTTAGGCTTCTCTAGATGAGATACAGTCACCCTACCTATATTTCACCACAGAGTTTTTCCAAATCTGGGAGACACTTGTTAGTGTATCCTAAGACCTTGCTCACTAAGTTGAGCTTTATGTTCTTAGTGCAGAAGAACTCATAATAGCCAGTGGTGGAACAAGATGGCTAACTATGCTTCTTACAAATATTTCCATCAATTTTTTTGGGAAAAGTCTTTATTGACTAGGAGTAGTTATGGGACATACCTCCTTTCCTGTGGGTAGGGGAGGAAGGAAAATAAGAGAATATCCTCTTCTATACATTCTTCTGCTTGAGGTAATTCTTCCTCAAGTATTTTTTTTTTCTTTTGTATTCTGGATAAATGATGTGACTAGTGGTTGCAGTGATGTTCTTATTCTCTTCTAGTAAATCTCACCTGACTGTGTCTAGCACAGAGGGAGCATTAATTATCCATCTTTTAGCTTTTGGGCTTCCAAGAATATTCTGACATAACAGGAAGGGTACTATTTCACATTATATTTATTATGTGTGATAACTTTCATGCCCATTAACACAAGCAAAATACAAAAGATTTTCTTTTATGCAATTATTCCAATAACACTTTGAGGCAGATACTATTGCACTGTTTTATATTTAAGAAAATGAGTCACAGGAAGGTCATTGATTTGTAGAAGCCCTTTCACTGGGACCAGGGCCAAAGCTTTGATTCTCCCCGTTTCTAATCTGTGATTTCCTCCATTTGAATACTTGCAATGAATTTATGCATGAATTTGTTGGTGAAGTATGAGTAATGTAAAACCATACTGATGTTTGTTTCTAACAATGTGGAAATATTTTCAATTTTCCACATGCACATAATGTGTGTGCATGTGGTATTTAATATGTTTCATTTATATTGTGCTATTTTTTTATTCTACTCCTTGAGCTTTCAATCACAGTAAACTTGATATATGTTTAAAATTGACCACTTATTTTGTAACTAAAACTTAAATATAGTCTGAGACTCTTTCTAGACACTTTTAAAATCACACTTCTTTCATGAATCCTTGTGGTAAACAAAGCACCCTGTGCCAATCAGAGACATGACTTGCATCTGACCTGTTCAGAGCCCAGGTAGAAATCTGTCCTATCAAGTGGATTGTGTTTTTCTACTTGAGAGGAACAGCAGCTGGGAGCCCCTCTGCCCAACATAGTATAAAGCAGACCTGTTCCCAGCCCTCCCTTCAGAAATCTGTCCACCGTGGCACCAAGTCAGCAGAGGCTAGGATGGCCGGGATACTCAGCACTCTGGCAGGCTGCGGTGTCACGGTGCCAGGGCTGGGTAGATTTCCCAGGGGGCTCTCTTTGTTTGGAAGTGTGCTGTCAACACTGCTCTCACAGCAAAGACCTGTCAGTCACACACACAGCCACTTACCATGACTTGCATTCCCATAAGCTGGAAATTCAGAGTTGGCTGCATATCCACATCATCTGTGTCCTTCTTCCCTGTATCTGTTAATGGAGCAATTCCTCAGCAGAAAAGAAGGACTCAAAAAAGATTCTCTCCCTGTTTCTCTTTTGTCTGGAACATCCAAGCTGAGAAATCCATTATTGTCTCTTTTTACCCCTAGGCTTTCTACCAGGGCTTGTTCTACAATTTTTATTAGTGTGCTTCCCTGGGCTTGCGTTTCCTCTCACCAATCTTTGAAGCTGTCTTATATGTGGTTTGTTGTCTTCTCTGCTGGAAAGTGATATGGCTCTGTGGGAAACACTGGAAAATATTGGACATTAACTGTGTCCTCTGAGCCATGGAAACACATAAATAATACTTTAAGTGTATTGGTAATAATTAGCGCAAGAGGAAGCTCAGCATTAAGAAGAAAAGAAGTTGAGGAGGAATGGTTGCATGCATATAATCAAAGTCAAAGACAAAAAGGTATATATATATAGATAGATAGATAGATAGATAGATAGATAGATATAGATATAGATATAGATATATATGAATAAAAAGTCTTGCCACTGTGTTGAGTGAGCATGGGAAGAAATTAGAGACCTGTTGATACTGCTGAGAGAACCAAAGTAGAGTGACCTGCCAGCGTAACCCGAGATCTCATGGTGAGAAGTTATCATGGGTACCACAAAAGCAGGGTGGCAAAGTGCACCGAGGTGGGAGCTTAAGAATTACCACTACAGTGCATCAGTGCACATAAGAATTCTTCCCAAGTCTAAACTGCTGCTCCAGTAAAGCATCTTTAAATCTTTGTTAAATAACACATAAAATTCCAAGATGTTCAGTGTATTTGTCACTATGATGGTCATTTGATGGTAGAATTTTATAAAACCCATAGCAGTGGTCTCAATGATATTTTGGAATCATACTGATACCACTACAGTTTTTGAGCAGTTTTTTATATCTGCATATATTAATAAATGATGTGGATATACTCTTAAACTACTATATTAGATATATTATAAAATGTACAAGTTATGTATGCTAAAGGTGAAGTGTGTGTGTGTGTGTGTGTGTGTGTGTGTGTGTGTACATGCACATACATATAAATTTATAGTTAGGAGCCAGATGCAGTGTGTGCATATCTATATCCCAGTACTTGGGAAGCCAAAACAGTAGGGTTACAGGCTTATGGTCAACCTCAATTTGCAAAGTCTTTAGCAACTTAGGGAGACCCTGTTTCAAAATTAAAAAAAATAAAAGGGGCTGAGGATGTAGCTCAGAGATAGACTGGCCCTGGGTTCAATCTCTAGTACCCCTCAAAATAGCAAGTAAAAATAAGTGTATAGTGTTGTGTGTGTCAATGTAATTTTTCTCAATTTTTCTTCTTAAATCTTTGCATTATCACCTTACTTCACTCTGAAAACCAAAGAATACATTTTCTCTTGATTTCAGTTGAAATGATTTTCAAATTCATTATTGCTTATGTTTACAAGGATGCATGATGCCTTAGTATTATTTATCTTTTGCTTATGGGATAGTGAAGATGTGGGCAGTTTAAAGCAATTTGAGTTCCTTTAAGTAGAATTAGCTTGTCCATTCAGCCTCACTCTGGAAAATTGTAAAATTCCAAAGTAAAAGTGAAAATGCCAAATCTAGGATTCCTGCTGGGTACCTCATATTGCTTATTTGCCCCTCTTTATCTTTTGTTTTCTAGGAAACTCTTACTCCCTAATTAGCCCTATAGTTTGAAGACACATGCAAGTTGCCTTTCTTCAGCTGACTTCTGGTTTCTCATACTGTATCATGCAGCTGCTGACATCTGGTTCCTGAAAAGATGCAAAGTAAACTGGACACCTCTCCTATTTTCTACCACATACAAAAAAGAAAAAAAAAACGTGAACAAAGTAGGATTTCATTTTCATGCATTATCAAATTCTCTCTTGTAGCTATTTGTGGACATGTTAGGGCTTTGTACAACACTGCCTATGTTTTATAGGGTTTTGAAAATTTTGCCCCCAAAAGTATAGTTTCTAATCATTCTACTCCTATACTGTTCTGTCTGTTTTTCTCAAAGCTATTCTTTATGGAACTCTGTTTTGAAGCTGAATTTCAGTATCAAGAGTAAGCATCTCCTTTGTTTTTCTTGTTTATTACCATCATACTTTGGGGTTCTGTGATGCTAATGAAAAGATATCCTGCTGCATTTTTATCTTATTTTACAATTAGATGCTCAGCTACATATTCAAAAAGACTCGCTCCTGATATGATTGACTGGACTTTTTAAAAAGTTGCTTTTTTTTTTTTTTTGTAGTACTGTGCTTAGAACTTAGGAGCATTCCACTTCCAGCCTATTTTTTATTCTTCATTTTGAAACAGGGTCTCACTGAGTTGCAAAGATCTCACTAAGTAGCTGAAGGTGGCTGTGAGCCATGATCCTCCTGTTTTAGCCTCCCTAATGCTGAGATTACAAGCATGTGCCATCACGCCTGGCCGTTTACTTGTTTTTACATAGGTTATTTTTGTGTTATCTCAGGTATGCTTCATATTGGCCCATTAGCATTTGCATTAGGTTCTACATTTTAAACTTTGGGCAGAAACTTTCTTGCCTAATGTTACAGTAAGCTAACAGGGGTGGATGGTATTTGATATTCAAATCCAGAATAGTCCGGCATAAAGAAAACATAATTCAATCTTTTTTCCTACAAACTTTTAATTTCTTCATGAGTATTTTATGTTCCATGGTACTAGGAATTGAACTGAGGGGCAATCTACCTATAAGCTACACTCCAGCCCTAATATCTTTATTCATCTATTTGTTTGTTTATTTATTTATTTATTTATTTTGGTACGGGGGATTGAATGCAGAGACATTATACCTCTGAGATACATCCCCAGCCCTATTTCTTTTTTCTTCATTTTGAAAAGGTGTATCTTAAAGTTGTGGAGGGCCTCACTAAGTAGCTGAGGCTGGCTGTGAACCTGTAATACTCCTGTTTCAGCCTACCAAATACTGGAATTACAAGTGTGAGCCACCATACCTCTAGCCTTATTGAATACTATGAGCCTACTCATTAGTAAAGAGAGAACATCCATAGAGCTAATTTAACATTTTAAAAGTACTCAGGGTCTGGGTGCTTCATGCCTGTAATCCTAGTACTTGGGAAGCTGAGACAGGATGATTACAGGTCAAGGACAGCCTCTGCAATTTAACAGAGACCCCTAGCAACTTAACAATTTCCTGTTTCAAAGCAAAAAGAAAATAAGGATGGGGATGTAGCTCAGAGTTAGAAAACTTCTGGGTTAAATATTCATCAAAATAAAAGTAATCAAGGTATAGTGAATTCTGAATTTGTTCATTGTATTTTTAGAATTAATGAGAAATTGTTTGATTAAATTACTGGTCATGCAAAGATTAGAAAGGTTAGATCCAATCCCTATACATATATATATATATATATATATATATATATATATATATATATATATATATGATATATGTTGGGGATGGAACCCAAAGGCTTTCTACCTTTGGGCAATACTTCCAGACCTATTTTCTATTTTATTTGGAAATAGGGTTTCACCAAGTTACTTAGAGCCTCACTAAGTAGCTGAGGCTGGTTTTGAACCTGCACAATCCTCCTGTCTCAGCCTTCTAAGTAATGGGATTACAAGCATGAGCCACCACACCCAGAAAATCTATTGGTTTTTAACTTGTTTTCATAATTAGCGTCATTGTGGCATTATGCTCACTTTATGACTAATGGTGTTTCCCCCAAATTATCATCTCAGTCTATCTGCAGCACCCCAGTAAACCATGCTAGATGGTAATTTTTTCACATGTTGTGTTTGACCTCTATCTTGTTTCCCCAGTAACATCTTCCATTGCCTAAGGGCATTAGATCATTTTTCTACTTTGTTGTACACTCCTTAGGGCTAAGCATGCAGTAAACTCTTACTAAGTATCTGTTGAGTTGCTGAAATAAATTTCAGTAGCATTTGTGGATCACTGAGTGGACAGAGTTATGAGACCACACTCAGATCATCACCTTTTTTAGACTGAATTTATTTATAAAATTCATGAGTTACACAAAATTCTCCAAAGGGTGCATTTAGCTAGGCTGACCATATGGATAAAAGTAGTCACAAGGAGATATAAATCTTGCTAATGAAAGAAAAGCAGAGAGGAGACTAACATGAAGAATGTCTCATCTTATATATATAAAAAAAGTAACTACTGGGAACTAGCCTTTGTGTGAAAGTCTTCAAAGAGAATTTAATAAGACAGGACTTCATAAGAGAAGAATCCCCAAACACTGATTGTGCAGAAGTGATGGATATTTCTTGTAAAATTTTCTAGTGCATTAACTTTATTCTTTACTGTTACTTTGAGGATGCTGAATTCCTGAGTGTTAATACTATAAATCTTCAATAGCAAGAAGAAATATCAGTCAATAAATACTTAACAACAGTATAAATTATGTAAGACAGAATAAGAGGGTATTGTAAAGAAGCACATAGACTAATGGGCCTGCTTAGAGAATGCAATAAAGACTAAACGTCCTGAATCTTTACAAGTAGGGTTACATTACAAGAGAAATCATCCTTACAAAATTATCTTACATTTTGGTAATGATTTTAGTAAGCCAATGGGTGATATATGTAACACCACTTGGTAAATGTAATCCAAGTTTTCTTAAGTATGCAATCTATAGCATAATGTTGATCAGAATTTGGCTTTTAAATGTACAGCAATTAGATAAACTGCAAGCAACATAATGAGAGTTTATATCTCATTCAGTTTTAAATATCTTTACTGACTTTATACTATTGAGTGTATGTGTCAATTTATGCATTTGTTTTCTCATGCTTAGGTTCAATATACTGAATAAAATTAGTATTTTTTTCCTAGATGCATCATTTTTAGTGTTTTTTTTTTTTTTTGACTAAGCAAATCTATCCTCAGAAGAATAGGAACAAACTGACCATATGATCCAGCAATACCACTTCTGGGTATCTACCCAAAAGAAAAGAAACCAAGCTATCAAACTAATACCTGTATATTTATGTTCATAGCTGCACAATTCACAACTGCCAAACTATGGAAACAGTCAAGATGTCCATCAACAGATGAATGGATTACAAAATTATTGGATACGCACACAATGGAATTTTACTCAGCCATAAAGAAAAACACAATTACGTCATTTACAGGGAAATGGATGGAACTTGAGAACATTACACAGGGACAATTATAATCAAATAATGAATTATTTACAAACAAGTAATACTATGATTAGTGCCCAGTTATATCCAGTTATGCAATATCAGTATATGTTTTCTCTACATTTACTTCTGAGATCTGACAAATTATAAACTCTAAGGATAAACATTAACACCTTCCTCAGATTCCCTAATATGAAAGATTCTCATGGAGTACTCTAAAACCACTCAGTAATAGCAGTTTCTTAGTTTGTAGTATAAACGTCAGAAAGAAATAAACATGGGAAATACAGGAAAATAAAAACCAAAGTGGCATATTGTCCTTAAACTGAAGTCTCCCCATTCCTTTCATAATCAGTTTTAAATGATGAGAACATAACTTGCTTTTAAGGCAAGGGCAGTTGGCAAACCTGATTTATTCCTACAGACTGCATGATTGATCTTATTGTACAGGTGATGACTCAACTTCCCCTTGACTGGATGCTTAAATGTAGGCCTTGTATGTAATTGAAGCTATAGCACAAAATATACCTTGTGGCCAATTTATCTATGCTACATCATCTGTTATCTGAATATTGGTGGGCTCTTGGTCAACCAAGTCAAAATAAGATCTCCAGAGCCCCAGTGGCAAGCAAACTGCCAGAAGATTGCATCATATATGAGTATGTAAAACAAATTAAGATCTTAGGAAGCCCAAGAGTTATAAACTTATCTTCATTAATTATTTTATTCAAGTTTATATCTATACTTGATTTATACCCAATCAAGTCAAAACAGAGGCTAGTAATATGCCAGGAATTGTTCGATTATTACCCAATGGCCAAATTGAGAGTGTGGCCTATTTTTGAAATTTATCAGCTTTCACTTTACAGTGGTTAAGTGGAATAGTTCCCACACAGCCAGGGTGATTTGAAAAGCCTGAAATATTGACTCTTCTGAACTTTAAAAATTTTTGCTGGCTAAGGGTGGCACATACCTATAATTCCAGTACTTGGGAATTACCTCCCTGAAACAGGAGGATCGTAGGTTCGAGGCCATCCTCAGCAATTTAATGAGATTTTGAGCAACTTAGCGAGACCCTGATCAAAAAATAAAATAATAAAATAAAATAAAACGGACTGGGGGTGTAGTTTGGAGGTAGAATGCCTCTGAGTTCAATCCTCAGCACCAAAAAAGAAAGTTTGCTGACCCTTGATATATGTTAATCAATTTATAAATTATCAGAGATAAAAACATAAGTAGTTATCCTGTTATATATCCTCATTTAACCAAAGCGAAAACTGAAGCTCAAGAAGATGATAGTTTTTAGTGATACAAAAATAATTAGGCATATGGCACAATAGTTTAGGCTATGAACCATTTCTTCCTACCTGATCAATTAGTCCTTGCACTCTATATGGTAGAAACAAGTAAGATTTCTCATTCAACTGCTTACAGAGGGCTTTGTTAGTATGCTTTGCAATGGTATTAAAAACTTTTAGAAAAGAATGCTCTTATAAAGTGTAATACAACATGGCAATTGAACATTTAATTACAGTAATTATCTTGATTCTTTTAAACCTTTGTCTTCCTTTCTCTAAATAGTTACCCCCTAATGCCTTTGTTATAGCTAATGTGAATATTTTGCCATACATTTCCTAGTATCTTTTTGGGGGAAATTATATATATTTATCTTTATCTAGAGAAAACATGTGTAAGCATAGTTCAAATGTTAGTTTCTAGGAGCTCCAGAGACCTGCAATACTAAAGTTTTGCTGTCACTTCCACAAATACTGAAATATAATTTCTCAAATTTCTGTAAAAATATATCGTGGCTGATGTTTCATAATTGAACAGCTACGGTTTTCTTTCAAATGTGTGTGCTCATCTCTTTGCATTCTCAGAGTTAAGTTTGAGTAATTCCTCTGAAGAGTCTTCTGATAATCACTGCTGACTTACGCAGCTGCTATCTTTGTGGCTCTCACAGAGTTAAGGATTTGTTTTGAAAACTGTATACTGTTAATCTCCAGTGAGAGCTGGAAATGTGTCATAAACTGATGGACCAAGTGGAAGGAAGGTGCCACAGGTTGCTTAATTTGACTTTGTAATGGTCACAGCAGCAACCATGTGGCTGCACTTGGGTGACAAGACATGACTCCCTGCTCAAAGTCTCAGTTAAGTAACATGAGTCATTGCTAGAGATCTGTTATACCACTTGTACCTCTAGTACATAGTACTATACCATACTTGTAAAGCTTTGTTTAAGAAAGGGTAAATTTTATGTTATACATTCTTACTACAATAAAATTTTAAAAATTGTATAGACAAAAACATTTTGTATGGCTTAAAACAAAAAGTTCATTGGGCACCTATAATCCTAGTACTCAGGAGGAAGGCTGAGGCAGGAGGATTGCAGTTTCAAGGCCAGCTTCAGGAAGTTATTGAGGCCCTCTACAACTTAGTGAGATTCTTTTTCAAAATAAAAAATAAAAGAGTTGCGGGTGTAGCTCAGAGGTAAAAACTCACAGGCTTTGGCTTTCATAACCTTTTCATTGAAGTATGATACTTATGCAAAAGTTAGTGTCCAATTCTACTTATTACTACCTAGTGAATAGATCCACTCAACTATTCAGATCAAGAAAGGACACAATGCCAAAAGTGCTCCTTATGCCCCAGCGGACCAATGCCACCCCATAAGGGTTACTGCACTTCCTGGGTGGGGTCTGTCACCACACCCTTGGTTTAGCTCATTTATGGATTTCCTATTTCCTTGATTGTCTGCTTTTGGCCTGGTCAGTATGCACTGAGCTGCTTAAGTCTGTGGATTGGTGTCTGTCATCATATGTTTTCAGTACTCTCACTCTCTCCTTTCCAAAAGATGGTCCAGCCGACTGCAAGCTCCGTCTCATCTCCACTGTGTCCTCCTGTGTCTTTTCTCTAGCCTCTTCTCTATGCTCCAGTCTGTGCTTTCTCTACTGACTTTTCAGTTCAGTCACCCACTTTGCAGCCCTTTAACATAAGCTGTTGCATGTAATTTTAATTTTTTCAATTTAATCATATGATTTTGTAGTTTTTGAAATATTTAACTTAGGTATTCGTTTATTTGTTTGTTTATTTGTTTGTTTGTTTGTTTGTGGTACCAGGGATGGAACCCAGGGGCATTCTACCTCCTCATTCTGGGCTACACTCCTATCCCTATTTTTTATTGCTTAGTTTGAAACAGGGTCTCACTGAGTTACAGAAGACCTCACTAAGTAGCTCAGACTGTCTGTGAACCACTATCCTCCTGTCTCAGCTTCCCAAATGCTGGGATTACCAGCATGTGCCACTATGCCCAGCTCTTCAACTTATTTTAAAATCATGTCTAATAATTCATTGTGCAGATGAATGATTAATATTTAAATCATTTCATTGGGAAAAGAAAAGGCTCATGTTTTCATCCTTTTTTGGTAGGTCAGGCAATTTTTGTTAAACATCTCAACATCGAATACGAATAATTGTAAAGAGGCAGGGTGATAAGATTTTTCTCCATAGAGAATTGTTTGTGTGTGTGTGTGTGTGTGTGTGTGTGTGTGTGTGTGCATGTGTGTTACTAGGGATGGAACTCAGTAGCCTTCTACCTCTGGGCTACACTTCCAGGTCTATTTTACTTTTATTTGGAAAACAGGTCTCACCAAGTTGCTGAGGCTGTCTGTGAACTTGTGATTCTGTTGTTTCAGACTCCTAAGTATTGAGATTACAAGCTCGTGCCATCATGCCCTGTAGATTTTTTTTTTAACTCTAGAAACTGAAAATCATTGAAATAGACTATGGTGCATGGTTTGTTCTTACTCCTAAAATAATCCTTATTCTTTTCATTTAACCTGAGTCTCTGCTACAAGCTTGGGGTTATTAACAAGTTTCTTGCATTCTGTTCTATCTAGATCTCCAATTTTAGCTTAAATTTTATACTGATGACAACATACTGTAGAATCTTCTCTGTCTTTTACTCCAACTCAAATTTTTAAATATTTACTTATGGTAAACTATAATTAATATTCACTGTTATATGTTATCAATATTCATATTTATTAATTTTCATAGAGATACATTCTTTTTTCCAACATTTTTGCTTTTACAAATAGTATTATGAATGTTCTTGTGTTTTTTCCCTATTCTATTAGGAGTTAACCAAGGGACATTCTGCCTCTGAGCTATACTTCTAGCCCTATCTTACTCTTCGAAGCAGCATCTCACTAAGTTGCAGACATCCTCACTAAATTGCTAAGGCTGGCTGTGAACCTGCAGTCTCCCTGTTTCAGCCTTCCAAGTATTGAGAGATTAAAAGCATGTGCCTTAGTACATGTCTTCTGATACACATACACGAACATTTTTTTAGGTATATACTTTGGGTACAATTGCAAACTCATGTGATATGAACACATTCATCTTTATAAAACAATTCCAAATTGCATGTTTATCTTGTATTATTTTTTCTTCCACCAGCAGAGTGGTAGAAGAAAAAGAGTGTGTTCTTCTTCAACCTCACAAACACTTGATATTCTCTGAATTTTCAATATGTATCAACTTCTGATTGCTCTTCCCATGTCTTAAATAATAGCATTTTCTTACTCACTTAAAAATTAATTTTCACCTCATTTTTAGGTGATAAATCCTTCCCCATTATTATATGTTGCTCCTTATATTTTTATGTCTTATAAAGGAATATTTTAGCCCATAGTTTTCTCAGTTTTATATTCATTTTTAATTGTTTTCTTGGTAACCACACCTGGATATTTCATAATCAATAGAGTTTTCTTGTGTCTAAAGCTGAAATAATCTTTTCTATCAAAACTTTTCTCCCATAATCCCTAACTCAATAGATTTTACTACCAAATGTCAGTTTGCTCAAGTCTAAAATCTGAGTACTATCTTGAATGTCTTCTTTCCTTGACCAACTATATCCATTACTGTTTGTTTTATCTATAACATTAATCTACTTACTCCTTTGTATCTCAACTAAAAATATTCTATAGCTCTTGATCAGTTAAAAGTACTGTGCATGGGGACTGCCTCATTATAGGACATCTTCATACCAACCTCCCACTAAAAATATGTTTCATTACTGTCTTAAGTATAATAGAACTAAGAAAAATATAGACAACCATCTAAATGTTAGCTTTATAAATCATATCACATTGTAAAATTCACAATGGTCTCATAAAGACAGCAAAATCAAAGTCAAGAACTATTTTGACTATCTCAGTGTAACAGATGTGCAGATAGATGGCAGCACTTTAATTATAGCATTTCTTTCCGCCTAGCTTCCTGTTTTCCTGTCTCATTATCTTGTTTTCACTTGTGGATATTTATCTGGTCTCCAAACTGAAGTCTATCTGTTCCTCACTCCCTTTTAATAATGCAATATTTTGGCTGTCTATTTTTTTGAGAAACGTAATTGTATTTTATTTCAAAACAAAGAGTCTTAGTTTTTTTCTGGCAAGCTCTTGGTAATTATACTTTCCTAACAACTTTAGTCTACTTGCATCTGTCTTACTATTCTTTTATTCCAATTCTTTCATTTCCTCTCTTATTCCATGCTCTCCAGAAAAATATAAATGTGATTTATCTTCCTGCATATATCTATTTTTGTGGAGAAAATATACTGTCTTCATATCAATGAATAATTAATGTGAGCTCTCACAATGTATTATCAATTGATATATGACTTATTCATTAGTGTTGTTAAGCTCATTTTGTATGTGTTTATATATGACATATATATGATATATGCATATATTTATTCCTAAGAGATGGATATATTCTTGTGCCAACTCCATTATTTAGGGCATATAACCCTGGCTATTTTGTCAAATATATTCTCAAAACACAGCAATTTAATCCAGTTGGTGTTATCTCTTGGTTATGTAAAATTCAGTGAGATATTTTGACAGGTAGCACATACTCCTTCTGTGGATTTGACTCTGAGCTCCAGGGCCCAAGTAACTCCCAAATTAATCTAGAAAATGAGTGATATAAGAATATGAAGGATTACATGTAAAGCTTTGTTTGTTATTGGACTGACAGTGGGTGTGATAGATATCAACTCTATAAACATTAAATTAACCAAAACTTCATAAGAGACTGATAAATGTCATCTTCTATAACGAAGGCTCTGCTACAATGATGACACAGAAACTTAGACTTTCAACTGTACTCAAACATCTATTCCATATATCTTTAGACCATAATTTTCATTTAAATCTTACTGTATGTGTACACCCCTTGATAATTTGGTACTACTTCAGAGATGCAATATTTTATACTAAAGAAAATACTCAAGAAGAAAGATAACTAGTGAATTCCTCAATGAATTTATATTATTCTTATTTTTAATTATTTCTGTTTTAAAATTAATTTTTATTTTTAAATACTTTTAATCTTTTATATTTATTGGTGCATTGTATTCATATATCAAAATGGGATAAAAAAAAAACACTTGTGTAGACATACATGCACACATCACCCAGTCAGCCCCTCTCAATCTCTACCCCATTCCCTCCCCAACCCTCCTCCCCATGCTTGTCTTAGTGGTTGATATCCATATATTTGTTTAAGTACATCATGAGCTTTAGAGAGTTTCCCTTATCCCCCTCCCCTGTCCCATTCCTTCAGTTAGGTTGCCTTATTTGCTCCTCTATAGGATCTCCTTTTGCACTTGGAGTTCTCCCTATGACCCATTTCCCTTCCATTATCTAAAGTCTCTTTTGTGTTTGGATTATTCCCTGTCTTCCACGTATGAGATAAAATATATGATCCTTCACTTTCTGTGACTCTGTGACTGCTCATGTCATGTCACATAATGTTCTGTAGGTCTATTAATTTTTTTAAATGAGATAAGTTTGTTTTCTTTATTGCCGATTAGAATTCTGCTGTGTGTATATCTCATAATTTTTGTAGTCCGTTTATCTATTGATGAACAATTTGGTTGGCTCCATGATTTGGCTATTGTGAATTATGCTGCTATAAACATGAATATCCATATATCACTATAATATTCTGATTTCAGTCACTTTGGAAAGATACCCATGAGTGGTATAGCTGAATCATATGATGGATCCATTCCCAGTTTTCTGAGGAATTTCCACTTTGCTCTCCATAGTGGTTACATCAATTTTCAATCCCACCAACAGTGTAGAAAAATTTCTATTTCCCCATATCTTCATTAGCATTTATTTTTGCTTAACTTCTTGATGATTGCTATTCTGACTGCAGTTAGATGAAATTTCAGTGTAGTTTTGATTTGCTTCTCCCTGATTGCTAATGATGTTGAACATTTTTTTTTCATGTATTTAATGACATTTTGTATTTATTTTGTGAGGTATTTAATTAGTTCAATTGTCCATTTCTTGATTGGGTTGTTTGTTTCTTTAGTGTTAAGTCTTTTAAGTAGTTTGTATATTCTAGATATTAGTACTTAAATTGACAAATAAAAGTCATATCTGTTAACATATGCAACATGATGTGTTGAAATATGTATACATTGTGGATGGCTAACAAGAGCTAATTAACATGTGTATTACATCTGTTACATCTTTCATATTATATGTTCTTGGCTTCAAAGAAGTCATCTCCAGATTGCTTGGTAAATTATATTAAAGATTGGATTATCAAATGTGTTTTTGTTTATGAGTTATTCATTCAGAAAATATTTTATATGCATATATTTGCATCCATATGGTGTTGTCTAGCAAGAAATACAAGAGAAGATTAATAATTTAAATTTTAAAAAAGACTAAGATAACTCTATGGTAGGAGACTAAATTACTCAGCCTGGTTTCTACAATGATCTAATTCACAGGTCTTTACTATTTCACTTTTCCTGTGTTAGCATTGCCTTAACCCCTCATCAGCTTTGGCTCATCAAATATTTGCATGTGCAATAAAAAAAGCTGTTACAGACAGTTCGAATTTAAAGTAATTGAGATAATTTGGTTTGGTTTTCATTACGTGTTCAGTGAGTCTATTCCAAGAGTAACATATGGATTCAATAAATCACAAAAGAAACCCCAATGTATTATAAATAAATCTATAAAAATGTTAGTGTTTCCTGAAGTTTTTCCTCTTCTCAAACTATTTCCTTAAGAATATATGATTTCCAAGCTGGGCATGGTGGCGCACACTTGTAATCCCCACGCTTGGGAGGCAGAGACAGGAGTATTGAGCAGGTCCCAAGCCAGCATAAAAAAGCATAAAAATAGGTCTGGGCGTGTAGCCCGTGGGATTGTAGCCGGAGGTAGAAGGGGCTTCCAGGAACCCCAGTACCACCAAAAAAAAAAAAAAAAAGAATATACGACTTCCAATTATTCCATCTTACCATCAGAGTGATTAATTTAATATGAAAAATTGACCATGTTTTTTTTTCCCGCAGCAAAACTTGGAGTCGCTCCCTATGATTGCAAGGTGATAGGGAACCCCTGTCAACCGACAGTCTCTATCTTCAGTGTTATATTACAATAGTATTGAGTTAGTTTCAGAACAGGACATTTTGTTGAATTCCTCTGCTTTGGTTTCTGCTGTTCTTGCTATTTAAAATTCCTATTCCCCATGACATACTTTCTAATTTCTACTGACCATTCACAGAAAGTTAATATTCTCTTCCTCACTCAGGCTGAACAATTATTTCCTTCATGTGTATTTCTGTGCAATGTATTATATTATTTTGGATTTATTATCGAATGTGCTTCCTATCCTTGTATACTATAAGCTCTTGGAGGGCAAAAGGGGATAATTAATTTATTATATCTAATATAAAGTGATATTCCTAATAAATGGCAGGTGCTCTATTAATATTATCTATTGGATTGAACTGAACCAATATAAAACAATGAATCACATAGAAAAATAGTGTTGAATGCTACAAAATTATTATAACATATTTACTTAAGTAGAAGTCATTTCTATTTCTAAATAATGTAAAGTTTCAAATATTTCTTACTTATTAGACAATTGTAATTATAATTTAGATCCTGAATTCCAGAATCAACAGTAATGTTTTGACAAAATGATAATTGAACCAGTTCCTCTGGGACAAATTTGTCTTGAGGCCAAGAGCCACACATTTAAAAATTCTCTTCTCTAATCAGAATTAAAAATAATATTGTCCATTGATGAGGTCTCTTAGACTATCCAAAATCAAAATTAGGCAGAGATATCAATTATGGCCAAAGTCATTACATAATACAGGCAGAAAGGTAGATGCCTAAAATTTCTTCCTTTTTTAGAAAGAGACATTTAATATTTACAAACATATATGCATAGTGACATATCACTTTATTTGTTTTTTGCGATATTCAGGATGGGACCCAGGAGCATTGCACCTCCAAGATACACCCCTAGTCCTATTTTTTAATCTTTATTTATTTATTTATTTGTTTGTTTATTTATTTATTTATTTATTGGTGGTACTGGGGTTCCTGGAAGCCCTTCTACCTCCAGGCTACACTCCCAGACCTATTTTTATATTTTTTTATTTGGAAACAGAATCTCTTAAGCCAGCACAGTTGTCTTTGAATGTGCACGATCCTCTTGTCTCTGCCTCCCAAGTGCGGGGATTACAAGCGTGCGCCACCACGCCCGGCCTAATCTTTTTATTTTTTTATTTTTTGAAACAGGGTCTCAATGAGTTGCGAACCGTGATCCTCTGGTCTCCACCTCCCTTAATGCTGGGATTACACTGTGTACCACCACACCCGGTTAATACATCACTTTAGAATGTACCAAGTTATCATTTGACAATGGCTACTGTCTATGCCACAGTAGTCTGAGTGGCACGACAGTTACACATTAAACCTGCCAGGACACCAGCAACTTCACATCTAAGGTTCACTTCAGATTCATGCTACAGACTGTTCATTCCAGTCAGCCTCAGATCCCAGACACCTCAGCAGCAGCACCTGCCTTTCTCTGTGATTAGATTTCACACACCAAAAAAGTCTTCTCCACATCCTTCAGAATGTAATGCACATAAAAAAAGACACGAATGACAATTCTAGGCCATGTAAACATCTATGAGGCTCTTTCTCATAATAGTGAAGACTCATGATAAAGCGAGACAGCATCAAGGGATTTCAGCTACTCATTCACTTAGAGGAGTAGAAGAGCCGACCCAACCAGTGTGTTCATAGTACAAAAGATGTGATTGATCTACTCATGTTTCTAAATTTCGTGACATGAAAAACATTGCTTGGAGCCAGGCATACCTATAATCCCAATACTTGGGAGACCGAGACAGACAGGTCACAGGTTCAGAGCCAGCCTTGGCAACTTAGCAAGGATCTGATCTCAGCAAGTTTGTTAGACCCTGCTTCCATATATATATATATATATATATATATATATATATATATATATATATATATATATATATACAGCTGATGAGGGTGTAGCTCAAAGGTAGGATGCCCAAGGATTTTTACCCCCAGTACCAGAGAGAGAGAGAGAGAGAGAGAGAGAGAGAGAGAGAGAGAGAGAGGGAATAAATAGAAACATTACTGGATGGCTGGAGGTCAATAAAGTGCAAACATATATAACACTTATATTTATCTCAGGGTCTCAAAATGTTTCACATTCTGTCTAGTCTTTGCCACCTTTAGCTATGAGACCTTTGAAAGATACTTACACTCTACATGCTACATTTTCCTAATCCATATTAGGAAAATCCATACCTAGAAAAAATTCAGACTCTTACTATTCAGTTATTGTAAAGATTCAATAGAAAACAATGTAATTCTTGATAGTTGTCTCTTTTGTTCTTCTTGGTAATATTTTATTCTTTTAATGTATTTCATGGGTGCATTGTAATTGTACATCATGAGATTCAGAGTGTTAGAAGTATATATGAACGCAAAATTTGGTGTGTTTTATTTCAAATCCCACCTCTATTCCTCCTCCTCCCCATAGGTATTATGGAAATTGAAATTAATAACATCATAGCATTATTTAAACTGTTATCAATCCAAAGTTGATCTGTCTAGGGAAGTTTGGAAATGAAAGAGAGGACGAAATATGTAGATGGAATAACAGCACAAAATATTGGTATTAAGATTTTTACCTTAAAATCTTTCTTCCAAAAAAAGTATATATAGAAAGAAACTCAATATATAAGGCTGATTTATACCTACTTGCTAAATTGAAGTGGGAATGGGAGGGTCACAGTCTCACCTAATTGGCCCTTCTACCTCATGCTGGTTCACTACAGCTCTCTCTGACAGGCAGGGCTTTCACATTTTCAAAACAGCTCAATCAAAGGCAATGATTTAATACCTTAGTGCAGATCCACTTTTAAACAAGCAAGAGGCATTGGAATACTTAGTGCATTTTTGTTCTAAATTAAAAGCCGACATTCTTAAATTCAATCGTTTGTTTTGATGATGTATTTGGACCCACTTCACAATTTTTTGTGTTATTTTTAATATGTTGTGCTTAAGTAATATTTTTTTGCCTTCTGATTTTCTAATCAATTAAGTTCTCTTTGTTTGGGACATTATGCAATTACTGCATAAATTTTCCAGGTATGGGTTTATTATTTATGCCGCTCATGAATGAATGACTTTCTTTCCTCTGAGAACTTATTTCTTTCTTCAGTTAATGAAATCTTATAAATAATTTCTCTCCAAATAATGCCTTCTGTCAAAGCTATTTTATACTTTTATGAAGTTGAATTTGAAGCATATTGATCATATACTACCTCCCAAGCTTCTTCACCCTCCTTCATGATTTTGTTCTATTCTTGAGCTAATTTTCTCATTTTAATCCTTTCACCGAAGTCTGCAGCTCAGTTTAATCTGCCTACATTGTTAAATTTTATATATATATATATATATATATATATATATATATATATTTAAATATATATAGATATGTATATATATATACATTGTACACCATATATATATATATATGATTATATATATACTACTTCTCCATACATGTTATATTAGTGAAATTGGTTGTGAAAATGTGTATGGATATAACTTTATTTGAACTGTTCCATTCCTCAATCCTCGTTTTGAAATAGAAAGAATTTAGTCAGGTGTGGTGGCTCATGCCTGTAATCCCAGTACTTAGGAGGCAGAGACAGGAGGATGACAGATTTCAGACCAGCCTCAGCGATTTAGCAAAACCCTGTTTCAAAATTAAAATTAAAATTAAAAATGGTGGTGGTTATAGTTTGGGGGTAGAATGTCCCTTGGTTTAGTCCTCAATACCCAAAATAAATAAGCAGAAAGAATTTAATTATGAGTAGTAATAGGCAGGGGAAATATAAATTTAGATAAGGAACTATATTTCTAGGTAAACAAACCAATATATACAACATTTTAAGTGGTTTCATATGTATATATTACATAATATAAAGATTATTTCTTCTCTCCCTGAATTGGGAATCTAGAGATGTCATTCTAATATCTTGCATGGATATCCAGAGCTGCGAGGAAGGACATTTTATATGATTACTCTCAAATTTGGAGAGCAGCTGAACTTATTGGATGGAAAGTGAGAGCCATCCAAATGTGTCTCTAATTGAATCATTCCCTACTCTTCTCCTGCTAGGCTTTCAGCTGTTGTTTTAAAGTAGATTTTGAATTTTAGAATTCCCTCAGCAAAAAAAAAAAAAAAAAAAAAAAAAAAAACTTCATGGCAGGGAAAAGGAATAATCTATACTTTCAGAACCTTGGTTATTGTCATAACCACCTACTACTTCTCTTGGTCTTTTCTTCTCAGTATGGTTAGAAGCATCTAGTAGGTTTTGAACAGTTACTTGAAGGCTGTGCAAGCTCTACACCCCCTAAGCATTTAACCTCCTCTCTTCTGTTTCTTGCCATGATTCAAATAGTAAACAACAGGTTTCTTTCCTTTCATCCCGATATATACCACTATGCTTTACATCTTGACTCCAGCCTAGCAGATGTTGCTTGAGAACCCATTGTAGACTTTTGCCCCTTCCCAGCTGTGGACTGTGCTCTCTGTACAGGTTCTGACTGCCTGCCTTATCACATGGAACTCTTTGGTTTGTCCATGGATTTGACTTGAAAAATACTTTTATATCCTTTCTCTCTCTCTCTCTCTCTCTCTCTCTCTCTCTCTCTCTCTCTCTCTCTCCTCTTTTTTTTTCTTTTTGCTTATTTTCTGAAACAGGGTCTCACCAGGCTGCTAAGTCTCCCTACACTGCAGAAACTATTCTACAACCTGCAACCCTCCTGTCTCAGCCTCCTAAATCCTGGATTATAGGCATGAACCCCTGCACTCAGCTCTTACTTTATAACAGCTGTAATATATTGCTGCTTATGTTTTTGTTTGTATGTTCTTTATTCCTCTGTGGGACTCAGACCCTTGTGAGTTGGGGATTGTGTCAAATTCAATTAAACTTCTTTAGCCTTTTAAAGAAACTCCAGGAAGTTTTGTCCCACAGTGTTCAGCATTAGCGACAGTGACTGCAACCTAGACTCAAGGTGGAAACTCTGTCTTTGGTTCAAAGAGTTACATTTGTTAAGGTGTGAGGTGGAATTGCTGCTTCACTTTTAACAGAGATAGAAAAGAAGGAATTTAATAACAGCACAGTGGAGAAACATGGAGGGCAGCACTTTAGCCAGGTGATCGAATTTCACATCATCATTGATAAGCCATGTTGGTCCCAGATTCCCGGTTTGATATAATGCAAGGGTGCTTCACCTCCATGGTATGGGTATTCTTCCTAGATGCAATGACCCTGTTTAGTCAGGGGAGGCTGTAAGCACATTCAAATTGAAAGGGGCTTTGAAAATAACTGATCAGTACTATTAAAAGATACATAGTAATGGAAACTAAGGAAAGACTGAGAAACTGTCAGAAACGACCAGGGGCTCAGAAGACACCTCCAAGATCAGTTCCTAAAAAAGACAAAAGGCATTGGTGATAAAACTGGTACATCTACCTGAAATATTTAGAGCACATGTCAGTGTGGAGTGTGCACTAATTTCTGAGTTTCATTAAGTATACCAGGACTTTGTCTGATATTAAAAATTAGGGAAAACAGATGAATTGTACTACTACTACTGTGTTTCAGCCTTACAACTTTGTCCTAATTCTGAAATTGTTTCAAACAAATAAGTGTCCTCAAACAAAATATTGAGTTTCTTTTATTTTTATACTTTTATTGGTACATTATAGTCTCACACCCTAATGTAATGCGTAGAGATAGTGACATACATGCATATAGCACTTGGTGAGCTTACCCCTAGTTCCCTTCCTGCTCCCCATATAAGATATTGAAATTGGCATTGATAGTCTCACATATGTACACAATGTCAATGGAGCATTTTTTATTTATTTTCTATCTCTCCTACCGCTCTCTTTTAAACAAACCGCCTCACTCCATTGCAGTTTCTCCTTCATTATCTAAAGTCCGTCGTCTTGTACCCCACTTACTCCCTAGCTTCCGCATATGAGAAAAAAGATCTGGCCCTTCACTTTCTGTGACTGGCTAATCTCACTTGACGTACTGTTCTCCAGGTCCATGCACTTTCCTACAAATGGCATCATTTCATTATTCTCTCTTGCTGAGTAGAATTCCATTGTATGTATATCCCATAACTTTGTGATCCATTCATCTGTTGATGAACACCTAGGTTGGTTCCATCAACATAATCTGGCTGTTATGAATTATGCTGCTATAAACATGGATATGCATGTTACCATAGTATTCTGATTTCAGTCCCTTTGGAAAGCATAGACCCAACATATAGATAATGGTAGAAACTTCTCAATAGGAACCCCAAAGCTCAGAAAACTAAAACAAGAAATAATAAATAGGACAACATTAAACTAAAGAGTTTATGCTCATCAAAGGAAGCTATCAAAGCCGGGCGTGGTGGTGCAGGCTTGTAATCCCTGTGCTTGGGAGGCGGAGACAGGAGGATCGCGCTGGTTTGAGCCAGCCTTGCTGGCTTAAGAGACCCTGTTTCCAATTAAAAAATATAAAACAAGTCTGGGAGTGTAGCCCAGAGGTAGAAGGGTTTCGAGGAACCCCAGTACCACCAAAAAAAAAAAAAGGGGGGGAAGTTATCAAGAGTCTCAAGAGAAAGCCTACAGAATGGCAGAAGATTTTTGCCAGTTATTTATCTGATAGAGGACTAATATCTAGAATATACAAATTACTTAAAAGACTTAACAACTCAAAAAAACCTAATAATCTAATCAAGAAATGGGCAATTGAACTAAATATACACTTCACAAAGAAGAAATTAAAATGGCTAATACATACATGAAAAAATGTTCAGCATCATTAGCAATCTTGGAGATGAAATTAAAACTACACTGAGATTCCATCTCACCCCAATTAGAATGGCAATCATCACGAAGTCAGAGAACAATAATGCTGACTAACACGTAAAGAAATAGGAACTTTTTGACACTGTTGTTGGGATTGAAAATTAGTGCACCCACCATGGAGATGAGTGTGGAGATTCCTCAGAAAACTAGGAATGAATCCACCATATCATTACGCTCTTCTTATAATTTAAAAATATCATGTATATGTATACCCTCATGAAGCTGTATTGGACCTGCTTTCAAGAACTACACTCTGCAGTTCTGAAGAATTGATGCTTTCTGAAACCAAGGAGAATCTCTTAAGTTATGGACAGTGTCTCTTAAAAGCAATGACCTTTGGTTATGGCAACTGTCGAATCTTTGTATAGGGAATAACATTGTCATATTCTTTCTGTTTAATTATAAATTTAAGTAACTAGTTACATCTCTCTGTGGGAAAATTACAGTTTAATTCCATTTAAACTATGAAAAAACAGTTCTCTCTCAAGGAACAGAAAATATTGATAAAATCTTATGACATGTCCTATAATCCATATCAAGACAAATGGAGCAGACTATCAAACTTTTGGAAAAAAATCTGGTCCCATGATTTCTACACAAAAACCACTATGTTTTTCAGGTTTATTTTTTCAGCTTTGGCTGTGAAAATGAAAGCTTTGGAATGATACAGTGTTTTCTATCTTCTTTCCAAGGGGTGGAACATCTTCAAAGAAACATGTTTGCTGGATTTAGGTATTTCATTACCCTTTCTTGGAAGTAAAATGGGTCCTGGTTTTTCACACTAGAGGTTTGCTTACGGAAAAAATAAATACCTTATACCTTTGACTTTATTTTCTTTTAAAATCAATCATTCTGTGTTAGGACTCTTCTCCAAATTGCAGAAGCAGATTAATGGTGCAATTATCTGTATTAGTAATTGAATGACTCTGAAGGCAAACCTCAGAGACATATTGATTTACCAACCTTTCTAAATAAATGCCCCTTTCACCAATCTCAAGTAAATAGCCACTTTCTGCCCTAAACACTTAATAGCGAAGTGATCTTTTAGCCAAGAATTGTGGTCACAGAGGTAGTCACTTTACCAGACCTCCCTTACTATAATCATGTTTGTTACTCCTTCATTTTCTTTATTTGTTGTCAGATTACATAAACCTCTTACTTTTGGCATAATTCTGTTAGATTCATCAGGGTCCTGTTAGCTGTCCTATCTCCACCTGATCATTCAGAACTTGCATGCTTAGGCAAATGGTGAAACCAGTGTCTTCACACTAAGCTATCTAATGAAAATCTAAATACATCTAATATGTAAGGTTGACGATATAATTTGTCATTGAAATGAATTCCCTTCAAGATTAAAAGGAAATATTAAATGGGCTACGAACAAAACAGGTGAGGCTTTCCATTAGAAGGGACATAAGGTCTGCTTACTGATGAAGCAATGCCAGGCTTTTTAATTTGTTTTCCAGTGAAAAGGAAAGCATTAATAAGCAAATTCTTAGGTAAAAAAAAAATTGCCAAATTTTTTAATTTGAAATAGCATGCAGTATTTCATGGGATTTTCAGAATGAAGATAGGAGTATTTCTTTAACATATAAAACACTCTGTCTATCTTAACCCTTCCTTCCTTCCTTCCTTCCTTCCTTCCTTCCTACCTTCCTGCCTTCCTTTCTTCTCCTGTGTGTGTGTGTGTGTGTGTGTGTGTGTGTGTGTGTGTGTTACTTTGTATTGAATCCAGGGGTATCCTACCTCTAAAGTATATCCCAGCTCTATTTATTTATTTATGTATTTATGTATTTGTTGATTTATTTTTGAGTTAAGAGTCTCACTAAGTTACCTGTTTCAGCATCTCAAGTCCTAGGATTACAGGATTCTACTAAAATATCTGGCTCCAGCCCTCAAACTTTCAAGAAATATTAATAAATAGAGTTAGTATTTAATATTTTTTAAGTTATATACACATAATGGTTTAGAGTTTGACACTATCACACTAGGTAGTATATTATTTAAACTATGTGAAAGCTCTGTTTCACTTATACTCCTTAAGATTGCTTTATTTATAGAAGAAATTGAGTCAGAAGTAAAGACTAGGTTTTTGTTTATTTCTCTTCCCGTCATTCAAAGAAATCATACAGAGTTCCTCTGCCTTCCTTCTTGTTAGCCTTTGTGCTAGATAGTACATAAAAATGATGCAGCCCTTCCTTTTAAGCTACTTATTGTCCAATAGGATGAGACAGACAGAGATAGCAATAATGAGACACAGGAAAGCATGCTGCTTACTTTTGGTCCAGTATACAAAACTGGATCCATGGGACAGTGACACTGGCATTCGCTAGTTATTTTTGTGTGTATGTGGGTCTGGGGATGGAACCCAGGGGCATTTGACCTCTGACCTACACCCCCTGCCCTATATTTTATTCTTTATTTTGAAACAGGGTCTCACTAAGTTGCAGAGAGCCTCACTGAGTAGCTGAGGCTTTCCGTGAACCTCGATCCTCTGGTCTCAGCCTCCCAAATGCTGGGATTACAACCATGCACCATCATGCCCAGCTAGTTAGTTTTTATTTATTTTTATTTTTATGGTACTGGGGATGGAACCCAGGAGCCTTCTACCTCTGAACTACACCTCCAGACCTATTTTATATTTTATTTGGAAACAAGGTCTCACTAAATTGCTGAAATCCTCCCTAAACTGCTGAGGCTGGCTGGCTTTGAATTGCATGATCCTCCTGTCTCAGCCTCCCAGGTACTGGGATTATAAGCTTGTACCACCATACCCAGCCTCTAGGTAGTTTTAAAAATGCAGGGTGATGTGTGTATATATGCCTCTACCATCTTGTACTCCATTAAAATGTATGGCTACAATGTACCAATAAAAAAAATTTAAAAAGCTGGAGTGGTGGTGCACACTTGTAATCTCAGTACTTGGGAGGCTGAGGCAGGAGGATCTCACATGTCCAAATCCAGCCTCAGCTACTAAGTGAGGCTCAGAAACTTAGTGAGACCCTGTTTCCAAATAAAATATAAAATAGGTCTGGGAGTATAGTCTGGAGGTAGAAAAGCCCCTGCCCCCCCCATACCAAGTAACACACCCCCAGCCCTATTTTTTATTCCTTATTTTGAAACAGAGTCTCACTAAGTAGCAAAGGGCCTCCCTAAGTAGCTGAGGCTGTCCTCAATTGTAATCCTGTTGTCTGACTCTCCTAAATTCTGGGATTACAAGTGTGGGCCACCACACCCAGCTTGCAATTCCCTCTTACATGTATATTCCCAGTGGGGGCCAGGGATGAGCTGATTCATTATCCTAATCTGAGAAAGACTCCAGCTATTTTCCTCAGTTTTTGTGTAGTCACTGTTTGTAGATGACAAACCAGCTAAGTTTTACACTGGCAATGCCATGTGCTAAAACTCTTAATAAAGTTGGAGGTAGCAGACCAAGTAGATAATACTTTGTTTTAGCTTTTCTTTTTCTTTTTTCTTTTTTCTTTTCTTTTTTTTTTTTTTTTTTTTTTTTTGTACTGGGGATTAAACCCATAGGCATTCTACCTCTGAGCTAAACCTTCAGCCCTATTTTTTTTTTTTTTTTGAAACAGGGTCTTACTAAGTTGTGGAGGGCCTCACTAATTTGCTGAGGCTGTACTCGAACCTGGGATACTCCTGTTTCAGTCTCCCAAGTACTGGGATTACAAGCATGCACCACCATGCTCAGCTTTTGTTTTAGTTTTGTTTGAGTGAAAAGTATACCCTTTGAGTAACTTGACAAATAGTAGTAGAGGAAAGAAGGTACATGACTTCTTAGAACCCTAAAATTTTATGTTTTTAATCCTACATGCAGCCTAGTTGAAGGAAATTATGAAATTAGACCATATGAGATTTAATTCTTCACTTTTACCCTTAAGAGCTAAATGAATTCAAACAAGTTACTTAGTATTCCCAAGTTTCTACTTGCTTATGTATAAGATGGAGATAATTATACTTACCTTGAAGGAGAGTTTTAGGAGGTGACAGGATGATGTATTTGAAGTACTAGCGTAATGCCTATCCCCTGCTTAGCTCTTTGTAAATGTTAGATCTCTTCGTTTATTATCCTATTTCTCTAAACTGATAAAAGTGAAGGGGAAAAGCCATTTGAGCTGTTTATTTTCTTTTTTTTATCATCTTGGAAAGAACAAACATCCAGGGAAAAGAGATTGCATAAATGGAATGAACATTACATTTTACACATGATATCATATATTCAAGCAGCAGTGTTAGAATCTTATTAAGCTGGGAGCCATTATCATACTATCCTTAAGTTCTTTGCTAGGAAAATACCTAATATGTTAGCTTATGAGGTCTCCAAACAGCCCCAGACACATTTGCAGAGAATGCAACATTTATTTCCAACCCACCATCTACTCTGAGCTTGCACTTTCCCAGGCAGGTCTAGCAGACAGTGACCCTCTCTGCAGTAGCACGCCCATCCTGCCCAGGCTGGGATGCCAAATACTCATATGATACTTCACGTTTCATCTTTCCCAGTACATTTCCTCTGTCAAATTTAGTTATATTAGCCAGGCTCGATGGGTACATGTTTGTGATCACAATAATTGGGAGGCTGAGACCGGAGGATCGCAGGTTCAAGACCAGCCTAGCAATTTTGAAGACCCTCAGCAAGCCGGGCATAGTGGCATGCCTGGAATCCTACCACTTGGGAGGCTGAGACAGGAGTATCTCAGGTTCGAAGTCAGCCCAGGCAACTTAGTAAGACCCTGTTTCAAAATAAGAAATAAAATCAGTCTGGGGTATAACTTAGAGGTGGAATGTGACTGGCTTAAATCCCCAATACTACTACTAATAAGAAAAATACTAATACTAATAATAATCCTCAGCACTTTAATGATACCCTGTTTCAAAAATAAAAAAGGGGCATAGCTCAGAGGTAGAATACCTACCCCTGGTTCAGTCCTTAGAACCAAGAAAAAAAATAGTTATTCTGTCCTAAAATTATGAAGGCAGTAAGTATTAAACAAATTATCTATTAATACCAATAAATGTGTAAAGAACATCTATAACTTTAACTTCATAGGTATAGTGTATACATTTTAGCAGAGATTTCTAGAACAGACATTTCAACCCCAAAAAGATTCTTGAATGCTCTCTATATCAGATACAGTAAAGATATGAGAGACAGTCCAAAAGAAGGGACCAGAGTGGCACCTTGTAACCGTGATTTAATCACACACTGCTCATATGCAAGGCTTCACTATATGTCCCAGCATTTGGAGATTGAATACATAAATATATTTGGACACAAATGATTTATTTTTAAGGGAATTTCTTTACAGTATCCACCAGGATGCACTCCCATCAGTTATTTTCCCTATGAGAAATATTGTTCTAACTGATAAAAGAGAACCCATTTTTTTTTTTTTAGTTTTTTAAGCTGTAAAGATGAAATGGTATGATAAATGTTATAGAGGTGGTACTGATTAGAATACACATATGAGTTTTTCTTTTTTCCCACACAGAGAGAAAATGTCCAAGTTGGGGAGGAATTGATTATAAAGGCACTAAAACTATTTTTTTCCAAAAATGAATATAGTATGTAACTTTTTTTCCTACAAAATGCACATCAAAAATGGTAATGAAGCAAGTCTGGAGTTGCAATTTAAGTCTTAAATCAAAAAGAACAACATTATATTCTCATTATTGGCTTGTCCCATCATCCTGTTCTTGTTTAAGGGAAAGAATAGTTTTCTAAAACTCCAGAGTTGTTCAGAGCCTTGGCTTAGAGATAGGCTCTTTGGAGATGTTTAATATTCTGTTTCTACTGCTATAACTAAGTACCTTAGGATAGGTAATTTACAAACAAAAAAAATTATTTCCCAAGTTTCTGGAAGTTGAAAAGACCAAGATCAAATGTCAGCAGCTTCAGTGTCTGGTAAGGACAATTTCTTTGTGGATGGCCCCATCTCTGCGTTCTCAGATCTCAGAAAGGGCTCCATTTTGTGACGTCTTCACAGGACAGAAGAGAGGGAAGAGCAAGGCAGTTCTCTGAAGTCATTGATTCCATTCCTGAGGGCAGAGCCCTCATGACTTAATCACTTCCCCGAAAGGCTCCACTTCTAATATCATGATCTTGATCTTAAGTTAGAGCATAGAGAATGTGGGAAACACAAATACTCAAACTATAAGAAGATAAGTTTTCTCTTTATTTATTAAATATAGCCAAGAGCAATGAGATAGAGAAGCAGCTACCATAATTAATAACTCAGTCCTGATTATGTAAAAAAAAGAATGTTCACAGTCTTCCTAGAGCAATGCCTTTAAATCTCTTTAAAGAGATGCTGTCATTAAAACCACTGAGCAGGTCAAGTTCAGACCTGGAGAGTTCAGAATCCATTGCTCAAGAGAGTGTGTCAGGCTCACCAAAGGCAACACTTTTCCTGGACCATCCGCTAATACACCATGGATCTACTCATGTCTTACTTGTAGAGCAGCTACCACACTCCGGCTGGGTTTGACCAAATTGTTCTAATTATCTGGTACTTCAGGTACGATGTCTGTGTGACAAATACCGTCTACTCCCCCAACCCCACAATTGCCAGGATTAGATAATGACACAGAATGCATTTGCTAATGTGGACATTGTCCTGGTCATAACTACATAGGAATCACTACCACCACTGAGAGCAGATGGACCCCCTAAACTGAAATTTCAAGGGTGAATCTCACTGATTTATATAAAAAACATTATTTTAGATAGAAAACTCAAAAGCAACGCTGTTTTACTCAGAATGTACAAAAATGGTGCCAGTTCTCTGCTTCTCAACAGTTAGCATTGAGTAGACACAGGAAGAAACAAAACAAATCTATTCCAAAATTTAGGTTTCTGGCCAAAGGTCTTTAACAGTAAGCTATTATCCATTTAAAAGAAACCATGATATATCTGATGTGCAATAACTTAGGTAGGCTCATGTTAAAGAATCTAGGGATAAGTCAGGCATGGTGGTACATGCCTTTCATCTAGCACTTGGGAGTCTGGGATAAGGAGGCTTTCAGGTATATTACCTGCTTTAGCAACTTAGAGAGAACCACAGCAACTACGTGAGACCCTGTTTCAAAATAAAAAGTAAAATTGGACTGTGGGTATAGCTTAGAAATAGAACACTCTTGGGTTCAATCCCTAGCACCACATACAAAAAAAAAAAAAAAAAAAGAATAATTGAGGGATAGTTTGTGGGTTCTCAGATTAATAAGTTTCTAACATTGTTGTTTGAATCTTATTGAATATGGCAAAATTTTTATTGTAATTTCTTTGCTCCACATGAAATCCCTAATTTTACTTTGAGTTAGGATCACTAAACATATTGAGCAAAATTGTAGGCACTACATAACTTCTAATCTAACCCACAGGTAGCAGACCCTCAAATGCAAAGCACTGATCAAGAAGCTTTCATGAATATTAATAATTTCAGTTATAGCTCATCTACTTACTAACCACACTGATATTTGTTGACCAGCTTCTGGAATTTCAAAATGAAACAGATGAACCCAGCATGGTTTTGCATGTCTGTAATTCCAGTGCTTGGGAGGCTGAGACAAGAGGGTCACAGGTTCAGGGAGCTCTGCCTCAGCAAGTTAGCTAGACCTTCAGCAGGTCTGGAGACACTGTTTCAAAAATAAAAAATAACGGGCCAGGCGTGGTGGCGCACGCTTGTAATCCCTGCGCTTGGGAGGCAGAGACAGGAGGATCGCGCAGGTTCGAAGCCAGCCGTGCGCGCTGTTTCCAAATAAAAATATAAAAATAGGTCTGGGAGTGTAGCCCGGAGGTAGAAGGGCTTCCAGGAACCCCAGTACCACCAAAATAAATAAATAAATAAATAAATAAATAAATAAATAAAAATAAAAGTGCTAATTGTGTAACTTAAAGGTAGAATGCCCCCGGGGTTCAATCCTCAGTACCAAAAATAAATAAATAAATAAATTAATTAATTAATTAAAAACAATAAATAAATAAATAAAAATATCATGTGACTATAAAATGGTGAAACAATTGGTAGTAACAGTTACATAAAGCAATTGGAGAGGCTGACTTAGATTCCTTGCAAAATGATATTTTGCACATAAACAAGGAGGGATATTTAGAAAAAAAGTAATAGGAGTTCAATTTGATCCGATTTCTTGGAATAATGGCATGCATTTTTTGCATCTTCATTTGTCCAATAAGCAAATAAAGCATGTCTAAAGACACAAAATCATTAGATTTTAATCAGACAGTATTAAATTTTAGCTTTGTCATCTATAGGTCTATTGGTTAAATCCATTGCATTTTTATTTTAATTTCTCTACACACAAAATACATAGAATACAGAATATCTCATATGTAGGAATATATACACACATAAAACGACACATAAACATATACAAAATCATCAAAAACATAAAATCAGTTGTCAGAAATCATTTAAAATAATGAATATAAATATCTGATAATGACAATAATAACTTATAGTGCCAACAATAATAACAGCAAAGATACTAATACTTTTGTGTATGTATGTGAGTGTTCTATTAGGAATGTCACTCAGGAGCATTCTTCTTCTGAGCTACACCCCTAGCCCTATATTAGTTTTTATTTTGAGGGAAGTTCTTAATACATCACAGAGAGTTCACTAAATTGCTGAAGGTGGCAGTGAATTGGGGATCCTTCTGTCCTTGGTTTACAACTATGTACCACCATGTCGGATAATACTTATAAGAACATCCAACTGTTAAAAAGTGAAGATATACCAGATACTGAGATAAGTACTTTACATTTGAGATCTTTAGTTGATGCAAACACCCAATAAGAGAACACTCGTATTAGCTCTATTTTAACAAGACTTATAAAGATCATTTTTGGGCAATATGTACTGAGTGCTTATTAAACGTCTGGCACTATTTTATACTGTTACATAATACATCAATCCATTCAGTCCTCTCTGTAAGGGAACATCTCTCATTTTTCCCATTCTACAGGTGGTATAGGAAGCATAAGTAGTATTTACCCAAATTTATATTTTGAAACTCTAGCTCCTGGCACCCTAGAATATAAATGTATTTAGAGACTGGGCCTTTCAAGAGGTGCTTAGATTAAAAATGAAGCCCTGAGGGTAGGCCCTAATCCAATAACCCATATAAGAAGAGAGAAATTGGATTCTAGAGAGATGCCAGGAATAGGCACACAGCAGAGAAAAGTCCATGAGAGGACCCAGCAGGGCAGGGCTCCCTGCCAGCCAAGCAGAGAGGCCTTAGATGAAACCAAACCAGGTGACACTTCGATCTTGGACTTCTAGTTCTCAAAACTGAGGGAAAATAAATTTGTGCTACTTAAACCACTCCTTCTGTATTTTGCTATGGCCACTCTAGCAAACTAATATGACAGATTACTAACTATGGCAGAGAAGTTACACCAGTATGGTTACACATTTAGTATGATAGGCAGCTGGGACTCAGACACTAGAAGTCCTGGAAGAACACCCAGACCTTTATCTCTTCATACAGAAACCTCCCATGGCAGGCATGGAGACTTGGAGTAGCAAACAGAAGCCATGTACCCCGAGTAGCACATCCATGGGATGTCAGAGCTGTGATACAAAGCCAGTTTAAAAGAAGTTTCATGATTCTGCATAAAGCCAGGTTGCTTAAAAGCTGCCTGTTACTGAGTTTTGACTTTCCTGTAAAGGAAGGTCGAGGAAATGTAAGTTTTGACACATCTATTCATGTTGCTAAGTTAATTTCCGTGGATGAAGTGTGTTGAATTTTTTCAAAAGAGCGCTGTAGTCATTTAAGGTGTTAGTGACATTTTCTGCATCAGCTTCTCACTGTTCCTGGTTGGCTTTGTATTATTCTTTACAATATCACTTTAAACACAGAGTTGGTTGTGCTGATGTTGAAAACCTTTTAGTGCTTTCAGTAGCTACCAGAAGAACCATTTCAACAAATGTCCTAAATTATAAAGGGTTTTTCAGGAGCTTAACTATTCATATAATTTAGTTAGTGATTAGAGAGTTGAAAGCATCACTCCAGGTTGATTATTAGTTATTTGATAACCTACGTCAGAGATCCCTCTCTTGAGGAGTATTCTATTCATTTTAAATGTCTGAATACACTGGAAGCCACACGTGGAACAGGGCCACACATTCTAGGAGTTAGGAATAAAGAAAATTTGGTCAGGCCAAATTAAATTCCACATTTCAAAGTTCTTCCCATTTTGTGCATGAAATATTTCTGATACTTAAATGTGCTCCCTTCAGTATAATGAATATTACTGTATATTACTAAACCAGTAGCAGCATTCTTCCATAGGGGAAATCTGATAGTAGTACTTAAGTTAAATACCACTAAGATTAAACATTTTGACAAAGCACCATATTACAGACACTTAATAGTTTACATTATGGCCAATCTAACATTTGCAGATGTTAGCTTACACAGAAGCAGCTTCTAAATGAAAGTACTTAAGGCAATAAAAAAAATGAACAGGTGAACAGAAATATGTTTGCTTATTCTTTTATATCATGTTTTTATCAAGCACCTTTTTGGATATAGTTTAATTAATTATCTTATTAACATACAATTTTCATCACAATCCCATGAGTAAAGTAGTATTTGTATTTCCATATTGCAAACAACAAAAAAAGAAGAAATACAGTAACAAAGTTTAGATTTCAAAAAGCTAGGGCTTGTACAAAAAAGCCCAATTCCAGAAAACTTACACTTCACTTGTAACTATGAAATGAGGATTCTATCATTTATCTATCCATGTACTCATTTGTATATTCTACAGTTCCTAATTGTGTACCCATTGTATGTTAAACATTGTTGTTTTCTTTGGTTGTTGTTATTGTTATTTTCACAGTATTGTAGACTAAACCCAGGGGGTTTTCTACCTCCAAGCTACAACCCTGTCCTATTTTATTTTTCTTCATTTTTTATTTTAAAATAGGGTCTTGCTAATGTGCTGAGGCTGGCCTGAAACCTGTGGTCATCCTGCTTTAGTCTCCCAAGCCAAGTCAATGGCTTAAATGCTATGTTAAGAAATAATGAGAGAAAATAAAAGTTTCTACATTAAAGAAGACAGCAGCTGGGGCGTGGTGGTACACGCTTGTAAGCCCCGTGCTTGGGAGGCAGAGACAGGAGGATCGTGCAGGTTTGAAGCCATCTGTGCTGGCTTGTGACCCTGTTTCAAAATAAAAATATAAAAAATAGGTTTGGGGGTGAAGCCCGGAGGTAGAAGGGCTTCCAGGAACCCTGGTACCACCAAAAAAAAAAAAAAAAAAGCAACTCTGGAGGAAACAAATGAAAGGATAATTCTTGGAGGGTACATGACTGGCATCCACCTTTGGAGACTCACTAACAAAAAACAAATCGTGGAGATCTTTTCAGTAAAATTCAATGATACTCTCAAGTTAACAAAGAATTAAAAAATTACTATATTAATTGAGCCTCTATTGTATTTCCATGTCTTGACAGGATAAGCAGATTATAAAATTAATAATAACAATAAGGATAATCCTGCCATTATTCTTCTTAAATCTCAGGGAGAAAGATGGAATCAAAAAACATGATTTTAAAGCAACATGTTAAGAGGCAAGAAGCAAGCAATACATCAGTCACTGCATCCATTACCTTGTTCTGTACCACGAGTTACATGAAGACTCACACAACGTCCTCACATTCCACTGATTCTTTAGATTAAAAACAATTGGCCTGTTTATCTATGTCTACCATATCCCTTCCTACCTCTGGAAGAGTAGCAATGCATGAGGCACACTAAAATAAGCAGTCACAAAAAAATCATAACTCTCCAGTACCAAGTGATTTTCATTAACTTAAAGGAATATGGATTGATGATTTTTTCTCTAGTTTGCTCAGATTTTTATTCTTTTTTAAAAATATACTTCTACTGATGCATTGTAGTCTCACGTCATAATGTGTTTCAGAATGATAGGGACATGCATGAAGTACTTGGGGAGCTTCTCCCAGCTCCCTCTCCCCAAACATGATACTGAGATTGGCACTGATAATTTTACATACGTATATAAGGTCAGTGCAAGTGTTCTTCCTCCTTCCACCACTGTCATTCCTTGACCCCCTCCATGGCTCCTGGGATTTTTTCCCTCCATATCTAAAGTCCCTCTTGTATCTTAACTACTGATACTCCCTAGCTTCTGCATATGAGAAAAACCATATGACCCTTCACTTTCTGTGACTGGCTAATCTCACTTAAAACAATATTTTCGAGTTCCAACTATTTTCCTGAAAGTGACATTTTTTTTTTTGTTCTTCATTGCTGAGTAGAATTCCATTCTGTTTACATCTCATAATTTTGTAAAGACTGACAATTATTAAAGCTTCCCTTTAGAATAGTAGAAAGAGAAAAAGAAGAAAATATGTCATGTGTTTTGTGACAATGATGCATAATGTTACAGAATGAGGCCAAGGTAAATTTCAGAATGTCTATAGGAGACAAGCTATATCCACAAAATATCCACAACAGTATGATAAGGATATGTTAGCTAGTCTTTATCTCACTTATTCTTGTAAAGTGGGGGCAGGGCCGAGAGCTAGGAGGTGGAGCCTGCGATTCCGGGACCAGGCCTCCCGCCCCGGAAGAGCAGAGTTCAGAGAGGACCGGGAGAGGGAGGGAGACACTCTCCCGCCGGCCACCGGCCCCCGCGGCCACGCGGGGGCTGGGGGTTGACCCCCCACGAATAAAGCCTCTCGTAACTTATTATGGATCTCGGCGTGTCTCTATGCTAATGGGGCACACCCCGCATTCACTTAATCTTACATTTTGGTGCCGAAATTCGTACTGGACTTTTGGGACCTGGCTTGGACCTGCGCTTACTGGACTCGGACTTTCCATCCCCTCTCTGCGCGCCCGCCCGCCCGGCCCTCGGACTTCTGCAAACTGCTGAAAAAAGGTACGCGGCGCCTCTGCTGGGATGGGCCGCCGCGCCCGCCCGCGGCACGCCAAGCCGCCTCTGCTACGAGCACGCCCGCGGCCCCGAGCCGCCAGCCGCCCGCCCGCGCGGCGTCCGCGGACCCCACCGGACTGTGCCACTTGGCGCGCCTTGGCTTTCTCTGCGCCTGGCGCCGCGCCCACGCCACTCTGGGCGCCCGACCACGCCGCCGCGCCCGCGGACCCAGGATGGGGCCGCACTGCCGGCGCGCGCGCTCCCATCACCTGGGCAGGCCCGCGGCCCTGCGGACCTCTCTCCCACCGGCCCGCCAAGTCCAGCCTGTGCCGTACATGCCTTCTCTGCGCCTGGCGTGCTTAGAACCGCCCGCCCCTGCACCTGCTCTCTGCTAATCTCCCGCGCTCCTGCCGATTCCTTCACCCTATACCCGCCCACCCCCGCTGCCCGGACCCGACCATTCCGGTAAGCACCCACATGGGATCACTGTGGGGGGGAGGCCGCAAGCTTTGGCCCACCATCTTTGGCCCACGTGTAATCACTGAGGAGCCGCCATGTTTCTTTAACCCCTCCCCCCTCACAGCCTCGCTGGAGGTTCGCCATGTTTCTTTAACCCCTCCCCCCTCATGGCCTCACTGGAGGCCCCGCCATATTTGACCCCTCCCACCTCATGGCCTCGCTGGAGGCCCCGCCATCTTTATTCCCGCCCACTTTCCATTCCTAACCAATCCTAGGAGTCGGCGGCCATTTTTAAAAAAACTTTTCGCAACCATTTTCAGCCCAGATCTCCACAGCACCATCTCTCAGCAGTAAGCTTCCTCTTGAGAAACTAAGTGGGTTCCGCCTAACTCGGAGGGTTCTGACTGACTGACTGCTGTAATATCCGGTATACCGGTGTCCTCCAGTTCTCCAATCGTCCAGGACGATTGCGAGGTGTGTAAAAAGAGACAAAGAGACCTCTTTTCTCGGTCACACCTACTCTGTACCGAACTAGGCAGGGCCCTGGGACGCTGGAGTTTCCTGCCTTTGTTCTCTCTCGCCCACTTACAACTCATGGGGGGAAGTCAGCCATCTAAGATTGAGATCGATTCTCAATCCCCACTGGGCCGTGCGTTATATAATCTGCAGGCTCTTGGATTCTCAGGGGAACTGTCCCCAGAGAGACTTATTTCTCTTTGTACTAAGATCTGGCCGACATATAATTTAGCCAATGACATTCGATGGCCTGCCATGGGCACGCTAGACTCTAGGACGCTGATGGCTCTCAGTGAATATTGCACCCGGTCAGCAAAATGGTCTGACCTGTTATATTTACAGCCCTTCTGGCGGCTGCATTTCCTGTTTTCTCCCTCTACCGGCTCTACTGCTGCCCAGGGCATGCTGGCTGGAGTATCCAGCCAGCCACAGCCGCCATCTTGGACACCACGTGGCAACTCACAGGCGCCACCTGGTGGCCATTCTGGGTCACAGGCTTACAATTCTGCGGACCCACAGCAGCCATCTTGCAATAAAACATGGGGGCCGGGGTCTGACCCAGCTGGGTTACAAGCCCCATCTTCCTCTCTCCTGGCCCTACTTCGCGAAGTGGCTGGAGCAGAAGGGGTGATACAGGTCCATGTTCCTTTTTCCCTTCCTGACCTCACTCAACTGGAAAAGAGACTGGGATCCTTTTCTACCAATCCTTCTGGTTTTATCAAGGAATTCCAGCATATTGTGCAGGCATATGATCTAACGTGGCGGGATTTGCATGTCATTCTAACCTCTTCTCTAACTCCAGACGAACGTGATCAGATCCTGAAGGCAGCCAGAGAGAGGGCTGACCAGAGTCATTTAACAGATCCAGGGCTTCCTATTGGTACGGCTGCAGTTCCATCTGAGGAGCCCCATTGGAATTATAATGTAAAGGAGGGAATAGAAATGAGAAATTATATGATACAATGTCTTCTTGATGGTATGCGAGATGCTTCCCATAAGGCGGTTAATTATGATAAGCTCAGGGAAATCACCCAGGGTCCAAACGAAAACCCAGCAGTTTTTCTTAATCGGTTGCAAGAGGCTCTTACACGCTATACCCGTTTAGATCCATCCTCTGAGGCAGGCTCGATCATATTGGCCACCCATTTCATTGGGCAAGCGGCTCCTGATATAAGAAAAAAGCTAAAGAAAGTTGAGGATGGCCCACAGACTCCTATTCGAGACTTGATGAACATGGCATTTAAAGTCTTTAATTCCAGAGAGGAACAGGCCGAAGCAGAGCGTACTCTCCATCTTCGTCAGATGGCGGACTTACAGTCCCAGGCCCTGATTGCAGCCCTGAGGCCGGAGGAGGAAGGTCAGCCCTCCGGGTGGCAAGCGCCACCCAGGAGAGGACGACAGTAAAAACAACCACCTCCAGGAGCCTGTTTCAGGTGTGGAGTATATGGCTATTGGAAGGCGAATGTCCTTTAAAAAGCGGTGGACCTCAGGTACCTCACTACAGGGGGTCTACCCTTCTGGACAAGGACCCGCCGCTGGCCCTATCTGGTCTGACCAAGGACTGACAGCTCCTGGAATCCCTCGTCCTCCTTCCTCCATCTTCCTTGCTGGCCCAGAGTAACTGCAGGTACAGGGTAAGCCAGTTTGCTCTTTGGTGGCCTGCTCGATCTTTCAGGCCTTAGTTTCCTTCTCAAGTCTCGGTTCAGGATGATGAGGCAACCCCTCCAGCCTCTGCCCACAGCTTAGGCCATATCTAAAAGGGCTCTGTTACAACAGCTCCAGGGACAAATTCTCTTACACGGTGTTGGGATCCACTAAACTTTGTTTCTTTCAACATAACTCTCTTTGATGTTTATATTTTAGCAGGTCCACTTGTTTACATACTATGGTGCTCTCCCTCCTCGGATGCCAAATTGCCTAAGTATTAAACTTCTAAAATGGGTAACCGATGCTCCCAAGGCAGTGACAGGTGTTTAACCAGACATATCCATACTCACTCAATGCTAAAAAGAGTGGTGTGGGTCTGCTTCGGGAGTTGCTGCTATTAATAACTCTGGTCTAATGAAAAACTGCTAAAGGGGCAATAGACGCTCTCCTCAGGAAAATGTTGCTATTTAAGTTAGTAGATCTAGTGACTGCCTTGTGTCTAAAAGGGCTTCTGCCCAGCCTGGGTTCCGTTCTCACAATTTTCTTTTTCTTTAATAGCACCTTGCCTGTTAGTCTCCTCAAAGCAAACCAGTCACCGAGCTCTCCAGGGTAACCTCCAACTCTCCGACCACAGCCACCTGCTCCCTTCCGGCGGCTCAAATTCCGACTTCTCCCGACCTGGGGCCTTTGACTGGGGCCCTTGATTGACGTCGCCCAGTATCAGCATGAAGCCGCTAGATGAGCAAAAACCACGCCCTTCTGCACCCCTGAGTCAAAGAGGTCGGAATGTAAAGTGGGGGCAGGGCCGAGAGCTAGGAGGTGGAGCCTGCGATTCCGGGACCAGGCCTCCCGCCCCGGAAGAGCAGAGTTCAGAGAGGACTGGGAGAGGGAGGGAGACACTCTCCCGCCGGCCACCGGCCCCCGCGGTTGACCCCCCACGAATAAAGCCTCTCGTAACTTATTATGGATCTCGGCGTGTCTCTATGCTGCTGGTGGGGCACACCCGCATTTCATTTAATCTTACAATTCTGTGTGAAACTTTGGAGGGGTGTAATGTATTTAGGTTAAACAGCTTTGTGCCCCTTAGGAAAATAAAGAAAAGATTGCACAACCATATTTTAATAATATTCATAATTGTCTGGCTATATTATTTCTCATCCACTATTTTTATATCAGCTCACTTGCCATTGTATTTGAATTAATTATAATAAAAATAGCATTCATGACTTCCTTGGTTTATGCTCCATGCCAGTCACAAGTCTGTTTTATTATTGTTTTTAACCAGGGTTAGAACCCACGTACATTCTAGCTCTAAGCTATACCATTAGTTCCATTTAATTTTCTGTTTTGAAACAAGGTCTCACTAAGTTGCAGAGGGCCTCACTAAGTTGCTGAGGCTGTCTTTTAACCTGTGATCCTCCTGTCTCAGTCTCCCAAGTTCTAAGATCACAACCACCATTCCAGTTTTTCTCTAACAATACACAGCTACCTCCCATCTCACACCCATATACACAATGAAGCAAACATTTTTATCTGCTTTGTATATAAATAAGGAAAGAAAGCTCATAGCTCCCATCCCTTACACAAAATTAGGTAAACACCTTTAGTCACAGAGGAAAACTCAGAGACATTTAGTATTTTGTCTAAATTCCCATGTATTGAGTAGATGCAAATCTTTGTTTTTCCTTTGTTTCTCCTTGGCCTCTTCTGAGACCACTCTAGTCTTCACAATGTGCTATGCTGAAAGCTGGTGGAAAAGACAATCTTCTATTGTGTTTGTAATCAACATTAGAATGAGTATGCAAATATTTAATTTCCATTCTAAGACGCAAGTGTGAGAAATCTCTAGTAGTTTCTCTTGCAACTAATTATTAGTGAATGGTTTAATCTCTTCTCTTTGACCAGGCACAGTATATACCAATTAAGGGGTCATTTAATTGATTACCTATTTGTTTCTGGAAGTGTCTCCTACTTGTGTCTTCAGTGATGTAATGCCCTTATCCTTAGGGACTTCCAGGACATTATCGCAATGTTATATCCACTAGGGGTAAGAATCCAGACTGCAGGAACATTGTCTCAGTTCCGCTTGGCCATTTAGATAAGCCAAGGCTTTCTTTTCTTTCAGTCTAGTCAATTAACATACTGAAGACAGGGCATTTTGTAGACAAGCTCTTGTTCTGATTTTTTTTTTTTAACATGAAACCTCTAATCAGTTCCTGCTGATAAGAAACCTACCTCCATCCTCCTTTTACTTGAAAAAGTTGATACTATAAAAAAAAAGAAACAAAAACAGGTGGGGAGGTAGAGATAGAAACCCTACTCACAGCATACAATTACACTAAATGCAAATACTGCATGTTAAAATGAAATGGGGTCAGGTGTACTGATGCCTATAATTCCAGTACTGGGGAGACTGAAACAGGATGATCATAAGCTGGAGGCCAGCCTTAGCAACTTAGCAAGACTTTATTTCAAAACCAAATAAAACAACAACAACAACAACAACAACAACAACAACAACAACAACAACAACAAAATTACAAAGGACTTGGGGTATAGCTCAAAGGTAGAATGTCCCTGGTTTTAATCCCCAGTAACACATACACACATGTATGCTGAAATAAGATGAAGTATGAGTTATGTTCATCAGATGTATTTCTCTGCTAAAATATAGGAATGGGCCTTTATAAATACGTTTAAGTACTTTTTAAAGCATTAGCTTTTTAAAAATGATTTTTTAAAAGAAACTAAAACTTTATTTATTTGGTAGAGGGGTTAAATCCAGGGGTATTATAGCTCTGTGCTATATCCCCAGCCCTTTTTACTTTTTATTATGAAATAGGATCTCACTAAGTTCCTGAAGCTGTCCTTGAATCTGTGATCCTCTTGCCTCAGAATCCCCAGTACTGTGATTAGAGGTGTGCACCACTGTATTCTGTGTGATAGTTGTTTTGAAATGTCTATCGTGTCTCATTAAAAGGCATATTCCTTCTCTTTAGCTTCTATTTCAGCCAGCCCTTTCTAGTTCCCTCAGAAATATTTTAAGTGGATACTCTCTTTTTAATGCATTCATGCAATACATATGTATTGATGATCCGACCATAGAAGGGTGGACATAGAGTTTAAAGATTTATTTTAAGCAAAGTTATGATAGAAGAACAGCTCCTGTCACACAGAGGGAGAGGGGTTCCTGAAAGAGAAGTTCATGGAAGTCCTTAAGATGTGAGCTTTTACTCCGTTTTGTGGTCCCCATCTGCTCCTTTGTGATTGGTCAAATTTAGGATTTGGGACCTGATGTCTTTTTCCCAATTTGAATTCTTTATTTGAATCTCTGTTCCAAAGGACAGTAGGCCCTTCTAGTCTCCTGGCTCCTCCCTCATACTTTCTCCTTTGCTCACTCCTGGGGCTATTTTTTTTTTTAACCAACTCTTATTGTTATCCCTATAGCTTCCTTATTTCAATTCTTTGTACAGATGGCCTCTTTTAACTCTTCCTATTCCCAGGTCCCCTGTCCTGCCTCCTTGAAATTCTGTGTTGTGTCCATTTCTATGTGAATCCCAACAGAAGTAAAGTGAGCCAGGTAAGGTCTCTGGCCTCCCAGAGACATTGTGTTCTGGAAGAACAAAGCAATAAGCATGAAAATCATTTCAGGATCAAAGCTGGTTAATGAAAGAGTAATTAGCATTAGCAGTAGGGCTACAGTCTTATGCTCCCCTATTTCTGTTTTAGCCTCTTGTGTTAATATGGCATTTTTGCCCCTTCTTGGGCCCTGCAGGTATTTCCATTTCTGTGATCTAAGTACTTACAGGGACTAAGGCTAGTGAGTGCACTTTCAAGGCACTGAGACTGGTCTGACTTTGCAGGGTGGCCAGCACTCCATTAGAGACCTGTCTGCCACACTGAGGATCATAACAAATTCTGCTAAGTTTAGCCAAGCGTGGTGGCGCACGTTTGTAATCCCAGCATTTGGGAGGCTGAGACAGGAGGATCCAGGTTTGTGGACAGTCTCAGCTACTTAGTGAGGCTCTTTGCAACTCAGTAAAACCCTGTTTCAAAATAAGGAATAAAAAATAGGGCTGGGCGTGTAGCTCAAAGGTAGAATGCCCCTGGGCTCCATCCACAGTACTCAAAAACAAACAAACAAACAAACAAACAAACAAAAACAGTTCTGCTAAATTAGCTGAACATAGTGGTACAAGCCTGTAATCCCAGAAACTGGAAGGCTAAGAGAGAGGAGGAGAGAGGAGGATTGCAGGTTTGATGACACTCTCGGCAATATAGTGACACTCTCAGCAACCTAGCAAGCACTTGTTTTAAGACAAAAAGTAACAAGGACTGAAGGATATTGCTTGGAGGGTATACTCCTGGGTTCAACCCCTAGTACCATACACACATATTCTGGTAAACTATGAGGGTATTTTTTAGAAAAGGAAATAAATGTTTCTTTTTTATGGGGATATAGTAAAAAAAAAAGTATACGACCCAATAGATTTATAATTCAGGTAAATATTCCTCTAATAAGAAGCCTTTCTACCTACCTTCTCTTACTCCAGACTTAAGAAAAATGGATAGAGATCTAGGAAGACCTCTTTATAATCCCTCACTGATTTCTCTTGAATTCTGTCATGAGCTCCCTCCTAAAAAATCTTTAACATTTCCAGTTCTCCATTCCTTCTTTCCTTTGTTCATTTTTCCATTCAATATATGTAGAATGTGATAATTGATGGCAAGCATTGTTTTACATGCTGTGGTTAGGGTAGAGGATAAGACTGATGAGGAATTTTATAGAATGGAGGAAAGGGATAGTACACAGATTTAAACATATCAAATGACAACAAAATCTGCTCAGTAGAAAATTAATATACATCCTGGAAGCAGGTTAATCCTGTGACTACTCTTATTTGTGTAAGGAAAATTATCTCTGACCAGATGATATATAAGCTACCATAAAAATGACAGGAAGTAAGTTGGACATGGTGGCCGATACCTGCAATCCTAACACGTGGGAGGCTTAGACTAGAGGATCACAGGTTCAATCACAGCCTTAGCAAGTAGTGAGACTCTCATCAACCTAGTGAGAAACTCTTTCAAAGTAAAATCAAATAGGGCTGGTGGTGTAACTCAGAGGTAGAATGTCCTTCTTTTCAATCCTTAGTCCCATACACACCAAAAAGAATAATAATAATAATTTTTAAAAATACAGGAAGGAGCCACCCCTGAGAACAGGAGGGAAGAACAGTATTGGCAGAGAGAACAGCCAGCGCGAAGATCTCAAGACCTGTTCTGGGAGCAGAATATTCTCCCTGTTATTGATACCTATTACTTGTAAAGGAGAAAGAAAGAAAAGAGATCGGAGGACACAGCAAGGAGGATTCATGAGCCATATTAAAGCATTGGCTTTGTAGGCCCTGTTCTAGGTTAAATGAGAAGCTACTAAGATATTTCATCTGAAGGACCGAAGAACTGAATTATATTTAAAATCTCTGCCTCTCAAACTTAGCGTACACACGAATCCTAGGAATCTTGTTAGGATTCAGATTATTTTCCAGTATGTCAGGTGGGGCATGAGGGTCTGCCTTTCTGAAAGTTTCTACGCAGTGCTAATGCTGGGAGGTTGAAGTCAGTCTTGCCCATGAGATTCTAGATGGTTCTCGAGTGCTATGGAAAAATGAATTTCAGGAGGCCACAAGAAAACAAGAAGGATGACCCTTTCAAAGGCTCCGTTTGTAGCCATTCTGATGAGACGTAACATTGAGGAGGACAATGTTGTTAACAGGAGAAATGGGGAAAATATTTGATTTCTGAATATGTTGAGTAAGTGTTGTTGATGACTGGACAAAGAGGGAGGAGAAAAAGAGAAAATGAGAAATCAACAGAAACTACTAGAATTTTGGCTTGAAAAGTATGCAGATGATGACATCAGGACTGGGATTAAATTATCCTCATTCTACATTTATCCCCAGACTTACATGAGACATTTTCTTTTTCAAAATTACCACTATCATAGATGTCAAAAGTATAAAGGAAGATGTTCATTCCTTGATATTTTCATAAACATAACAATAGAGCATCTATAAACAATGATGTCAGTACTAAAAATCTTCTTGGAAATTAATTTTTCTAAATTCCACATGTGCATAAAAATGATAATGGAGTCACCCAATCAAAAGGAAAAAGCAACTGAAAAGCATATAACTGTCAAATGAACTCCAGACAGTTCAATCCAGGCATTCATTCTGGGACTTAAGCTTCATACAGTTGAAGAGAAAAAAATCATTGTTTAGACGTAAAAAACAGCTAGCCAGGTACAGGTACCAGTGCTTGTGTATTGTTTGAGAAAGATTTACTGTCCCTTCAATGGTGATTAATGACAGGGAAAACTTATAAGTTTAAAAGCTGTTAGATTACAAGAGAACACTGGAAGATATCCAGGCAATTAGAAGCCGGCAGGTTTTCGGTTTCTGAGATCTGGGGACCAGAGCTCACTTGCAAGGTGCTTTGGAAGAGAATTAACTCACTATACATGGAGAGGCTCTGTTTGAAGACCCTGATCTTTACTTCACAGCATTACTGTTTGAAATGGGAAATATTCCCGAACATTCATACAAATCTGTGAGTCTGATCAATGGCAAGACAGAAAGACTGTGAATGATAGTGGTCATGGTAATTTGTTTGGTGTCAGATCTTGCTTAACAGAAAGAGAGAAGTTGATAGAGGAACTCCTCCTGCCTCCTGCAGTAAAACCTTCCTAATTGGTAGCAAAAGCCCGGTGGTTAAGCAGTCATCCCAATTATCTGAAGTAAGTCTGACTGGAGGGCACTTGATTTACAGAGTTATTGTTTAAAAAAATATATCAACTTGCACCAGTAATTGGAAGATGATTGTGGGCCAAATTATAAAGAACAGGCACATTTCAGAGGAAAAAATAGAGTGGAAAGGATCTGAAAGTATGTTTGTGGAGAGATATTAGAGCTAACTGTTCAGCCATTGAACTGTTTATAGAAAGCTGTAGAGAAACTTGAGGATGAAAAGCAAGATTTCTCCTTTTGCCTAGCTAAGTGCAAAGCAGAATAGGTCAGTAATTCATAGGTAAATATTTCTTTGGGAGAGATTCAAGCCAAGTTTGGCTGGCTTAGAAAGAATGCAAGATTTTGTAAAATGTGTATAGTTTGCAAAGCAAAGGTAGCTCCTCCATGACTCCTACTCTATTTTTTAAAACAATTTTTACATAAAAATATTTTAACTGAAATAATTTTTACATTTTATGCTAACATACAGAAATAATTTTCATTGATACTTTTATACTTTTGGCATTTTCAAGCAGAAGATGCTAGTAACTAGGAATGCCAATTTCACTGTTTCACATAACTTAGAGAGAGAGAGAGAGAGAGAGAGAGAGAGAGAGAGAGAGAGAGAGAGAGAGAGAATGCTCAAAATTTTACTCCTAAGCTACCACCATTCAAAATACTTGAAAAGAATGAAGCAAAACTTCAACCCCCTACTCCCTGCAGTCCCGCCCCACTCCCAGTTTGGTTTGGAGTGTCTGAGATTTTTTCCTCATCCCTTATAGATAGAGTGTCAATGATTATATTACCTATATTAATTTCTATCTAGGTATCTTATATCCCCTCACATTTTAAATCAAAATGGAAAAATGTTTTTATGAATTTTTTAAAGTATACTTTTATTGGTAATTATACATCATAATGAGGTTTCCAGTGATAGATGCACACAGCACGTGGGTGCTTTCCTTCCATAACTCCACCCTGCTCCCTTCCCCTCCTTGTACATATTTCCTGAGATTTGATAAAAGAACAGTTCAAATAATGCTATAACAATTATCAACATCTAGAGACAGTTTGATGCACGTGGCCAATGGATCTGCAGCCCCTACAGAAGTCTAGAATTTTTAAACCAAATCTTGCAAAGCGATGGCCTAAGGGCCACATTCAGCCTGAAGATTTGTGTGCACACACACTGTTCACACAGGTACTTTTTGCATATTTGAATTTATTGCTACTTTATTTTTTTTCTTTTTAACTTTTTAAAATATATTTTAATAGAAAGTAAATGTTATACATTTAATCTGTATTTGGTGCCCTCTCCCCCCCTCGTTTTCCCTTCCCCCCTTCTGACAATTAATACCCAGGCTAATACACACAATGGAATTCTATTCAGCTATAAAGAAGAACAAAATCATGTCATTTGTAAGAAGATGGAAAGTGCTGGAAAGCATTATGTTAAGTGAGATCAGCCAAACATAGAAAGAAAAGGGACATATGTTTCCTCTAATATGCCCAAACAAGTGAGCATTGGGGATACCAGAGGGAATCCACATAATGGAAGGGAAATCTCAGCAAAGTTTGAATGGAAAGCTAAGAGAGGAAGGAAGCTGAACTTGATTGATGAGGGGCTACTTCCAAATAGGTGTAAAAGTACGAATATAGCAAGGTTGTTATAAATTTTTATCAGCAACTTGTTTTGTTTTCTTCCACTGGTACATATCCATGTAAATTTAATCTTTAACACAACCCTGAAGAGAAATTACATATAAGGATGTAACTAAGTAATAAGACTAAAGATGACAGATGTCAGAAATCTTGCGCAAGACCAAGGAACAATGGTAAATCAGGTTCTGGATGCAGTTCTGCTATGTTCTAAGCTCATTTTCCCATACTTTTTCCTGGAACAAGAAGTCTCACTTGAAGAAGAGAGGATGATCCTCCCTCAACCCCTGCTTCACTCTTTTTTGTTTTATGCGCAGTCTTCTGGTTCACATCAGTTGTACCAAGACTGTAGTGTTTGGATCTACTCAACTCAACTTCAGGTCTTCCTAAATCTAACAACAAAGCTGAGGAGTGCAGCCAGCAGAGGCAGCTGCAGGCCTGGCTGGGACTGGCACCATCTTCAGGGTAGAGAGCAGCCACACAATGGTTCTGGGGAGATGCCGCAGGCTCTGAGCCAGTTCTCTGTGCCTTGTGGCTGGCATCAAGGTGATTCCCAGCCTGGCCATGTGCAGCCTAGCTTTGCTCACTTAGTGCCGGGTTAACACGGTGGCATTAATATCTGAACCACACCATTTGCTTTACTTTATGTAGAGGTTTCAGGTCGACTCTCTGCCATTATCCTAAAAGCAAGGAGATACACTCCTTTCCCAGACATCTCATCAGCATGGAAGTCCAAGATTTAGTAAATAGCATTCTGCTTGGCATAGAGAAATTAATAAATTTATTTATTTATTTTTTTGCATGTGTGGTTCTGGGGATTGAACTCAGGGGCATTCTACCTCCAGGCTATACCTCCAGCCCTATTTTTAATTTTTTTGTTTTTGTTTTGAAATAGGGCCTCATTAGGCTACTGAGAGTCTGGCTACATTGGAGGCTATCCTGGAACCTGTGATCTTCCTATCTCAGCCTCCAAAAGTACTGGGGTTACGGATGGGTATGAGTACACACCACTTTATCAATTTAGACTGATAGACGGAATGACTAGATAGTTGGAGAGCACTACTGGATTTTAGAGAGGGTTTTGACTGCCTACCCTGTTTAAGGTAACAACTTAAAGGCATTTCAGTTCAAACCCCCACATTGAGAGTCTGGTGGCATAAAGCAAAAACATTTAACTTGAAACAAGCTCTGAAATCCTTGTTCTAGATTTATGGAAGCATGACCAGGAATGAGTCACTTTATCCTATCCCTGGAGTGGGTGCTTATGGATAGTATTGGAATATTTCTCTTTCAGATTTGTTATTTGCAAAGAATAGAAATAAATGTCAAGGCTGTTTCTTAACATGCCATACAAATGAAACAAATAGAAAGCACTGTTTTATGCCAGACATAAAACAAATGGAATGCTGTATATACAGAACGTTTTTACCTAACAATTAGGGATGGCACCAAAGATCAGGCATGAACTGTGCCGGTAGGGAACGTATAACATAATCATGGCAGCTAGGTCGATGTGAAATTATTTAAAGTACAGAAATTCACTAATGCATAAGAAACGCAAGTACGATGGGTGGAACACTGGCAGTTAGATTCATCAGGAAAACTTTCTGAAGAAATCTGAGTAAAAGAATAGACTGTTGTTTCAATGACTTAAAAGGTAACCAATTCCAAAAGCTTTCCCATGTTTGTGTCAAGGTTGGTATTAATTTCTTTTAGGGCCAGTGCTAGTGCGGGCTCCGATAACTATGGGGCCACTGTCCCCCGAATCTGTCCTACAGTGGCCCTTTCCATGTAGCCAAGCTGCACGTGTGTCACAGCACAGATTGAAAAGTGATGGTCACCACCGGTCTTAGCCTTGCCCAGAACATCTCTTCCTCTGTTCCTCCCTCTATTTCCTTTTTTGCCTTCTCATTTCTGGAATCATTGCATTCAGAGATTTGTTTCTGACACCTACTTTGTCTTGGAACTTTCTTCACTGCCTGTGTGACCTGCCCTGCCCTGGCCTCACCCAGATTCCTGTGTCTTCCTTTTCAGCTTCTCTATAAATCCTGCAAAGAACTACCTTGTTGCTACCCTTGACCTTGTGAAAATCATAGTGAGCAGGCTAGCTTCTCCCCCTACCTCCGGAGCTGATTCTGGGTCTCACCTTTACAATGGGGAGAAATAAAGGCCTTTCTGATTGTTGCTGAGTGAGTAGAGATTGGGAATGGAGGTGGGAAAGTTCAGTAGCTCTGTCCTCATTTACTTTCTCTAGAGTCCCATCTTTTCCACCTCCACTCCTTTTTTTTTTTTTTAACTGCTAGGTTTCTATGTGAATAATTCAGACTTTACTTGGTTATTTATGCTAGGTGAGGTGAGGTGTCTTGCACATAAAGAGAGTTGCAGTAAGCTGGAAACACTATTGAAAAAAATAAAATAAAAAATAAAACTAATCTAAATGGAGGAAAGAGAAGGAGAAGGAAACTTGAAAAACTGGAGCTGTATACCTTTACAGCAATTGAATCTACCATTTGCATTTATGCTTTTATTTCCTCAGTTCCAAGGAAGGGAAGAAACCCAATAGGTCATAAAGTTCTTATTTTTTTATTAGAAGGAGACAGACAAGTTCATAAATTTGAATTATACTATATCTTGGTCTAAGCTCTAAAGGGAAAAAAAAGAAATTCCTTGTAGGGAACATTTACTACTTGAGATAGAAATCAAGAACGAGCAAAATATAACCAGTTGAAAGAGGCTTTGTTGAGGCTTATGTTGTAGCATATGGGGGCTGTTCAGATAAAGGTATGGAGAAGTCTATTTATAGACCAAAGGGTCAGGCTGAGGCATGCTCCCTGTCCTGATGGCTTACCACAGGCATTCTGCTCAGTGATGGGTAAGGGCTGGGAGTGGACTTACCTGGGGACAGGCAGAGCAGCTGCAGAGGGGCAGGGTCACCAGAGAAGCCTTGCAATGGAACCATTTGGAAAAGGCCCAGGACTGCAGCTTGCCAAAGACACACCACACACTGAGTGTCTCAAGCTGCCAGAGCTGGCCATGAGGTATTTGGCTGCAGCCACAACTGTCAACAATAGAATAATAATAATAATAAAAATGCCTGTAAATCCCAGTACCTGGGAAGCTGAGGCAGGAGGATAGCAGGTTTGAAAACACTCAGCAGTTTACTAAGACCTCAGCAACCTAGAAAGTACCTGTTTCAAAAACAAACAAACAAACAAACAAATAAACCAACAGGGCTGGGGTGTAATTCAGAGGTAGAATGCACCTGGGTTCAATCCCTAGTTTTCTTTTTGTTTTTTAAAGCCTCATATTGTACATCAGGCTTTTTTAAAATCAGGATTATGTCTTATATTAAAGATCTGTAAAATGTATGAGAAGACATTTCGCTTTTGTTCTGTAAGGTAAATAAATATATATAATAAATATAAATACTAAATACATAATAAATAATAATAGAATAGAATAATATAATTAATACGATATAATATTATAATATACCAGAAGGGAGAGGGGATTTACTGTGTGGCAATGATGTGTGCCTGGGCTGAGATTTTCTTGTAGTTATGGGCCTCTTTCAAGACCCTGTATCAAATTTGTGTCTACAAGTTGTTTTGCTTTTCTTCAGGAACTTATCCTTGATTGTCTAAGTGTGTAACATTCCCAAACCTGAAGTCGGATCTCACATATCTAGGCAGTATCTCTAGTATCTGGTTGCTTATGGAATTTTGAAGTGACTAATCAACAAGTTCTATTGACTGGTCTCCTCTGAGCTGTTAACACTGTCTATACAATAATCATAATGATGGCCAAGACCCTTGATATCTCAAGGAAAGATGTCTATTTTTGATGACTGAAGGAATATCCACAAACTCCAAATAGGATGATTTTACTCAGTGAATTTATTAAAAACTCAGTACAAGTTTGTCAGTGTGTTCATCACATTACAACTAAGGACATTTGTTCCTAGTTTTAAGATATCAATCAAATAGGAAATATATACTGTTATTTAAAAATCAAGATTTTTAGCCAGGTGTGGTGGCATACTCTTGAAATCCCAGCATTTGAGAGGCTGAGACAAGAGCATTGCAGTTTGTGAACAGCCTCAGCCAGCTACTTGATGAGGCAACTCAGTAAGACCCTGTTTTAAACAATAAAGAATAAAAAAAAATAGGGCTGAGGCTGTAGCTCAAAGATAGAATGCCTCTGGGTTCCATCCTCAGTACTGCAAAAAAATCATGATTTGTATAATAACAGTATAGACACAGAGTAATGAAGAGAGAATTAAAGAAATAAATTGTGATTGGGAATTTTCAAGCAATGATAATACTTTCTATGATACTGCGATGGTAAATACATGTCATACATCTCCCATACTCACAGAATATATAGTTCTCGGAGTAAATTCTAATATCAGTGGTGAACTTTGTGTTATTATGGTGTGTCAATGCATGACCCTTAATAGTGACACATGTACCCTCTAGTGGGAGAGATTTATAACGAGAGTGCTCTGCATGTGTAGGTTGGAGGGGTACGTGAGCTATCCCTTTACCTTCCCCTCAATATGTCTATGATCCTAAAATTCCTCTAAGAAAATGAAATCTTTATTAAGACAATAATAACAAAAAGTATGCTTAATTTATAGTAATAAAAATGTGCTTAATTTTTCTGGAATACTTATAGCAGGTTCTCCCCAAAAATAGAATTAATAAATGTGATACTTTTATAATAAAATTGATAATTAACTCACTTTTCTTAGTTATATTGGAGATATTTATTAATTTATTTGACAGTTATATCTCATGATAACAAAAATAGAGAAAGATAAAGGAAAAGATGAACTTAAATACCTGTGAATTATTTGGAAAGATACAAAATAATCTAATGCATTAAGTTCAGGCCTCTGAATTGGCTAGGGAAAAGGAAACTAAGATTAAAATAGAGAAGCTGATGGTTGAGAGGATCCTGAATGGTCCTACAGTGATTTTCATAGATGTCCTGATGATGAATGAAGAGGATCACTTGACCCAAGTATTGTAAAGTAAACAAGGCTATTTCCAAGTTTGTTTCTGCATAAAATAACCAATTTGTACTGCATCTCTAGAAACATGAGTGTGTAAATCTTATTGACTTTGTGTTGCTGAGGGACCCTGTGTTATTACCAGTAAATCTGGATTTCAGTTACATCCTTTGATACTCATGGACTTGACAGCTTGCATCTTACAGATGGCTTTCTACAGAACCCATCAATGCTGACATTGTTCCTGCCAAGTCAAGAAGCCTGGTATTTCCAGGGATACCAGTGCAATCTGAGTCAGAAGCAAAGCCCTCTTCCTTTGCACCTGCTACAGTGACCATTGGAACGCCTTCTTCTGCCCAAAATATCAAACCCTTCAACCAGGCTCAGAAGCATCTCCACTTTTGTTAGTATGTTCTGGCTGCTCTTGAGCTGTTGGAATGGTTCTTTTACTGCCTCTCATGTAAGGCTTGGTTTTATCACTAAAGCCTGAACACCAAAGCCACTTTGCCATTATACCTTCTCCACCTGCCAGGGCATAAAAATATCAGAGCCATCCATAAAGTGTTATGGCTGAACATGACCTTGTCCTTCTGCTCACTGACATTAATAGCAACAACTGTCTTGCCACTGTAGTTCCTCAAGGAGGAAGATAGGTTAGCACCATCTCCTGGGCTATACTCAGTTGTTTATTCTAAAATGTCCTTTTAACATCATATCTCTCTATATTCACTCTTATAACCAGTTCCTCTGGGCATCCAATGGTTGTGATGGCAATGTGTCCATTGTCTGCTACCTCCTCAATGCAATATTCTCAAAACATCCTTCTGAATCAAACACTTAGGTCACTGTAGTGTCTAACCTGCTGGCCCTGATATTTAAATGCAGAGAGTATAATTTGTTTTAGAAGTTCTATTTACCCTTATTTGCATATGGATCTTGGTTAGAAAATCCTGAGTCCGATAACATAGAATTTGTGGTAAAACAGATAACATTTCGTAGCCTTCTTTCCCTTGATTTCCTTATGACATGTGACTACCCCTTACTCAATAACCTTCAGACTTTGAATATCAATAATTTATTTTCTGAAAAGTAAATCTGCAATCGCACCACACAGTGCAGAGACTTACATATCTCTTAGTTTATATTTGAGGGAGACACAGACATAAACTTCAAGAAGGTTGTGGTCTCGAGGGGAAAACAAAATCTGAATGAATATTTTATAAGACAATAAGAAGCAGTATAAAAATTTGAGTCATAACAAAATAATATTTAAAAATGCTTATGAAAACAATATCTGAGACGAATCTGGCAAAACACAAGACTTCTGATTATCTTTACTTGTACTGGACCAATCTAGATAGATTGTCTAGAAAAAGCACAGAGAATTCAGTCAGAAAGTTTTTAATCTTTCAAATTTTATCTGGAGATAATTTACCCCCCCCCAATATTTGCAGATACCTTCAAAATTGAAATTGTCCCACCTCCACAAAAATGAAAGCTATCACAATTCTTACTGTCTCAGCAACTTTTGTTGGGAAGTTGCCCAGACCTGAATAATATTAGTTCCTTTACTTTTCTTTATAAGTAAAAAACTATATAGCTCAATACACACCTTCCCCGAAGAGAATGATTATTATATTTCAGTGACTATCCATTATTGTGTTCCTTTCTAAATGAGTTGATTAAAATTCAAGAGATCCTAAGTTCTACATCCTTCCCATAATGCTCTCCAATCTTCAGTAAGCAATTTGTGTGTTACCTAAACTGACAAAGAAGATGTTTGATTTGAACCCCAATTCTGGCCTTTTGATTGTGAGAATGAAGTGAGCCATTATAAATTACTCCAAATGTTAAAATTTCTAGAATTTCTTAACACTTCAAAGGTCAGCCTTGAAATTTTCCTGTTCATTTAAAAAATGAAGTAGGATATATTTTTAAGTTTAAATAATTTTATTGTAAACCAACAAAGGAATCATAATAAATTAAGAGGAGGAGAAGGGAGAGATAAAGAAGACTCTTATTTGTTTTATCTTTATAGGTGAGAAGTGTATGGCAGAGAGAAATGAGTCAATTTCTTAGTGTCATCCTGCAATAACTGAAGTTATATCTATTTGAGCCAAGTTATTTCTGTTTCCATAGTCTGTGTTTATTTAGCAATGTACCAATTATAATATCCAGATATTGTTACAAGCATTTTACAGATATTAAGTTACTCAGTCCTCAGAACCATCCTAGGGCATGAATGTGATCATTATCCCCATCCCTATTTTACATATAGGGAAAACAAGAAGCAAAATATGTGTAGGTCGTTGTGATTCAAACCTGTGCAGATTAAGCATAGGAGTCCTGCTCTTACCCACTGTGCTACACTGTCTTCCTGGAGATTATCAATCATAACTATGTTCTAGAATCACTTGGAATTTCTTTGATTTTTATTTTTGTACTGGAGATTGAACCCAGAAATGTTCTACCCTGGGCTACACTTAAGCCCTTTTTATCTTATATTTTGAAACAGATTCTTGCTAAGTTGCTGAGGACCTCACTAAGTTGCTGAGGCTGGTCTCCAGCCTGAGATTTTTCTGTCCCAGCCTTCCAAATACTGGGATTAGAGGTCCCAATTCAGGTCAGTGAAGTCAGAATCTATAGACTGGGAAAGGACAGGAATGTGTTTTAAAATATTTTCAGCTGATACCTGGGTACAGCCAGATTTGAGAATTTCAATGCTCCAGGAAGCCTCTGCCATGTTATCAGATAATCCTGAGTTATTTATTTATTTGTTTATTTATTTATTTATTTATTTAGTGGTACTGGGGTTCCTGGAAGCCCTTCTACCTCCGGGCTACATTCCCAGACCTATTTTTTTATATTTTTATTTGGAAACAGGGTCTCTTAAGCCAGCGCTGCTGGCTTCAAACCTGTGCAATCCTCCTGTCTCCGACTCCCAAGTGCGGGGATTACAAGCATGCGCCACCACGCCCAGCCTAATCCTGAATTTTTACGTTAGTCTTATTCTTTTCTTGGAATAGGACTGTGAGGAAGTAACCTTGTTTTCTGTGTCTTGATTTATTCATCTAACCAACTGAGAATAATATTAACGCTAATAGTAGGAATACAACCTCATACCCACCTTATGGTTTCCTTTAGGAAAAATAAAAGATACTAGTTTACTAGGATATGATAGGTATTTAATTGATGTTAGCTTAAAAGGACCTTTTGTACTCTTGCCCTAGAGGGATGAATAGATTGAGAGTACATTTAAGCTGCAATAATTTGATAGGATATGGTAGGTTGATGGTAAAGGTGCTTCTTTTTTATTTCAAAGTATTTTGTTTCACAGGATTTAGGATGCCCAGAGTCATTTCAGGAGTGCATATTTAGGACGCCAGTGAAGGTTGCAAATGACAGTTATAAAAATGTCATGGACTGGTTAAACAGTTAATATATATTATCCAATTAAATATGCATGTTGACTCTGTTCAATAATTTTATTTCTCCCAATCTGCCATAGAGTAAATTGAGACACAATTCTAATGTGTCTTCCAGCAGGAGATACTAATTTTCTCATCTCTCCTTCTCTCTCCTAAACTACTCTGTCACATTTCAGAGTTTTATTACAGAAGCATGTTGGTTTGTTGTCTGGTTTAGTCAGTATATGCCTCTCTACTGATGCATAAGGAGAAACTCAAAGCTCAACAACGTAAAAGCTAATTGTTTGGTTTTCTGTTTTCATTCAGGCTGCAGAGGCGTCATAGTGATTCATCTGAAATGTTGGGCATTAGCTGAGCTTAGCTCCAAGTTAAGGATAGGTTAATGTGACTTCATGTGTCTCCATTTTTCCAGGACCATAGGTTACTCGGGACACGTTTTCTCATGTTCACAGCAGAAGGAAAAGAGAGGTAAATACAAAACTACAGTGAGTTATAAGGCTGGACCCAAGCTGGCTCACTTTCACCTCTACTCACAATTGATCAGATGCTGGTCAGTGGGGATATATTCACTGCCTCCAGCAAGAGAAACTGTAAAGTCCTATCTAAAAGGGTAGAGACACGTGGAGTAGTAATGAGTCAGGATCAATGGTATATAATTCCCTTCAGCTAGGAAATGGCATATCTAATAATTGAAACCCAAATCTCTTTTACTAAAGAATTGAGTCTCTTTAGTGAAATTCTTTCCTTGAGGACATAGGCCTGATAATTTAAAGAGCTTTTGGAAAATGACTAAATGAATTCTCACCCGCTTTTTCCCCTCTTAATCTGCTAAAGATAGAGTTAGTAACTTTTGATTTTAACTAATTCATAGAATTCTCAAAATCTCAACAATTATCAGTTGGTAATTCGCATGGTTAATGTCCATACACAGTCTACTCATGGTATTCAGGAATTATGAATGTACCGACATACTTAACTTTGAAGATTACAGTCATGGTAGGCTATTTTCTCCTCTGTTTTAAAATTTATACTTAACAATATCATAAAATCTACTTGAACTTTGAAAATCAAGTTTGCATATTTCAATCAATAAGTATAGATAAATGTATTTTCTTATGTCAGTTAAGAGATATTATATATATATAAATAAAATATCTATATATCATACATCATTTATATATTTGATTAATATGATACTTTTTACAGGAGAAAAGCCAGTAGTTTAGCTCTAAATGAATAGTCAGGTTGAGCATGGTGCTGCATTCCTGTAATCTCAGTACTTGGAAGGCTGAGACAGGAGGATTGCAGGTTCAAGGACAGCCTCAGCAATTAGTGAGAATCTCATCAACATAGGGAGACCCTGAACCAAAATAAAAATAATAAAATAAGTATGGGGAAATAGCTTGGAGGTAGAATGCCCCTGGGTTAAATTCCTAGTACTATAAAAAATAAAATTAAAACAATAAGAAGGAATAGTCAGGGTAAAACTGATACATTTTTAAAAGAAGAGGATTATGAACAAGGGTGTCATGTTTTTAGACGTACTTAATTAATCAGAATTATAAATTTGATAAAACATTTGAAGGGAACATTAATAACATCAACTTGAGCTTATTGTTTCCAATTAACCAAATAATAGTCCATCATTAATTTGCCTTATTACTTATTTTGCATATATATTATTAATAAGATTTGAGAATTCTGAAATTTCCTTAGATCCCCAAGTTTTGGAAGATTTGAGGACTTTCTGACAGATTTAGTTCTTTAAAAATAATCTCAGCATAAACTAAATTTATTCACAAGAAGCTTTTAAATTTCCCTGAATGCCAGGACACATTACAAATATTAAACTAACAAAATGAGAGATTCATTTTTTTTAATTTTATTTTATTGGTGCACTGTATTCATACATCATAGTGGGATACAAACTTTTGTAGACATACATGCACACATCGCCCAGTCAGCCCCCACCTGATCCCCACCCCATTCTCTCCCCATCCCTCCTTCCCATGCTTGGCTTAGTGGTTGACATCTAATAGTGGTTCTCATTCTGTCTTTTTATATGTAGCTTTTTGTGTATTTAAATGTTGGATTAAGGTGGTGTGGTGGCACACACTTGTAATCCAAGCACTTGGGAGGCTGAGACAGTAGGATCACGCAGGTTCAAAGCCAGCCTTAGCTACATAGTGAGGCTCTCAGCAACTTAGTGAGACCCTGTTTCCAAATAAAATATAAAATAGGTCTGAAAATGTAGCCCAAAGGTAGAAAGTCCATAGGTTCCATTCCAGTACCACACACACACACACACACCAAAAAAAAAAAAAAAAATTGGATTAAGCCGTGCATGGTAGTGCACACTTATAATCCCAGGATTTGGGAAGCTGAGATAGGAGGATTGCTGTTTGTAGCCAGCCTTAGCTACTTAGTGAGGTTTTTTGCAACTTAGTGGAGACTCAGTTTCAAAATAAAGAAAAGCACTGGGTGTGGGGGCACACACTTGCAATCCCAGCATTTGGGAGGCTGAGACAGGAGGATCGCGGTTTGTGGACAGCCTCTGCTGCTTAGTGAGGTCCTTTGCAGCTCAGTGAGACCCTGTTTCAAAATAAAGAATAAAAAATAAGGCTGGGGGTGTGGCATGAAGATAGAATGCTTCTGGGTTTCATCCTCAGTGCCACAAAAACAAATGTTGGATTAAAAGTTCATCATGTCTGAAAATCTAGAGGTTTCCAACTTAATAACAAAGCAGCAAGAGTAGTGTTTTTGAGCATCTTGAATCAATCACTCCAGTAATAAATGTCAAAGTTTCTAGTCTTTAATTCCTATGAGAGATGACACATTTGAGGCTTGAGTTCACCAGATAATCTGATAGAACATGTTTTTGTGTGTATGGCTAACTCATTTAGTTCTTGTTAGAAACTTACATTTTATCTGAAAAAATAAGCTATAAGTTTCTTACAGATAGACAAAATTAAAAAAAAATCATGGCTGGGTCATGAATGGCTTGGATAGAACTTTGATGGTTCTATCAGTTTCTTGTAATTTTTTTTTTTTTTTTGTGTGTGTGTGTGTGGGGGGGTGTCTGGAGATGGAACCCAGAGGCATTTGACCTATGAGCTACACCACCTGCCCTATTTTATATTTTTATTCTGAATCAAGTTCCCACTAAATTGCAGAGGGTCTCAGTAAGTAGCTGAGGCTGTCCATGAACAGTGATCCTCTGGTCTCAGACTCCCAAATGCTGGGTCTTGTTTTTTTTTTTTTTTTTATAATGAAAAAATAGGTGCACTATTTTATTTTTTATTTTATTTCTTTGCGGTTTTGGGGATGGAACCCAGGGGCATTTGACCTCTGAGCTACACCCCCTGCCCTATTTTTTATTCTTTATTTTGTAACAGGGTCTCACTAAGTTGCGGAGGGCCTCACTAAGTAGCTGAGGCTGTCCATGAACCGCAATCCTCCCGTCTTAGCCTCGCGAATGCCGGGATTACAAGCGTGAGTCACCACGCCCGGCAGGTGCATTGTTTTATTTATTTATTTATTTTTATTTTTTTAACAATTTTTTTATTAAACATAAATAGTATACATTTACACTATATTTGGTGCCCTCTCCCCCCCGCCCCCATTTTCCCTTCCCCCCTCCCACCAATGGTTGTCCAGGTTAACCATATCTTATTCATAATTTTATGGGAAATACACACAATGGAATTCTATTCAGCCATAAAGAAGAACAAAATTATATCATTTGAAAGAAGATGGAAAGCCCTGGAGAACATTATGTTAAGTGAGATCAGCCAAGCACAGAAGAAGAAGATATATATGTTTCCTCTAATATGCCCAAACTAGGAAACACAAAGAATACCAGTGGGTCTCCAGATATTGAAGGGGAAATACTAGCTAAGTTTAGATGGTAAGATAGGAGAGGAGGAAGGCCGATCTTGATTAATAAGGGTCTACACTTGAACATGTGTAAAATTATGAATAAGATATGGTTAACCTGAGCATTGTTTTAATTAGAGATCCTGGCTTCCTACATTAGCTCTTACCTTCATCTTGATGCAGACTTTTTCTCTGACATCATAAAACAGAATGAGCTGTATATTCCTAGACCAGAGTTGGAAAGACATTGTGCCTAAAGTTAAGTTGGAAGGTGGCTGAGAGAGCTGTCATCTCAGTTTTGAGAATGTGTTTGTACAAGTGAAAAGAAACACAGTCTATGTACTGTTACTTTTCAAGAGAGCACAAAGAAGAGTGCTTGACTTTATTCTCTAAAAGATACAGCTCTTTAACCGTCAATGCTATAAAAGAGCTACTGAATAACTATGGCCATGCTGAGGATAAAATTGCATACATTCTTAAGCTTTTAACTATAAGTATTTTAAGTATTTCTAATAGTCCACATGCTAGTAAACTGAATCTTCATGCAACTAATGTCTGTCTTTAATTCATGCTGTGTCATATTTCCTTTTTAACCTCGATATATTTTGACCCTGAACACTTAAAGCAAAATTTCAACATCATATCATTTAATCTATAAACATATATTTAGGTAGTTTTCAAAAGTAAGGGCTTTTGTTAAAATAACCATAATACTTTTTTTTTTTCTGTGATGCTGTGGATTGATCCCAGGGGCATTCTACCTCCGAGCCCTATTTATTTATTTATTTATTTATTTATGTTGGAAACAGTCACACTAAATTGCAAAGAGTCTCACTAAGTTGCTAAAACTGGCCTTGAACCTGCTATCTGCCTATCTCTACCTCCCAAGTACTAGGATTACAGGTGTGAACCACAATGCCTGGATAAAATAACCACAACACTTATTGAGGTTAACCAAAACCATATTAGTATTTTACTGTCATCAAATACCCAATCAGTTTTCAAAATTTCCTAATGATTACTCTCTTGTTTACACACACACACACACACACACACACACACACACACTACTCTTATTTGAAACACAATTCAAAACGGTTCATTTTTTTTTTCTTTGCAAGCAATTTGTTGATGAAATTGAGTTTATCCTACAGTTTCTCAAAATCCAGATTGGGCTGATTGTATCCTCCTGTTGGTGATAAGTGTTTTTATTTGTTCTCTAACATTCTTGTAAATTGGTAGTTAGATCTTGAAGCTTGATCGAATTTGTTTTGATTTTCTTTATTTCCCAGCATTCTTCAGTCAGCAGCAGTACATCATGTGTGCCCTTCTTTATGATACAAGCAGCCAATGGTGATTATAACCTACCTCCAATCTTTTACTCTATCTGAAAAACAGTGTTTGTTCTATAAAATCATAACTTCATCTTCTATCACCTGAGATAGATATTTGAAAAAAATCTCCCTTCCCCTTCGTCAATAGTTTCATTACCTGCGTTACAATTTTTAATATAAATTAAGGTAAGCAGTTTTTTTTTAATTTTTATTGGTGCATTATATTCATACAACTTATTGGGGTAAAAAACTTGTGTGTATAAACATGTACTCATCGCTGATTTAACCCCTACCCAAATACCACCCCATTCCCTCCCCGTCCCTCCCTCCCTTGCTTGGCTTAGTGATTGACTTCGATATGTTTAAGTACATTGTGTGCTTTAGAGATTTTTCTCTTCCCCCTCCTTTCTCTTCCTTTAGGTTATCTTGTTTGCTCCTCTTTTCTCCCTAACTCTCACATATTAGGGAAAGCATCTGATTTCTTATTTTTTGTGACTGACTAATCTCACTTAGCATAATGTCCTCCAGTTCCATCCATTTTCCTGGAAATGACGTAATTGAGTTTTTTTTGATGGCTGAGTAAAATTCCACTGTGTACATATCCCACAGTTTTGTAATCCATTCATCTGTTGATGGACATCTTGGCTGGTTCCATAGTTTGGCTATGGTGAATTGTGCAGCTATGAACATAGATACACATGCATTAGTTTGGTAGTTTGGTTTCTTTTCTTTTGGGTAGATACCCAACAGTGGTATTGCTGGATCAAATGGTAGGTGTGTTCCCATTCTTCTGAGGATTCTCCATACTGTTTTCCAAAGTGGTTGCACTAATTTGCAATCCCACCAACAATGTCTTAGAGTTCCCACTTCTCCACATCCTCGCCAGCATCTGTTGTTTGTGTTTTGAATGATTGCCATTCTAGTTGGAGTTAGGTGAAATCTCAGGGTAGTTTTGATTTGCATCTCTCTGATTGCCAGTGATGTTGAGCATTTTTTCATGCATTTATTGGCCATTTGAATTTCTTCTTTTGTGAAGTGTCTATTTAGTTCATTTGCCCATTTTGTTATTGGATGCTTTGTTTTCTTAGTGTTGAGTTTCTTGAGTTCTCTGTATATTCTAGATATTAGTCCTCTATCGGAGGGGTAGGTGGCAAAAATCTTCTCCCATTCTGTTGGCTCTCGATTGAGGTTCTTGATAGTTTCCTTTGCTGAACAGAAGCTCTTCAGTTTCATGCAATCCCATGTATTGATTCTCCTTTTAATTTGTTGTGCCTTTGGGGTCTTATTGAGGAAATGTTTGTCTGTGCCTATGTGTTGTAGTGTTGGACCTATGCCCTCTTCAAGGAGCTTCAAAGTCCAAAGTCTCTGGTTGAATTTCCAAGTCTTTGATCCATTGTGAGTTGACTTTTGTACAAGGTGAAAAAGTGGGATTAACATCCAATTTTCTGCATATGGTTAACCAGTTTTGCCAACACCATTTGTTGAAGAGGCTATCTTTTTTCCAGTGTATGTTTTTGGCCCCTTTGTCAAAAATCAATTGGCTGAGAGTGTGTGGGCTTGTTTCTGGGTCTTCTATTCTGCTCCATTGGTCTATATATCTGTTCTTTTGCCAGTACCATGCTGTTTTTATTACAATGGCTTTGTAGTATAGTTTAAAGTCAGGTATTGTGATTCCTCCTGCGTGGTTTTTGTTACTGAGAACTACCTTGGCTATTCTGGGCTTTTTGTTATTCCAGATAAATTTAAGGACTGATTTTTCTATGTCTGTGAGGAATGATCTTGGTAGTTTAATGGGCATTGCATTAAATCTGTAGATCACTTTTGGGAGGATGGCCATTTTAATGATATTTATTCTGCCAATCCATGAACATGGAAGATCTTTCCATCTTCTAAGATCTTCTTCAATTTCTTTTTTCAGTGTTTTATAATTTTCTTTGTAGAGATCTTTTACCTCCTTGGTCAAATTTATTCCTAGGTATTTTATTTTTTTGTGGGAGATCCTGAGTGGAAGTGTTTTCTGAATTTCTTTTTCAGTGAATTTATGGTTGGTGTACAGGAAAGCTTCTGATTTTTTAAGATTGATTTTGTATCCAGATACTTTGCTGAATTTGTTGATCAGTTCTATAAGCCTTTTGGTTGAGTTTGTTGGGTTTTCTAAATATAGTATCATGTCATCAGCAAATAGTGAAAGCTTAAGTTCTTCTTTTCCTATTTGTACTCCTTTGATTTCCTTTTCTTGCCTTATTGCTCTGGCTAGATTCTCTAGTACTATATTGAAGAGAAGTGGTGATAGTGGACATCCTTGTCTCGTTCCAGTTTTTAGGGGGAATTCTTGAAGTTTTTCCCCATTTAATATGATGCTGGCAGTGGGCTTGTTGTAGATTGCCTTAATAATGTTGAGATATGTTCCTTCTATTCCAATTCTCTGCAGTGTTTTTATCATAAATGGATGTTGAATTTTATCAAATGCTTTTTCAGCATCTATTGAGATGATCATGTGGTTTTTGTCTTTGATTCTGTTTATATGATGAATTACATGGATTGATTTTTGTATATTGAACCAGCCTTGCATCCCTGGGATGAACCCTACCTGGTCGTGATGAATGATTTTCTTGATGTGGTTTTGAATACGTGTTGCTAGTATTTTGTTTAATAGTTTTGCATCCAAGTTCATCAGAGATATAGGTCTGTAGTTTTCCTTCCTTGAACTGTCTTTATTCGGTTTGGGTATTAGTGTGATGTTGGCTTCATAGAATGTATTTGGGAGAGTCCCAGTTTTTTCTATTTCCCAAAATAGTTTGAGTAGTATTGGGATTAGCTCTTCTGTAAAGGTTTTATAGAATTCACTTGAAAAACCATCTGGTCCTGGGCTTTTCTTTGATGGTAAGCTCTTTATTGCTGTTTCAATCTCTTTGATTGTTATTGGTTGGTTTAAGTGTTCTATATCTTCTTGACTCAGTTTAGGAAGGTTGTATTTATCTAGGAAGTTGTCGATTTCCTCCAGATTTTCCATTTTGTTGGAGTATAGTTTTTCAAAGTAGTTTCTGATAATCCTCTGGATTTCTACACTGTCAGTAGTAATGTCTCCTTTTTCATCCCTTATCCTCATAATTTGGTTTGGTTGATTCTCTCTTTTTTTTTAGTTAGGTTGGCCAGTGGTTTATCAATCTTGTTAATCTTTTCAAGAAACCAGCTTTTGGTTTTGTTGATTTTCTGTATTGTTTTTTTATTCTCTATTTCATTAATTTCTGCTCTAATTTTAATAATTTCCCGTCTTCTGCTGGCTTTGGGGTTCAATTGTTCCTGCTTTTCAAGGGCTTTGAGGTGTGTCGTAAGGCTATTTATTTGAAGATTTTCTGTTTTTCTTATGTGAGCACTCAGTGCTATAAATTTTCCTCTTAATACTGCCTTCAAAGTGTCCCAGAGGTTTTGATATGTTGTTTCTTTATTTTCATTTGTTTCTAGAAATTTCTTGATTTCACCTCTTACATCTTCTATGACCCATTCTTCATTCAGAAGTGTGGTGTTCAGCCTCCACATGTTTATGTTGTTTCTTTGGGTCTTCTTATAGTTGGTTTCTAGTTTCATTCCATTATGGTCTGAAATGACACAGGGAACTATGTAACATTTTTTAAATTTGCTAGTGCTCATTTTGTGTCCCAGGATGTGATCTATTTTGGAGAAGGTTCCGTGAGCAGCTGAGAAAAATGTGAACTCTGCGGTAGTTGGGTGAAATATTCTCTATGTGTCCAACAGGTCCATTTGGTTAATGGTGTTCTTTAGTTCTGAGACATCTTTACTGACCCTTTGTCTGGAAGATCGGTCTAGTATTGTGAGAGGTGTGTTGAAGTCTCCCAGTATTATTGTGTTGGGATTTATGTGTGACTTCATGTCACAAAGAGTTTGATTTATGAAAGTAGCTGCCCCTATGTTTGGGGCATAGATGTTGATTATTGTTATTTCCTCTTGCTGGACTATTCCTTTTACCAGTAAAATGTGACCTTCTTTGTCTCTTCTAATAAGTTTGGGTTTGAAGTCTAACTTGTCTGATATCATAGTTGCTACTCCTGCTTGTCTTCGAGTACCATTAGCATGGATAACCTTGCTCCAGCCCTTTACCTTGAGTTTGTTCCTATCTTTACTTGTAAGGTGTGTTTCTTGTAAGCAGCAGATGGATGGATTCTGGCTTTTAATCCATTTTGCCACTTTATGTCTTTTTATTGGGGAGTTGAGGCCGTTTACATTCAGTGTGATTATAGAGAGATAATTTTTAATTCCCAACATGTTAAGATCTTATTTCTGTTTGAGATACTGTTTATTCTTCTTTGCTTAGTTGTCTGCTGGATGGGAATTCTTGTTTCTTTGGTTCTGGCGTGTATTACCCATTTCCTCTTTGCAGTTAATCTCCTTGAGTACTTCCTCTAGCGCTGGTTTTGAAGACATAAATTCCTTCAGTTGCTGTTTGTCATGGAAGCTTCTTATTTCCCCATCTAATTGATGGATAGTTTTGCTGGGTAGGAAATTTTTGGCTGGAAGTTGTTTTCTTTCAGAGTTTGGAATATGTTACTCCATGCCCTTCTGGCTTTCATAACTTGGTTTGGAAAGTCTGGAGTGATTCTAATTGGTTTGCCTCTGTATGTCACGTGGCCTTTTGTTTTTGTTGCCTTTAAGATTCTCTCCTTGGCTTCCACATTAGTTATTTTGACAATTATGTGGCGTGGGGATCCTCTTCTTTGATCCTGTCTAAAGGGAGTTCTATAAGTTTCCTGGACCTGTGTATCAACCTCTTGCTCTATGTTTGGAAAATTTTCTGCTATTACTTCCTTGAAGAGATTGTTGATCCCTTTGGTTTCACCTTCTTTTCCCTCCTCTATTCCAATTATTCTTAGGTTAGCTCTCTTGAAATGGGCCCATATTTCTTCAATGTCAGATTCCTGCTGTCGGGTTTTTTTTTTCTAAATTAGAAACTATGCGTTCATTTTTGGAATGGTCATCTTCAAGAAGTGAGATTCTATTCTCCACGTGGTCTAATCTGTTGTTTATACTTTGAATTGAAGCCTTCACTTCATTACTTGCATCCTTTATCTCTTTTTGACTCTCTCTAAATTCTTTTTGAAAGTCCTCTATTATTTCTAGAGTTATTTTCCTAATTTGATCTTCTAGAGATCTTTGGATTTCTGTGTTATCAGATTCTGATGTTGTGGGGTTGTGGGCATTCACTGCTCCATTGTTATTTCTCTTTCCCATGATTTTGGAAGTTTGTGCCTTCTCTGGGTTCTTCCCTGAGTCACTACGAGTTCACTTAAGATGTTCTGGATCTCGAGTCTGTGGTATCTCAGTCACCACTACTCCTTTACTGAGTTGTATCACAAAGTCTCAGACCCAGGGAGTCAATTGAGGCTGCTTAGACCATGGGGGATGCCAAGTTGGGTGTTCTCTAGCGGGGAGTTGTGACTATGGTATGATATCTCTGCCACTGCCACTCCCCCACTGGGCTGCACTGCTAAAATCTCCAACCCAGGGAGACTATCTGCGCAAGTCCCTGGGAGTGCAGTACTGGGATTTCTCCCCTTGGGGCCGCAATTTGACTCACGTTTGTTGAGTGCGCTGATGGAGCTGTAGTGAACTCGGTGGATTCGCTGCTGCCGCCACTGGCAATATGGCACCACTGCCACGCCCTCGGCCGTGATGTGGCCTATTTCTTCTCTGGTTTTGAGCTCCGCTGAGTCCCTGCCAGGTGTGCTGTGCCCGGCCCTTGGGAGCTTTAGACGCTCCTTGCACCAGAGAAACTGCTGACTGCCGCCCGGCTGTTCAGCAGCGGCTTACCTTGGCTCGCTGTCCACCCCTCCTCTCAGGCGTCTGGTGGCTGGTTGTGTGGGTTGGTCTAGGGCCGTCTGGTGAATTCGCCGCTGCCGCCAGCAGTAAGACGCTGCTTCTGCATCCTAGGCCGCGAGGCCAGAGTACCTCCTCTCTGGATTTGAGCTCTGTTTTGAGTCTCCCTCCTCTCTGGAGCCTGGTGCTGCTAGGGGAGATGTAAGCCGTGCCGCTCCGGCCGCTCTGCACTGTGGCTCAGGCTGCTCCACACCACGGGTCTGGCTGCTCTGGCCTCTCTGGCTGCTCTGCACCGCGGATCCGGCTGCTCCGCACTGCGGGTCTGGCCACTCTGGCCGCTCTGGCGGTTCCGCGAAGCGGCTCTGGCTGCTCCGGCTGTTCTGGCCGCTCCTCTCCGGCTGCTCTGGCCGCTCCGCTTGGCTGCTCCGGCCGCTCCGCTTCGCGCCGCGGCTCTGACTTCTCTGCGCTGCGGCTCTGGCCGCTCCGGCTCCTCCGGCCGCTCCGCGCCGCGACGGGCGCGGCCCTTCGGGCTGGTTTTTTTCTGGTGTCTTGTTTTTCCAGCCCTTTTTCTCTGTCCCTTGTATTTACCATTTTTATTTCTTTGCTGGTGGTGTTTTCTGGCTCTGAAAGGCGCTGGTTTTGTGGTAATAGAGTTCGATTGTTAGCAGGACTTGTAAGTGCCGCTTTTCTCGGTCGCCATCTTACCGGAAGTCCAGCAGTTTTTTTTTTTTTTTAATTTACCAGTTTCCAAAATATGTTATTTACTTTGCATGTTACAAAGATAGGCCTTTTAGTTTTTCTTTTATTTGTGTTATTATTTACTCCAGAATTTAAACACAGTTTATAAGAGCTTCAGTCTACTGCAGTATTAATGATATCAATGTTTGAAGTGTGTCAATTTTACCACAGGGTGGCTTATTCGAATGAGTTCATGAATTATTTTAGTTCTACAGGAAAAAGAAAAACACCATTTGAAAGATTTCTTTCTTTTTTATGACAAGATGTACCGTGTTCAATTGATACATTTTTCTGCTTTACATCTGACATTACACATTTGCAAGTTACCCTCATTCCTATTAGCAATAAACTATATTAAGGACAAAATCCGGATACTGCGATTATTTATTACAACTCAGCCATTGTTTTTGTAACTTTTCAGTGGACAGAACTGGGTTGGTTACATGCATTTTATTTTCAGAAAGTACTTTGTGAATGCAGATTGGCATTTCAAATCCAAATTCCAGATAATTGTTTTTAATTAACCTCTCTCATGCTCCACCAAGACTTCTTTTCTTCTTTCCCCAAAACTGGTTATCAAAATTATCAAAGAAATTAACCATTCCTTCTTCCCCACAAAATAAACAAACTTATCTCAAAATATAAATAACAGGAATAAAACTTTAACATATTTTTGGCACTTCATTTTGTCCACAGAAAATCCAACACTATGATATAGATAAGTAGGAAAAAATAGGTTATGGTGCATTGTAAGCATTAGATTTTTTTAAGTCAACTCTTTTAAAATTATGTAAACTGTATTTGGTTCCAAAGATCTATATGATGACATACATATTGATAGAAATTCAGTTTCTATGACTATTATGGTTTCCCTATTGCCTCTTTCTTCTATAGTAAAAAGATGTTTTAATATTATCTTATTTTTCTATTTTGTGTTGTTTTATGCAAATTATCTGTTATCTTTTTTGTTGTTGTTTGAGTCCAGGTGCATTCTACCTTCAAGCTATACCCCCAGACCTTTTTATTTTTTATTTGAGACAGGTTCTCATCAGGTTACTGGTAACCTCCAGCCTGCCATCCTCCTGTCTCAGCATCTCAAATACTGGGATTTTAGTCATGCACCACCACACTTGCTTTGTTACCTCTTTTTTATTTTAGACACTTAACATGCACATACACACACACATACACACACACACACACACACATTACATTTTACTACAAATAAGAAAATATTTCAAATAATTGTCTTCATCTCACTTTATCAATCTTAAATGTTGAATGTAATTTTAGTATATATAGGCATAGCTCATTCAAATATTCTATTTGTATTTTTCTCCTTACTTCCTTGCATGGCGAGATCAGAGTTTATTCAAAGGACCCTTTTAGGTAAATATTTGAGATGTTTTCAATATTTTGTTATTCCACCTACTGATTGATTGAACAGCCTTCTCATAATTTTGCCTACGTAATTCTTTATATACAGTCAATTTCATGCCATAAAAGTAGTAACATTTTTCATTCCCTGCTACCAATGTCTGAGGATTTTTCTCACAGCTTTGCCAATAGAGCCAACTACTAAACTTTTGATTTTTTTGCCAGTGTGATATGTGAGGAATCTACCTCAATGAAACATAAATTTGTATCTTCCTTCCTATAGCTAAGGTTTAGCATTTTTAAAATTTAATTTTACTTGTATTTTCTATGTATGTCATATTCATATTTCTATCATACTTTCTCTAAGGTGGTTGAAAGTTTCGTATTTTAAGAGCCTTTAATATTATAAATGTTATCTATTTTGTAATATAAACTATAAAAATATCTATATTTTTGACATATTTTTTATCTGACTTTTGATGTTTCTGCCATAAAATCCCTTTCTTACTTTCATGTAACTGAATGCCTATAGATTTTTCCTTGTATTTACTTACATATTATCTAAGATTTTATTGACAGATAAATTCTACATATTTTTCCTTCAACATAATGTTTTTGAAGCACATATAGGTTGTGAAATTACTAAATATAGCTAATTAGCACATGTATTCTTGATCTAGTTATCAGTTTTATGGCAGAAATATTTAACAGCATTTTTCAGAAAGTGCATAGTGACAGTTGCCAATATGCTGTGTTCCGTTTTTTGGTTTTTTTTGATATTTTATTTTTGATTAAGAATAAGGAAAATTTCCCCACATTCTGATTATGAAGAAACTCATTCATGCAACAAGGCTAGATTTTAAAAATGCATTACCTCTTATTTCACATCTACAAATTTACTGGGAAAATATAAATGCAATATTATAGCTAAACTTCATTGCTGGCTCTGCCACCAACTAGCTTGAGCATGAACAAGACTACCAGGAAAACTGAGACTTAAATCGCTTATCTGATACCAGGCTAAAGTAGGACCAGGGATGACCCTGATGATGATTAGGACTCATTGAGAATACAGTGTCATGAACAACTTCCTTGATATAGCAAATAATTTAAAATGTTTGTGTCTTCTGACATCTTATTATATTTTTCTCATATAAAAGATGTTATTTGCATTAGGCACCTTTAAAGGTAGTATATTTTTACTTGAAATTTAAGTAATGACATTGTCATAACATTCATTTTTATCCATTGAATTTCTACCTTTCAGTTCCCCAGTAAGAGAGAAGTCAGGAGATTTTTTTTTTTTTTTGTCATTTTCAGAATGAATGAGAATCTGGAGTAGTGGCATGAACATATAATCTTAGTTCTTGGGAGGCTGAGACAGGAAGATGCCAGGTTCAAGGTCAGCCTCAGCAACTTAGTGAGGCCCTCTACAACTTAGTGAGATTCTTGTTTCAAAAATAAAAATAAAAAGAATAGAGGTGAGAGTATAGCTCACAAGTAGAATGTTTATGGGTTCAATCTCCAGTGTTAATAGAAAGAAAATAAAGAATGAATTAATGAATGAATGAATGCTAAGTAGCAATTAAAACAATACTTGCCAGTATCTCAAAACCATGTTCAAATCATAAAATTTATCTTATAACATCTTTTACAACTTGATCCCAG